>NC_136701.1:7615501-7973001 GCF_947650265.1 Symphodus melops | reverse complement strand
TATGAATAATATTGCCATAAACTATGGCATTCATAAAGTACAACATTGACAGTTAACAAGACATAAAAAAACAAGGTTATTGGGACAAAGATGATAGACTACAAACAGTAAAGGGTGCAGCATTTTTTCTGTAACTGTAATGAAATCACATTAAAAACATATAAATTATTACGTTTCTATAAAACATATAAAATTGTTTTATAGAAAAACAAATACTGTGCCAAATGAAAACCTAATAATGTTTTAAATGTACAAAGATTTCCCCCTTTTTTTTAACCAGCAGTATGTTTGACTGATGGATAATTTAATAATAAAGGCTTGTAATGTTTAAGTAATTGGCTGTTTTATGAAGGAAAATTATTAAAGGTTTTAAGAAAATACTGACAGGGTATTTGTTTCACTCATAAACAGTGTAAAGAGTATTTCAGTGTTTTTTGTTTATTATTCCTTAGTCTTAGTCTCAAATGCAGCTGTGTCCTCAAAGGCTGATTTTGTCATGGTTTGGTTTTGTTCTGTATTAGTCCTGTTCTAGTTTTCATTATTTCCCTCGTGTTCTGTGTATGTATGTTCCTAGTGTGGTTTACTTTAGTCCTGAGTGTGTTTCCCTGTATCCTTGTGTTCTTCTATGTTGTCTGTAGGCTTGTTTTCCTGTTACTTGTGTGTATGTTTCCTAGTCTTGTTTTAAGTGTTTCATGTTTTATTTTGTAATATCTTGTTTTAGTTCATGTCTTTTCATTGTCAGGTTTTACTTTGTACATGTCCTCAGTGTTCTGGTCTTGTGTTCTTTGTTCCTTGTGTTTCCCGCCTTTGTGATTACCCTGATGTTCCTCACCTGTCTCGTTAGTATCACCTGTGTCTGATTACCCCTTGTCTATTTAGTCTCTGTGTTTGCCTGAGTTTCTTGTCGGTTCATTGTCAGTGTCTTTTGTATGTCGTGGTGTCTTTGGTTATTCTGCTCTTGGGTCCTCCTCCCTGTTTCCTGCCTGCTACAACGTGACAGATATAGCTGAAACTAAACTTAAGATGAAAGATAATCCATGTATTATTTTGAAATCAGCCAATTTTAGTTTGTGTTAACTTACATGTTTTAAAAAAGAATCCCAATCATTCCGATTTCACTGTTTACATGGACGCTAAATAACATGATCAGATTATGCTGTGCGTGTTCATGCATTGGCATTTAATCAGAATAAAGGAAGATATATTTAAAAATAATGTAAACTTCGTAATATACGCACCTTTTAGACATTTGAACCATTTCCAGCAGTGTTGTTTAACTTTTTAACTTGTTCTAGTTCATGTTCTCGAGGTTGTGAATGTCTAAACATGATCATATTGGTTAGATTATTGAATTAAACATTCTACTCACATTAATAATCAATTGTAAAAAAAACATTAAATGTGAATGAGTTTCGGCCACTTTTCGACACTACTTTAAAATCAGGCTGTATTAGTTCTTCTCAGTTCTGAGTTCACTTTTATTATTCTAACACTGCATTATTCTTTGTCTCAGCTGACAGTAAAAAAAAAATGTTTTTTAGGCAGACTTAGCGGAATCAGTTTTAATGCTAGACAACGTTGATATCATATGAATGAACAGTTTACAATGTATCTGTTGATATCAGAGATGTTACTGTAGCTCGCTGGGAAAGATGCCAACTATTGCTCCAAAGTGGATTTTTTTTTTACCGCAATGTAAAATTTGTATAAAACAAGGTTGTATGAAAACGTATGAAAGGCATTAATACTTCACATTAATACATAAAACACAAACAAGATCCAAATGAGACAGGTGAGAGAGAGTAGGTCTCATACATCAAAAGTGGAGGCTAAACTTTTAAATGACACGCTCTGATCACAGACTGTAAGCAGCATAGTTCATGTATTTATGTCTATGGTGAGCAGGCTCGGATGGAAAGGTCTGATGGAAACACGCCACTTTACTGGGGCAGACATGCACAGTCAGGACCGTTTGACCCTAGTCAGGCAGACACGATCAGATCGAGTGTGTACATGGATCCTGATTCAAAGAACGATTGGCATAAACCACCCCGCTTGATCGGAATGAAATTTCTTTCGGAATGAGCATGCTCGGTCTGTTCTGATTGACATGTTTACATGCTGTTTTTATTTGGATCAGGTTTTTATTCCGATTATTTGTATCCATGTAACCGAAGTCACTGAGAGAGAGGAGGTGATACAGACAAAAGGAGAGGGGGTACCTGACTGAGAAGGTCATTCTGGTTCAGCTCAGTGTAGATGATCCAGACTGCCTGAACATGTCAAGGATGGGCAATTGGGCTCTTTTGAGTTGTGCTATAGGTTACTTGTACTTTCCCCTTTTTTTTCCACCAAAAGGACTACTCTGTGGTGTACTGTGTCCTTATTTGATATTACAATCCTGCTATCAAACAGAGTCCAGAGTTTAAATCTCAATTGCTATTCTGCCTATAGAATAGTGTCTGGAAAAGATACACATTCCTAAGGTAAGAGATCAATCATGGGATGTTTTGTTTTCTTCGAGTGACACAGCTAATATGTTTGAGTTCTGACTTGGTCTCTGCTTATCTTTTGTCACTTCTTTGCAGCTCAACACTTTCATCATGTAGTGCTTGTTTTCCTCTACATGGTAACCAAATCCAACCGTTTTGTTGTCTTAATCCTGCATTTAGTATGGCAGAATCAAAGTTTTTCTTTCTAATGTCCAGTGAATTGCTCATTTTACAAGGCAGGGTGTGTTAATGTTTATGAAACTGTCATCATGAATTTGGCCTGTGTGCATTCACAGAAATAAGTCAGTACATGCACGCAGGCCAAAGATGGGCATAATTGAAAAACACTGAACAATCCTACAACCAGAGAAAATTAGCAGCTTTTTTGTTGAGTTTTTCTTCAGAAATCTCAGCCCAGCACTGCCCTCTTGTGCATCATATTATGACTCACACCATTATACTTCCACTTCACTTGCTTCTCATTAAACACACCAGCTGTTTCCACTCAGCTCATCAACCAAAATAAAGCCAGGGCCCATATTTACAAATATTCTGTGAATTCTCTCAGAGAGCTCTTGGCTTGAAAAATCCTAGCAAGGAGTCTTAATTTAAGAGTGACTTAGGAACATTCCTAGAGCAACTCTGAGCAAGGAAGAGACAGAAGGTGCATCCGAATTGCATAGTACCTACTTAATCTGTCAGTAAGGCAAGGCAAGTTTATTTATATAGTGCTGTTCAGACACAAGGCTGCTTTACAAACATAAAAGACAGAAAAGAATGTCAAAATACTCGATAAAGTAACAACTAATAAAAACTATTAAGAAATTAAGAATTTGTTGCAGTAAAGTATATTTCTAAAGGAAAGCCTGAGTGAATAATATATGTTTTAAGGCCTGATTTAAAGGAGCTGAATGTGCCAGCAGTCCTCAGGTGTTCAGAGAGTTTGTTCCACAGGTGAGGAGCGTAGTAACTAAAATCTGCTTCCCCTTGTTGGCTTCTGACTCTGGGAACACTGAGTAAACCTCTTCCTCAAGACCTGAGCGGTCCGGTTGTTTTATATTCTTCAAGTAGATCTGATATGTATTTAGGGCCAAACCATTCAATGCTTTATTGACCATAGTAAAATTTTTAAGTTGATCCTCTGACACACAGGCAGCCAGTGCAGTGATTGAAGCATAGGTTTAATGAGCTCCACCCTCTTTGTGCTGGTGAGGACTATGGGGATTCAGTAGGCAGTATGCGTTTATACCTACTATTCAGTAGGCATGCACTGTAGGCAGATATTTGTGCCTATTTCGTTTCATTCATTCAGTGTACAGTGAGCAATTGAAATGTCTGAGCAAATCATTTGTGTCCGTTCTGCCCAACTATGAGTCAAAAATACTCTTCATGTATAGTGTTTAAAGAACACTTTTCTATTTTCTCTTCATCTTAAGAAACTCTTAAGCCTGTTAGAAGTCCTCCTCACTACTCCTAAAGGTTTTACATCTTAAAACACTTTGTGAATAACTTTCATCTTTACAAGGATCTTGTCTGAACTTTGAGGGGAAATTCTCAGAAAATGTCTTGATTCTAAGGATTTTCATAGAATTGTGTCACGAGGAGCAACTCTTTGTACTTAGGAACTTTGTGAATATGGGCCCAGGTCTTGACAGCTACTCTGCTATTCGGTTTTGTTTCTAGTGTTTTGGGTACTTTCTGTCTTTGGTGTCTTTACCTAGTGGTGTTTAGCTGCCTATTTTGCAGTGTCTTTTTGTAGCTTGAGCTGTTTTGTTTCTTATAACTTCTTTATCCATGTGCTCAGGTATCCTTTATCCACTTACCATTCTAAAATGCAGCCAGCTTCCTCCACTGCCTTTTTCTTTGCTCTTTTTATTCAATTATGCTTACCTGCTAGTCTCTGCTTAGGGGTTCCAATTGGACTAAAGGAGAATATTTGATCAAAATAAAATGTTTAAATATTACCTTGAGATTCTTCCCCTATAGTTGCATATATGATTTGGACATTACTGCCTGTTACAAGTGCTGTGGTGTTACTGTAAAAATGATCCCATAGTATTACCTCATTAACATGTGTTTATTATCTGACATAACATTGGTTGAATCGCTGAAGAATATGTCATGCCTTTCACTTTCTCTCTTTTCCAACTGCACCTCCTTTAGCACACTTCCTGGTTTCTCCCTTTCTCCCCTTCCCCTTAATTAGTCACTGTTTGTACTCTGTCACTCATTAGAAAAGATCTGTGTACTTGTCTGTGTGCCAACTAAATGATAGACCTATACATTCTTATCTTTGAGTCTTTGATTGCCATCACATTCATTTTCTTGTTAGATTCTGTCATATATCAGAATATAAGCTGAGTGATTAAGTAAACATTTCTGCCTATTTCATGAAAATATATTTTAAAATAAATTATCAGAGACAAACTTTTTGGGTCCTACATTTTTATTCAATTTTAACCCCACAGCTAAATGAATACACACAATTTGTTGCATTCTATTTATTTTCATGCAAGATGTTTTTAATCCTGCCAATGGTACTTATATTGCTCATGGCAGATTTGTGTTAGATCTCTCTAACTTGAACAAAACCAAAATTCACTACTTGCTCTTTTCTAAAGATGTCCTGTTAAAACATTTGTTATGATTTGGGTTTTTTTTAACATGTATTAACATGTATTTACTAATACAACTAAGCATGAGATATGTTATGCCCCAATCAAAATCATACATTTTGATTTATTATTACTATTACTCTACTATCAAGAATATTAGTCCACGAGTCAGTTGCGCCTATATCTTTGCTATGTCAAACTCTGCTTTGTGCCTTTTTTAAACAAATGGGTAAAGATTTGTAAATTGTACAACCCAACTATTCCTTTTATTTCCAGAGAGAGAGAGAGAGAGAGAGAGAGAGAGAGAGAGAGAGAGAGAGGCCTGGGAGCGGCCTCTCGACAGTCTCTGTCCTTTGTAGCTGCATCAAGCCACCAGCATGAAGCTTGGTCATTGGAAGTTGGGCTACTTAACCTCCAAAATAAAATAATGAACTGTGGACATTCAAGATGTTACGAATAGTTTCTGGGTTGGATAAATCCCAGCTAAAAGTCAAAGGGAAAAAAAGAGGTGGTGCTGCACATTTTGTGCTCAAAGTGTGATATACAGCTGTATCTAAAAGTTCATCAGTTACACATTAGTCTTGTTCTAATGACATATTCTAGGTGTACGTGTAAAGAGTAGCGTGTTTGAAGCTTTAGTCTATATGTCAAAAAATAATATTACCAGCTTAAATGGCATCGTTAGGCTTTACAAATCCTACTTAACTACATTTTCTTCCATGCTTTACTATGTATAAAAATCTGATCCTATATGCTTGTTAAAACAACAAACTAATTTAGCCGAAATGTTGAATAAATTAGGATGCGTAAAGAGAAACATTTCAGATCATGTGTTTTTTATGACCCAGAACTGCAGCAATACCATTCCGTCAGCTTTCAACTTTGTCCCCTTTTACTCTGTGACCGGACGACGCTGCTACTTGTGCATGTGTCAAACTTTATACGTGTGACACACACGCAGATCACCAATGGGCGTCTAATCGCTTCTTATATTGCGTTGGTCGTTTCCTGGAAATTATTGCTTCATACTCCCATTGACCCTCCTACCACCGGAAAAGCTGCATCAAGTTAAAGAGAACTTTGGCAGACAGTAAAGTCACTTCAGATTAAAATAAGGAAATGTTCCACTATTGAATATAACGGACGTGAACAATTTTAATTGGAACAGCATGCTACCTCAATACTTTATTTAATGGTTCATAGAATATATCTTAAATGCATATCTTCAAATACGAAGTGAATGTAAATTATTCAGCAAATCATTGAAACCTTTATTTTGGTGTGTTCAGTTGGAAGTGGCACCAATATGATATTTAACTTAACTCTTATTTTACCGTACAGCATGCGTCTCAGACCTCCTTGCTTTACGTGTAGCCTATCTTTCTCCGCCGTAAAGAACGGTGGGAGAGGCTTTTTTAAGACGACGTCAACATATAGATGTTAAGTATTTTGTAACAAACATTTACATGCTCAATACTTTTTTTGGCAGACTTTTCGTGGACCATTGCGCACTGCTAATTTTGTGTATGTGAACCGAGTCCAATTTGGATCCAAACAGACATTTTCTGGCGGCTAGGTAAGTTAGGACGCAAATGTTCGCTTTTTGTTAGTCGCTATTAAAAAACAGAAACTTTGAGCCATTCTGGTCTTGACGGCTTCACGTGATGGCGGAGTTGCCCCAGCAGCTCAGTTAATGGTGCTTGTAAAATGTTCACACAGGAAACAAGACTAGAGGGTGGCAATGGTGTGTTTTACATCAACACTCTAACTCTACTATCGGTCATCTTGTTTATGTAAGATGCCAAGTCTACAGGGACAACTGTGTTAATATAGTGTCTCACGACATAATAATCTGGCTACAGTCTTATTTAGCAAGACGGCTCTGAATTACTAATATATAAATGTAGACATTTAGGCTACTCCTGATGGAGTACAATAGCATGCATTAAACAGCACATACATGTACATCAGAATATTAGTTTTTATGTTAATGTTAAGTCTTCTCTCAGAAAAGACATTTGCAATTAGACCATTAAGGCCCCCAGACACATAAGGATCGGAATCAAACAAAATAAAATAATTCTGATTATCATAACAGCTTTCGGATAGTGTCGAAACATCTTATTAAGAGTATATTTTTTTCAATGGGGTAATTTATTATCACAATAATGGAAGTAATCATTTAGGGTGTTTTTTTTCCAGTGTTAAGGCAATGGCAACTGCACTCAGTGGGCGAAGCCCTGGTGGACGTGGACCAAACAGAAATAAGGGTCGAATCTTAGGTATCATTGATGCCATCCATGATGCAGTGGGACCACCGAAACAAGCAGCTGCTGACCGGAGGACTGTGGAGAAAACGTGGAAACTAATGGATAAAGTTGTACGTTTGGCTTGATTTATCTAACTTGCCAGATTAAAGCAACACTGGTAGTGAAGGATGAAGTCATAGACATTGAACTAATACTCATCCAAATGTGTTCCCTAAACATTCTAAATGAATTGATGCACTTTTTGGGAAACTTTAATGTAACATCTTGGTTGGAATACTTTTTTCTAATTTTATAATTTTTTTTACCCCTAAGATGAGCAGAATACTTATATTTTCAGACTAATACTAACTGAATAAAGACATTTTGTGCATCTTTTTAGTTTTTTTGATCTGTCTGACATATTTGAGTTTTTTTCTCTACAACTTTACAACATTGTCATTGTGAATTTAAATATATGCATATATTTAATTGAAATGATCAATCTATGGACACCTTTTAATGTAAATACTGTAAAGACTACCTTGTGTAAATTAACCCATATGTCACATAATTAAATTGTTATAGTGTTATGTTTACATCAGCATCTTTACTCACTCTTTACTTTACACGTTTACTCACCACCACTTCACTAATATCTTATTTAGTCTTGTACATAGTCTTTGCTTATATTGTTTGTCTTGTTTCTACTGTCACTAATTAATGTTATACCTTTATACATAGAAAGCACACTTCACCAAAGTAAAATTCCTTGTGTGTGTACATACACAAGGCCAATAAAGCTGATTTGGATTGCTTTCTTTCCAACAGGTCCGTCTTTGCCAAAATCCTCGCCTCCTCCTAAAAAATAGTCCACCATACATTCTGGATATCTTACCTGATGCATATCAGCATCTGCGCCTTATACTTTGCAAATATGAAGAGAACCAGAGACTCACACAGCTCAGTGAGAATGACTACTTCAAGATTTACATTGATAGCCTTATAAAAAAATCCAAACGTGCCATTCGGCTTTTCAAAGAGGGAAAGGAGAGGATGTATGAAGAGCAATCACAGGACAGGTAAGACAACATTTGACAACCCCCCCCCCCCTTCATTTTATTTTTAGGCGCCTAAGACAGTTAACTGACTGTTTAATAGTTTACAGATGGTAATTGTCTTAACCTGTCTTTACACTTCACTAGCAAACCAATCAAAAAGAAATGATGGCTCAGTAATGTCTTCCAACAAGATGGAATAAAGGAGGTTTTACATAGTTATACTTTATTTCATTTTAGTTGACCAAATCTAACTGCATGCTTTGCTCACGTCCTCAACTTCCGAGGCTGTTAGCTGATTTTAGGGGGTGTTGAGCCCCCATGTGTTTTATCTGACTAATATTGTGGGGAAAAAAACCCTCTATTGAATATGAAAACAAACTGTTTGCTGATATAAATCAAAGTGTAGGTATTTTTTTTTCTTCTAAAAAAAACAATTTACTATTTCTTGATTGCGATTACAGTATAGTACTATTATAAAGTAATAAAACGATCAACTAACTCTCTCATTCATAAGCATTGGTAATTTGCTTCAAAAGCTCCTGATCCAACAATTTACAGTTGTATTTGATCTCAGTTTGAATGGATGTAACAGTCTCTGCCTGGTGTCTGCAGTGGAGTTGCAGTTGTTATGACAGGGATGCTGATGCACAGTGAGAGCTTTATCCATGGTTATAGGAAAGACACCAAACAGGTCTGTCCCCTCCACAATTCTGTTTGCAAAATATCGCTAATTAGTGCCAGACATTGGTTTGCAGCCTTTTACTGTCAAAGATTACTTGAAATAGTCCTCTGTAATCATAATGGTTCACACAGAAGCCTGACTGACTCAGAATACTGCACAGAGAAAGTCCGAGTTGAAGATGGAAGACTGAAAGATTGGAGAACTGAAGGGATAAATCAGTCAGTGAAAAATAAATGTTAAAGTTGCTTCTTAGTTTATGACTGAACTGCATAGAATATTGAATTCAAATTGGTCAAATATATAATTCCAGTGTCTGCTATTTTTCTTTAGCAGATTTACTAAGGACGCTACTCTGATAGAACCTGATCTTAGGACCAGTTTTCTGAAGCTTGATGTTTTGAGGCCCATGAAACGTTTTGATGGCTGCAAGGCAAAAGGTGGTTGTAGGAGGAGTTGCATATTAAAAATACAATCATGAATATATGTTGCACAGCTGTAGTGCTAGGATAATGTAGTTACTTCCATTGCTGAATAAAGTTTACCATAATCAAGTCAACCAAAATATAGAGCAACTTCTTCTAATCACTTCTCTTAGATTTGAATAATGACATCACAACATGAAGTTTGCTTTTGCACAATTTTGTCTGTGATAATGAATTAAATGCATTAGGAATATTCTGTTTTGAGTGTAGCAGAGGATGGAGAAAGACAGTAAGAAATGGTGAATAGTGGGAGTTTTAGTAGTTCAGTCTGTAGGGACTTGGCTTGGCTCACTGGTACCAAGTCATGGGGACTGGATGTTGGAGAGATGCCAGTTCACTTCCCGGGCTTTACTAAAGCAAGGCACCAAGAAGATAGCTTCTGGGGATGCTTTTCCTTTTGCAGCCCAATATCCCAGACATCACTCAATTAATTCATAGGGTCTTGTTTGTGCATGTGGGTATATTTCTGGCCAGTATTTGTGTATCATGTTTCAATAATAGCACAGTGAAAAAAATGAATTTCTCCCCGGGAAATTGCCATGTGCAGAGCAGGAATTGTTATCCAGCATATATATTTAAATGCATCTGTGTCTCTAAAACTTTAAAACTTTTATGTTTTTATTATAATTTATATATTATATTATGTTTTTTATATATTTTTTTATATACCTTTTATATAACCTAACAGTTATTCAGAACATCTTAAATAGACCATTTTTTTTCTTTTTCAGATCCATCTTTGAGCATGTCTATCCTACTTGCATTTTATGATAGCTGTTGTGCAAGATATCTTAGCTGTCCTTCTAGATTATTTTTGATAAGCAGTGAAATAAGAAAGGCAAAACCTTGTTAAGCTGAGTATTTCTCAACGTTAAAGAACTTTTTGGTCCTATCTAGGCTATGTTAGTCTTCTTTTCACCAGTTCTTGACTAAAACAGCTTTATAAACAAGGCCTTCCCGTCCACGTAAACATATGAACATGGCTCTGACAACAATAATGCTGGCATGTCTTGTGCTTCTCACACATTGTAGACAGTCACCAAACAGGGAGACATTTGCATAGGAAATACTTATACTTTATGGATGTTAATGTTTATTTTGCTCTGCCTAAACAGTGATCATTTACTTTTGCTTCGGTGGTCCTTTAAATGGAAATGCAGTTCCAGTAAACAGCAGCCTCCAATAGTGAATCAAGAAAATTCTCCTTTAAGAGTTAAACTCCATGATTGTTGTCATGAGCAAGACTCATTCCCTACTCCTAACTTAGTGAATTCTCTGTAGTGGACTTTATAGTGAACTCATTGGCACAATAAATTTAAAATAAAAAATAAAATAAAAACAATTAGGACCCTACTTGCATTGATGTGTTGCAAACCTTTCCAGGGGTCAATAATAAATAACAGAATAATTCACTGATAACTTATATTATACAGATGCATATTGTTTTACAAAACAATAACACTAAATATAACGTTTTTCTACAAAATAATGACAAAAATATTTTTGTGCAACAACTTATTTATTTGTGCATACAGGCCGGCATGGGGCCCGTTTCATAAAGCAGGTTTTGAGCAAATACTGAGTCACTTAAAACTGAAATGAGGGAATTTCTGTTTCAGCAGGGGAGGTCACTTAAACCCGAGAAAGATGGGTAACTCAAGCACGTTCCAGAGGGAGAGGTTACTTTAGCACCTGGTCATTTACTATTCTAACTGGGTCTGTGAACCTGACCTTGTCTACTCTGCAGGATATAAGAGCCTTTTCGACAGGAGATGATAATTTAAATTAAGGACTAATTAATAAACTAAACCGGAAAAAGGTGAGATAAGCCTGTGTGTGACACCAGCCTTATGTTGGGGATAAAGATAATGCACATGAAATTGAATGAAGTTGGTTTCTTTGTTTAATATGTCAAATATGATTAAAATACCACCTTGAGCCTAGTTTGTTCATATGTTTCATTTTGAGCTAAAGTCACTTTTCTTTTGCTACATTGAAACTCCATAAAAATACAGTTTAGACCTATATTATAATTGTGATTACAAAATAAATGAATAGATTTAATTGTGCGCTGATGAGAGCAGCTGTATTCTCTCACACCTCTCTCCTTTGCGCTGCAGCAGTGCTTTTCTTTCTTGTTAAACCTGGTCATATTCGCGGTATGTCTAAATGAATATAGTTATTGGGAGGGTTAAAGTAGGAGATTCTCTTTGTTGTCATCTATTGCCATGGTGAATTGTAGAATTAATGTTGGCTTTTTATTCTCATACCATACCATACATTTTATTGTATATGCTACTGGAACCTACATTTTCTTGAGGGAGTCATCCCAAAAGGATCAATAAAGTTCAGTCTAAGTCTATACCACATTTGTTTATATAGCCCTTTAAATACAACCAGGATTCTGCCAAAGTGCTTTACAATATACAAATACAACAATCATCCCAAAGACCAATCATACAACATACAAAGCCACAAAATATCCAATACTCATCATAAAACTGTTGGGAAAGCCAGAGTGTATAAGTTTAAAGAGCATATTGCAGGTTAAAAAAATTGTTTAATTAATATTTTATATAGTCTGTTAATGGCTGTAAAATAAGTGGGTTATTTTTTTAATATGTTCTACAACACATAAGTGCTCTAATTTAGAGGAGAAAGTGGCTGTTTTAGCATAGCCGTTTAGAACGCGCTTTTTTTTCAACAACGCGTCATATGACGTAACGTAAGGGAGTCCCGTTCTCTGACTCTGCTTTGATCGGCTTTATGCATCAGTGTATGAATGAATGAATGAATGAATGAAGCCTTTATTGCCCCTGGGGGAACTTGTCTTGCACCGAGAGCATAAAACACTTTACAAACAAACATTTAGAAGGCAGCACAAAAGAATTAAAGCACAAAAAACAGGCTAAAACATCACATGATTAAAGAGGTGTAATGATACGTGGTAGTGAGTGAGAACAGACAGGATGCCTCCCTGCTATAGTTTGTAACTTGCGCGGCGCACATTCGGGTGCACAGTGTAAGTGGCTTGATTATTCAAAGTGTTTTTTGGTGAATTATTCCCACTACCTCAGAAACGATCGAACAGACAGTTGATTATTTCGGCATCAGACACAAAAGCGTTTCCTTATTACCGTAAATTCCGGACTATAAGCCGCTAATTTTTTCTCACACTTCGAGCACTGCGGCTTCTACTCCGGTGCGGCTAATGCATGGATTTTTTATGGGGGACAATGAGCTTCTGCCGCAAAAACATTTGACTTCGTCACGTCGGATCTTAATATCAGTCATTTTGCGCTTCATGCACGCACCCTCATCATGGAAAACACACGGAGAAATGCATATGATGTAGCTTTCAAGTTAAAGGCGATCGACCTGGCTGTCAAAGAAGCTAACAGAGCTGCTGCACGTTAAGATGACACTGACAGCGACAACAGAGACTGAGGAAGTGAGTAATGAAGTCATTCTGAGGCAGTGAATGGATGGACTTTTTCTTGTGAAATATATTACGGTCATCTTTTTCATCAGCCGTGTTACAGACACCGTCGGCTAGGCTTCGTATTGTAACGGTTCATGTTGTAAAGTCAGTAGTTGATAAAATGTTCATAATTCCGATTATGTGGAGAGTCAGTGAATGCACCAGCGAGAACGTGTTGAGTGGCTGTATGAGAGAACGCTGGGGGAGAGAGTTGGATTGTTACGGCAAGTTATGGTTTTGTTCTCTGCTGTAAACGGCGTGGTCACGGCCGACAGTGATCGGGTTATTAAGTTATTATTTGAACGCTCTCGTCGTCCTTTAACGTCCGTACGGACGCTACAGTATTTGCGGATGTTACCGGTAACCTACGTCTGTGTAAATAGCTCTTGTTATAGCGTGGACACCTGCGGCTTATAATCAAGTGCGGCTTATATATGTACAAATACATTTATTTACTTATTTTTAGCCGGTGCGGCTTATATCCAGGTGCGCTCAATAGTACGGAATTTACGGGTAATTTAAATCTCTGGGTGTTTAACATAAAATATTATGTACGCAGACAAGCGTTTAATGATTTGATCTGCTGGAATCCTCTGTTATATTCTCTAGTTTGCGCGTAACAGACACCGGACAGTCTGTATTAATATATGTAGTCATAAAATTATTATAAATCCAACTCTGTTGCAAGAGAGCGTGTCCGTGTGTGTGTGCGCGCGTGTGTGCGCAGTGGGGAAAGACGGAACGCGCGGTTTGGAAACAAACAGAAACACAAGCTTTACGTCTGTCGGTTCTGTATCCCATTAAAACGTTAAAGTTCTTGTAGTAGCCTAATATATGTGCACGTATTAAACTGTGGAGTGTGTGCGCTGTTGTGTGGATTACGTGCGCTGTGAACTCACGTCAGGAGCATCCTGCACCATACACTGTATGTTCTATAACAACGTGAGCAATGGGCTGCATCAGGAATAAACAATAAAGACATAGTGCTGCATTTGCACAGGCCGTGTAATCGGGTTCTATGTCTGTCTGTCTCTCTCTCGCGCGCGCGCGCACAGCGCGGCACCATAATACGTTGTACAGATTTGCCGTTTTTACGAGCAACTCCCATACAATGTAAAGGGGAATGATCGGCACTTGCACCTTCTACAAATTGTTTTTTAATTGATTGAATGTGATTACAAACTTTACATATGCTGATGTGAACACAGCACTCGCCCATATATGGCGAGCTGACACCTGTCACTCAGCAGGACGCCTGCTCCGGGTCTCTCCTCACACCACAACTTCACTTCTCTCCTGAGGCCGTTATTCCTCTAATCCTGCCTGTTTCTGCTCTCTATCACATCTAACAGGTTCATAATAATAAGCCAGTGGACCATTATATGTAAAGGAATACATATTTTCTTCCTATTTATTGACGGGAGTGACACTCGGATCCATGCTTTTCTATGTTAAACAGACGGGGATTCAGCAGGACTCCCTTACGTTACGTCACAGCCGAATGCGGAAGTAAAAAGCAAAAACGTGCGAACACGTACTAAAACGTCTCCAGGAGACCCTGTGGGTTATTAATTTCAGAATTTCTTTAAAAACAGCATTGTTAACGTATTTTTCTATGATTAGTTAAATTTTGTCTTTAACCTGCAATATGCTCTTTAAGGTTGTTTATTGTCAAATATGCTCCATGTTAAACATACAGCACAGATGAAATTGCAATCCCCCCCAACCCCCAGTGCAAACCTGCAGTGCATAAAAAAAGCACTAAAAAAACTAGCAATAAAACAATACTATAAACAAATAACTTAACTAAAGACATTTGGACAACAAATAACGAACGACAGACAATCGACAGACAAGGGCACTTGTGAGAATTTCACCATGAGGTAGTATGTGGAATAAAAAAAAATGAGATTAAAAATGAGATATATATAAATGAGATATGTATAAATGAGATTTGAGGCGTGTCTCAAAGACCTTAAGGGTAGGAGCTTGTCTTATACTCAGGGGCAGATTGTTCCAGAGCCTAGGGGCGGCCACAGCAAGTAAGCAAGTAAGTAAAAGTTTATTTATATAGCACCTTTCAAGAGCATAAAAACGTCACAAAGTGCTTCACAATCAGAAAAATCAGAAAAAAGTAAAAACACAATCACAATAAAATACAATGCAGAGACAGATTAGACAAAGGCACGTTTGAACAGATGGGTCTTCAGCTGCTTTTTAAAAATGTCCACAGAGGTCAGGGCTTTCAGTTCTGGGGGAAGACCGTTCCAGAATTTAGGAGCCACAACCTCAAAAGCACAGTCTCCTTTAGTTTTTAACCTTGTGCGAGGAACAGCCAGCAGACCCTGATCAGAGGACCTCAGGGACCTGGTGTTATAAGGCCTCAGCAGCTCGGTGATGTAAAGGCCTGGCTGCTTCCGCCTGGCTTTGGGGACTGAGAGGAGAAGCTGGTCTGATGATCTAAGTGACCTTGAAGGAACATAGGGTTCCAGTAAACTTGACAGATACACCGGTGGCTAAACCATTTAGGCACTTTAAAGTCTACAGCAACATTTTGAAATCAATTTTATATTGCACTGGAAGCCAATGGAGGGAGGACAAGACATGGCTAATATGATCATGTTTACGTGAACCTGTGAGAAAACGGGCGGCGGCATTCTGAACTAACTGCAGGCGAGATATGGAGGTTTGACTAACTCCAATATAGAGAGAATTACAGCAGTCCAGAAGAGATGACATAAAAGCACGAATCACAGTTTCAAACACATAGTGAGATAGATAAGATTTAACCTTTGACAGCCTTCTAAGTTGGAAAAAACTCTTTCGTACAACATCATTTATCTGTTTGTCCTTCTTAAGGTCACAGTCTATTTTAACCCCAGAGTTAGTGGCGGCTTGTTTTAAAAAAGGCTCAAGAGGGCCTAAGGCATCAGGAGGAAGTGCAGATGTATTGCTGGGCCCAAATACCAGAACTTCATTGAAGCTAAGGAAGATCAAAGCCAGCCATGCTTTTACATCCTCTAAACAGTCAAGCAGGGGTTTTAAGGTGTCAGGATTATTGCGCTTCAGAGGATTATTTGGCTATCGTCTGCATAACAATGGAAGGACACGCCATGTTTTCGGAATATAGATCCAAGGGGAAGCAGGTAGAGAATAAACAGAATGGGCCCAAGAACTGAGCCCTGGGGCACCCCACAGTGGAGAGATGCAGTGGAAGATATGGCATCTGTTAGCCACATTCTCCATGACAGGTATGACCTAAAAAAAAGCCAAAACTGACCCCCTAATGCCAACCCACTGCTCCAAGTGACGCAGCAAACTGGCATGGCCTACAATTAAATGCTGCGGATAGATCTCGAAGCACCAGAATAATAGAGTCACCAGAGTCTGTAGCCATAAATATATTATTGAAAATTCGTAGGAGTGCCGTCTCAGTGCTATGGAGGGCTTTATACCCGGACTCAAACACTTCCAAGATGCCATGAGTGGTCAGATGCGGCATCAGTTGCGTTTGTGCAAGCTTTTCCATAATTTCTGAAAACAATGGGAGCTTGGATATGGGCCTAAAGTTGGACAGAACAGATGTCTCGAGTTTAGGCTTTTTAAGCAATGGTTGCACAACGGCATGTTTGAAGATAGCTGGTACATTCCCACTCAAGCACCCATTGATAACTGACAGCAGGGCAGGCCCAATAGCATCACTGGTCTCTTTTACAAGACGAGGGGGCAAGATGTCTAGCGAGGAGCCTGTTGGTTTCATTTCTGAAATTGTTTTTTCTAATTGAGCGATAGACACATGCTCAAAATGACTCATAATGGCAGTGCAGTTACCAGTGAAAGAAGGGTCATGGCCATGTAAAGGGATGCTAGCTCTGATGCTAGCGACTTTGTCAAAAAAGAACCTAAGAAAGAGCTCACATCTTTCAGAGGTAGCATCAATACAGACAGACTGGGGAGCATCGAGAATGTCATTAATAGTCTTAAAAAGGCTTGTGTTGGTTGGTTTCAATGATGTTAGCCAGGTTTTTGGTCTTTTCAGATGTTTCAGACGATTCTCTGGTAGCTACGCCAGCAATCCCGCAGAATGTCAAATGAAACCTGTAGCCGGTCCTTTTTCCACTGATGCTCAGGCCGCCTACATTCTCTCCTGGCTTCCCTTGTTCTTTTTATTCAGCCAGGGTTCAGTTCTAGGCTTGATACGCCTAGTTTTAAAAGGAGCCTCAGAGTCCAGTGCTTGTAGGCAGATGGCATCAAAGCGTGAGCACATTTCATCAGTGGTCCCACCCACAGGGCTGGTTAGGCCTGGTAGGCCTACTGTGGTGCAAGTAAATGCAGTGGAGAGGTTAATCATACAGGATCTAATGTTTAAAGCTGTTTGATTGTTCGTACCATATGGGAGAGACACGTCAAATAAAACAGGCATATGGTCAAAGAATGTACAGCCGATTTCAATATTACAAATTGATAGACTGTGTGATAGAACAAGGTCCAGTGTATGCCCGTGCTCTTGTGTAAGACCAGTCACAGACTGCACAATATCAAAAGAGGCAATGAGACTCAAAAACTCATTAGTCATGGGTTTGGACGGACAACAAACATGGACATTCATGTCCCCAAGTATTAATACATGGTCGTATCTGGGCATTGTTTCAGACAGAAAGTCAGAGAAGTCAAAGATAAAGTGTTTGTTACACTTTTGTGTTCGGTATATCACAGCACAGGTAGAGACAGACCCAGCTCAAACATATCCAGTTCAAAACTGGCAAACGAGATGGTAGACAGCTGTTTACAGTCATAGTCTTGTTTGATAACGGTAGCAACTCCCCCTCCTTTGCAAGATCCAAGGGGATCAAGACCTACCTTTGCAAGAAGAAAATGTAGTTTAAGTGAGGGGAAAAAATCGTTCAAAATAAACGTCTTTTTAGCAAGAGATCGACAGTTTACAAGAGCACACTTGGCTGGATGGGAAGCAGCAGTCCGATCCTCAGTCACAGCAGCACGAGCGAGTGGTCGCAGGCAGTAGTTCACTCCTCACCTGCTGCACAGGTGGGGAGGGCAGTGACAGGTTAATGAATCTGTGCCGATGATGGGGACTAGCCAGTTGCCTGATGGCTAAAGAGAGCGCAGAGAGATGTAAAAGCGATAGGTTGATCCATTTCCAACAAGTGCAGTGGAACAGAAAAGCCCCAAAGCCGCTTTCAGTTTTAAAACACAACCGTCTCGTTTACCACGGGAGCGGGTCTTGTGTCTCCTCCGACGTCGAGAGAAAGAACGGTGAGCATGTGCGGTGGAATACCTGCAAGCAGCAGTGGCAGAGGAAACGTATTGTCCTTAGGAAACGTAATCCAATTACTGTTGAGTCAAATATCCAACAATTTTCAGCGATTGTAGGCCAGCAGAGTAGACAATTTTCAGTGACAATTGACACAACAAGCACAGTCACAAACGAAATGGAAAGCGGGAGATGGACGGTCACAAACACAGGCACCATCACTTCCGCTTCCTGAAGCATCATGGTGCATGCGCTGAACAGCGAGTGAACTTAACTCAGAGATTGATTAAACAAACTAAAATCTGCTGATCTAGAACCAAAAACTGAGAGTTTCTCTGGGTATATCAACTCAGAGCTCAGAGTTAAACTGAGAGTTTGTTGAACCGTCTTTCAGAAACAGGCCCCTAGTGTCTGTCATCCTCACAATGAAAACTACTTGGTTGAAAATAGTTTGCTCTTTATTGGCTCAATTGAAAAATTAACTTTTCCTGTATTTCTTTGTTTTCACTGGTTGCCTGTCTGTCTTTTGTCACGTATGAGAGCAGTCAAACGTCACTTTTTGTGAATGAAAGCTTTGCACTGCAATGCATAGTTTATATTTCTGGACAAGTGACCAAAGCGTGTACTGCATTTTACTTGTCACAATGCTTTGTGGGCTACAATGACTCCGCAAGAGTTTAAAAATGCTCATTCATACTGCTGACAACACTACAAATGGTCTATGTCCTATTGCCTTATGTAGTGCTCTAAATAGTGAGTAGCGAGTGATTTCAGACACAGCCTAAAAGTGTGTAGATATTGTTTTACAAAAGACACAATATATTCTGACAAAGAATAAAAGAACAATTTGTCTCTTGATAATCTGACATCTGGTACTACAAGCATCACCAGAGACGTGTACTGATAAGGATCTGAGTCTTTGTGGCGGCCTGTCTGTTTAAACCACAACAAGCTCACCAACTCCTCAGAAATGACCATACCAATTTGGCTCCATGTTATATTTCTGTAATAAATCATTTGAAGTCTAATATAAACAGTGGAGATGATTCAGAGAAGTTTGTGTATTCTAGTATATGTATATCATTTTCCATATACTAGACCCTGATTCAAAACCCATCAACAACAGTTTTTCTGTATAGATTTTAAGTGCTTATGACTGCATCGAATCTCTGTTTTGTACAACAAAAGAACATATATTGTTACTTAAGTTACCTGACGGTAGTATCAGGATCACTGTCAGCTGTCACAGTCAGTCAGTGTTCTGGGGCAGTAATGTCAGTTAAAGGTTGTAATATTTAGATCAAGTTTAACACAAAATTAGATATTAGGACAAAAAGTCTCTAATTTTGTTCCTTCACAGGGACAGCGGAGCTTCAAACAGCACTAATCCACTTCCTGCTCTCTGCCTTTTCTTTCTCTAATTAAATTCTATAGAAGTCATTGGTTAGTGCATCACATTCAACAACAACCTTCTTTCATTTGAAACATTTAAAAATATAACTGGTTTAAACTAGGGATGGGACTTGATTAAAAAGCAACACTTCTCAATCTAAATGTATTTTCGTGGATGAATGAATGCAATGCATCCAATTTAACTTACTTCTCAGTTTCATAAAGCTGTTGGATCTTGTATAAAATATTTTTTCTGCACAGTAGCTTCAAAGTTGGATCACGTGTTATCTGTAGCACATTTTCTAACCCCTTATCTTCTACCATTAATAGTGGTCTACAGTCCAGAGAAATAAATTTAGCGAGTGAATTTGTAAGTTTATCAGACGTTGAATTACTAATTTTGGTCCTGAAGCAAGTCATTTGGTCGAGTTTGGGCTGCAAACGCCTCTTGTTTGTACTTGTGGTGGAGCTAGCGGGGGGATAGCGTGGAGCTAGCGCAGGGCTAGGACAGTGCTAGCGCAGGGGCTAGCGTGGTGTTTATGAGTTATTTTCTTGAAATTAAGTAATCGTAATTAATGTCCCACTCCTAGTTTAAACATGTAGTTGGCAACTGTGACATAATTTCCCCGTAGTGTACAGTGGTAGAAACTTTTCTTGCCCGCCAGTTGGGCAGTTCCTTAAGCATGAGCCATCATGTGAAAGCTATGAATAGACTAAATCCGGCCTCCTCCATTGTTTATTAGATTAGTCAAACTATAATGTCAAAATACCTGTCTAACCCAGATTATGCTTTTTTGTTGAAGTGTTAATTTCTCTAAGTAATTTTGTTTTTATTAATTATTTGATGCAAAAAAGAGCAAATGTTATAAAAAAAAAAATATATATTTTAAAAAAGTAACAAAACCCAAAATGTAGTAACTGGTCAATAATGTAACAAAATGCTGAGTCCAAAATGTTGTAACTTTTTGCCTAAAATGTAAGTAAAGTTTAAGTTGTTATATTTTGGTACAGCTATTACATTATCGGACAGGCAAAATGTATTTCTCCTAAAAAGTGTTATAATTTCGCAAAAAGTTGCTACATTTAGGGCACAGCATTTTAGTACATTATTGATCACTCATATCACATCACATTTTGGGTTTTGTTACATTTTTTTGTTAATATTTTAGGTAGTAACATTTCAGGCTCTAACAGGGAAGGTGGGAGAAAAGATAACAAGAAGTAATGACACAGTCATTGAACTTTCTGTAACTGTGAGTATCTGCTCAAGACCATCTCAAGAATCTGTTCTGCTTCGAACTGTACTGACCTGAGGGATCTGTAGCATTATAGCAGTAAGCTGTGCATGTGCGCTTCAGTGAGCAGAAGGGGAAGGGGCTTCAATGATTGGTTCCAACAGGCAACTGTTTTCTTTACATTTCTTTAAATTTCTTCCAAATTGGGTTCACCAGTACTATATGTCAGCACCTGTACTGGATAATTTTGCTTCACTTTTGTACAGCAGGAGACAGAGATGCAATCACCATACAGTATACTGTCAGTGGTGTATACATGCAAGAGTAAATTGATCCCTGGCTGCTTCATTTATGTGTTAGTCCAACTTTGAAAAAGTTCTACTTAGTATACGTTTTCAGTCTTTAATGTGTACCGTAAATTCCGGACTATAAGCCGCTACTTTTTTCTCACACTTCGAGCACTGCGGCTTCTACTCCGGTGCGGCTAATGCATGGATTTTTTATGGGGGACAATGAGCTTCTGCCGCAAAAACATTTGACTTCGTCACGTCGGATCTTAATATCAGTCATTTTGCGCTTCATGCACGCACCCTCATCATGGCAAACACACGGAGAAATACATATGATGCAGCTTTCAAGTTAAAGGCGATCGACCTGGCTGTCAAAGAAGCTAACAGAGCTGCTGCACGTTAAGATGACACTGACAGCGACAACAGAGACTGAGGAAGTGAGTAATGAAGTCATTCTGAGGCAGTGAATGGATGGACTTTTTCTTGTGAAATATATTACGGTCATCTTTTTCATCAGCCGTGTTACAGACACCGTCGGCTAGGCTTCGTATTGTAACGGTTCATGTTGTAAAGTCAGTAGTTGATAATGTGTTCATAATTCCGATTATGTGGAGAGTCAGTAAATGCACCAGCGAGAACGTGTTGAGTGGCTGTATGAGAGAACGCTGGGGGAGAGAGTTGGATTGTTACGGCAAGTTATGTGTTGCTCTCTGCTGTAAACGGCGTGGTCACGGCCGACAGTGATCGGGTTATTAAGTTATTATTTGAACGCTCTCGTCGTCCTTTAACGTCCGTACAGTATTTGCGGATGTTACCGGTAGCCTACGTCTGTGTAAATAGCTCTTGTTATAGCGTGGACACCTGCGGCTTATAATCAAGTGCGGCTTATATATGTACAAATACATTTATTTACTTATTTTTAGCCGGTGCGGCTTATATCCAGGTGCGCTCAATAGTACGGAATTTACGGTATTTCAAAAGTCCAGTGATAGGGAGACTACCAAAATCAGTTCTTTTTCGCATCATGTCATCATTCTGACTTGTGAAGGGGAATTATATCAAATTGGCTTGTTTATAAATCTTCCTGATATATACAGTAGTTGGGCTGCTTCTACAATGACTGTGTTGAAAGTATTCTTTCAAAAAATCAGAACACATTTAGAAATCATCTCAAATGTTCCCAGGAGTTATTTTCAAAGAACTTGATTGAATGCAAAATAGTTAACCCTAGCTTTTGGATTTACATTAGAGTTTGGTGTGTATTGACAAAAATGTGTTCGTAATGTTAAACAGCTTATAAAAACAGGTCTTTGTCATTACCTTAAAACCGAGTCATTCAAGTAAATACAAAAAAACCCAATGAAATCACCAGGACAAGTATTGAGAACAGTGCAGTTAAAAGTTAAGCATTTTAAAACGGCCTACAGGATTGACTTATTTGCACAAAGACCAACAAAAGCTGTTATGACAGCATTGCAAACAAGGCTTGGCAGTGAGTATTTTGGGTCCAAAGTAGTCAGTGTGAAACCATCTCTTACCATTTCTTACCGCTTGATTTGGCACTATATCCTTTGCAATGTACTGTAATTGGTGACAGCGTTTGTTATTTCTTGCCATCTGTTGCCCGTCTTGCTTAATGACACCAAAGTTTACTGAGTATGTTTTTTTTGTTTAGGCTGTACCTTATATTCTCGGTCGTGGTGGTCTGCACACTCCAAAGGAGTGGTGCCTGATAACTGAAGGATCTACCTCCCATAGTACATTTAGAGACTGTAGGTACCATGAGCAGGCCTGCATTTTGGGAGCGTTAATGTTCTTGATGGGTAGTATGGTACAATTAACTCTAATAGGATACGATAGGATGGTGCCTGATCGTTTAAATTCTACTCTAGATTTTATAGGAAGCCAGTGGAGAGAAGCCAATACAGGAGTAATGTGGTCCCTTTTCCTAGTTCTCATCAGAACACGAGCTGCAGCGTTTTGGACTAGCTGAAGGGTCTTTAGAGATTTATCATAGCACCCTGATAAAAGAGAATTACAGTAATCCAACCTGGAGGTAAAAAATGCATGAACTAGTTTCTCAGCATCATTTTGCGACAGGATCTGCCTGATCTTAGAGATATTATGAAGGTGAGAATAAGCTGTCCTTGAAATTTTTTAATGTGGGAATCAAAGGACATATCCTGATGAAAGAGAACTCCTAGGTTCCTAACCGTGTTACTAAGAGCCGTTATATCGTCAGAAAAAGTCTCTCTGAGGTTCTTAGGTCCAATCACAATAACTTCAGTCTTTTCCGTGTTGAGCAGTAAGAAGTTTCTGGTCATCCAGGTCCTAATGTCCTTAAGGCAGGCTTCCAGTTTACGTAGCTGGTTGGTGTCTTCTGGCTTCATTGATATGTAGAGCTGAGCATCGTCTGCATAGCAATGAAAGTTTATGGAGTGTTTTCTCATAATACTACCTAGAGAAAGCATATATAAAGTAAAAAGAATCGGTCCAAGCACTGATCCTGCAAAGATAAAATGCAAAGATCTATCACTGTAGGAGCAGTGAGAACCTTACAATAACCCTGTATGAATGTTTTAGGAAAACCCTGTTCTTGTAGCTCCTTGAAATGATGTTCCAGTTTCCTATTTTTCAAGTTGAACTCAATGGAAACTTTTGGCACACGAGGAAGATGTGCCACAACTTAAGTGTTACCTTAATTTATAACATACTTGCTCTTCACAATAGGCAGTCATACCAAAATGTTACCATGTTTACAGCACATAGATGATAAATTGTGAATAACTGTTTCTTAAGTTAAGCATAAATTGCCATTCACACAAGTGAGAGCGCGAGAAAGAGAGAGAAAGAAAGCAAGAAAGAGTACAGAGGGAGAAATCGGTCCACTATATTTAAGCCCCTCCTGTAAAGTCACTGATTGAGATGCAGTGCTCATGGTCATAACTGATGCTCTCATGCTTCATTTCAACATGTTTCTTCATGCTGTCTTCGTTGAGGGATTTTGTTGTGATATGCATCATCATTAATAAGTCTCCTCCTACATGAATCATCTGATGTGATGACGTGCTTTGAGTAGTCAGAAGACAAGACGATCACGTTACAACAGTGGTATCCAAACTGATTTTCTTGAGTGCCAAAATGTTAATGTTAGAATCGCTCACGGGCTGCCGGTTTTGTTTTTTGACATCATTTTGTAAGGAACTTTTTGTATTTTGACCCCTCCAAAAATAACGTAAATGCACAAATAAATAATTACAGTGAGAAACATGTTTTTTCTATTTTTTTGTAAAAATAGTAAGGATTTGTAGATCAGAATCAAAAGGTTCACAAAAGAAAGCCTTTAATAAAAGGAAATTAAATGCTTTTTTTCTGTTCGTTATCTGTTTATTTGTTTTTCTCAGAATGTCTGTGAAGAGTTTTATTTCTTTGTAAAAGTTTTCTGTATTTAGTTCAGGTTATTAAATGGTTAAACAACATTCCGCTTGTTTGGAAAAAAACATGCAAAAATTCATTTTCACAGTTAATTAAAAAAAGTGGAAAATCTGAATGAGGCCTCGGGCCAAAATCTTCTGATTCTTTGATTGAAAATCAAAAAAAAAATCCCCTCAATGACCGCAAATGGCCCCCGGGCCTCACTGGACACACCTGCTTTACAAGCTCAAGTCCATTGACCATTTACTATTACGGGATATCTAGTAAAAAAAATATCAAAATGGGGACTTCTTATTTGAGCTTCTTTAGTGTAGGCCTACAGCTAATGAATAATGTCAAATGACCAGAAATGCAAAAAACAAATCTACAAAATACGGAAAAGCGGGACTCACCCTTTGTGTGATAAAAACTGGGAACTGTAGGAAGGCGAGCAGATTAAACCTTTGTGTTACACAAACTTCAGTTTCAAATTAATGCACAATTATGAAGCTATATGTACAAAACTAATATTGAAATAATATCCTAATACATTACATCTTTAAAGATTCAAAGATTACTCCTTTATTTTCTCTCTGACCTTTTGATTGATATCTGATTGGCAGATTACAACCTTCCATTTGATTGTCACAGCCTATTATAGCTAATGAGAGCCTAAGTTGAAAGGAGGTTCCAGCCCCTGTTCTGCCAATTGCACATGAAATGGCTATGTATTTACTAAGATTACAACTACCAGTTATCTTCAGAATTGCAATAAATATATTAATAAGTTGAAATATATACATGAACTGTAAAAAAATATACACACTAGGCTGTCTTTATTTGTTTGGAAAGAAAAGGTAAATATATGTGTAATTATACAATGAGCAGCTCCCTAATGCTTGAACGGAATGATCTCTATGTCGATTACGAGAATGGCTGTTTTGACTGAAGCTCTAGTCCAGTCATCAAAGATTTGACTGTCTGGGGTAACTCCGATGTTTGCTGTGTAAATGGTCTTCCCCTAACTTTTTTAATGACTTGCTTATGTTCCAAGTTCCTGTTGTAAGCGGATGGATAAACGTGATGTGGTTTTTTTTCCGAGCTCAAGGGACAGGAAGAGTTTCCTGGTGTATGAGCTCACCCCAACAAGTGGTGCTCTGAAGCATATGTAATGATGTCACATGAAGGATCTGATGTGTAATGTGTGTTAGTTCCCTCACAGTCATGGTTTCAAAAGGTCTCACCGAGAAGCACAACTGTCTTTTCATAGTTTTCCTCTGCATTACGGTGTAAAGTGCTTCAAGTGCATTCTGGTGAATACAGGCTATTCTGCCCGTTAAGCCAACTACACTGATCACATTTTTTTTTCAGATAAAGTTATGACAAGGATTAACAGCTGTTAATTTTACTGAGCCTCTAGGATAGATTATAAAGTTTCTTCGATGCACCAAGAGTGAATGACATGTACCTGTATCTTGATCACCAGTTACATTTTACAGTACAAAAAACTGTACTGTAAACAACCAACACAATTTATTGAATACATCAAGCCTATGTATAGGAGCAACTGTAATCATGATACATAAAGTTTTTCTGCTGCAGATTCAGAAAATATCGTTAAGAAATACACTGAGGAAATGCTACATAGAAAACACACTGGCATAACTGAAATGTGATAATCAGCAATGGAAATATGCTTGGTTCAGGTAACGTGGTACAAGTTTTGAAAAGAGTTTTATATTTTCTATACTTCTAAGATATTTTGTAGTATGCTGTTTCATTAGGTTATCTTTTTATACATACAGATTGGGTTTACACAAACAGATTTTCCTAGTTGTTTTCCTTAATTCTTTTGATGTGCTGTTTAGGGAGTTTCCATCAGGCTGGTTATGAGAAACTTTAGTAAGGTTGCTAAATATTTTTCTCGAGATATGTTTTTTTGTGAAGAGAATAACATTAGATCTGGTCTTGTACATGTACTCTCAAACCATGTCTACACTTTAAAGCTCTGTTCATTTGGAAAAGGAAGTTGTCAGGAAGATCAGTTTTTGTGTACGAGTACCAGCAAAACAAAATTCAGCAAAAATGTATGGCGCAACAACATTCTCCTCTCCTTTGGTTCTTCTTTGCAGGAGAAACCTGACCAAGCTATCTCTGATATTCAGCCACATGCTGGCTGAAATCAAAGCAATTTTCCCAGGAGGTCAGTTCCAGGGAGACACCTTTCGGATCACCAAGGCCGATGCGGCTGAGTTCTGGAGAAGATACTTTGGAGAAAAGTAGGCTATATCTAATTCTTACTATTTATTTTGTGATTTGGATTTAACCCTTAGAAACCGAAGATCACACCGGAGTGATCAAATCACGTGACCACCTCATTACGTAACAGCACAGTGTAGAGTATACATGCAGGCACAATCACTCGAAAGTGCAGGCTTCAAAGTTTTTCCTAGTTTTGGTTTGATGTCGATAGACCAAGTAAAGCAGGAGATATGATCGTTTAAAGCTTTAAAAAAATCATACAGTTACCCACGTATCCTTATCCATCCGCGAAAGGGGATGGCAAAGACTGCGTGTGCGTGTGTGTGTGTGTGTGTCCATTCTAAATTCATGCACTCCAGTCATACCAACGTGTACCCTGCGCCTGCAAACCCAACAACACGTTTGCAGATGCCACAGCTACGCCACATTTTAAAGCATATGCACACCTACGCCACACCTGCATGACACCTAACAAAAATAAATGTATTAGTCACACGTACATGCAGGTGTGGCTAGAGTGAAACTACTTTGGTCAGAGGAGCTTCACTATCGAGCAGCATGTGCATGACATTTAAACACAGAAAAAATAGTTACACGTGCAGGCATGTACACGCGTGCATGAGTGCTGAATATTAAGTGCGAAGCGGTTTGTCGCCACACGTGCAACTGCACCTGACAGTTTGACTTTCTAAGTCGCCTCTCTCTGCGCTCTTCTCTGGCGCGCGTGTGCAATGGCAACAGCAATGATGTGTATGATCTGAAGTCGCGGGAAAAATTTGTGGGAGTTTGGCGAGCAGAGAGAGGGACACAGAGAAAGTTGGTTAGTGATGTATTAGATTTTTTTTTGTATTTTTACATTTACAAGTACTATATAGAACTCTGGGAAGTCAAAACTTTGTTGTGGCTCTATCAAATTTTGTACATAAACTATTTCAGAGTTTCATTACTTAAAAGGTAAATTGTAAATAATTCTCCTTTGCAAACTGTATTTTCATTTTTCAAGATTTCATATGCTTAATTAAGCTGATTGTGTTGTATATAGCAAAAATTAATATAATTTTTCAGATTAGATTTTATGTTTTTTTGGCGTGTGTGATTGGCAATTTGTTGATACAGTATGTCAAAGTTAGAAAATGATAGAACATATAGGAAATGTTGTGCTGAAAAAAATGATAGCAAACATGGGCATGGTAAACATTTTGTAATGTAGTACATGAAGACAAAATCAAAAGTATTCAAAAACAGCAAAAATATGCTTAGGACTTAAATCATTATTTCACTTTGTGAAGGGTGGGGGAAACAGTCTGTAGATTTTTTTTTTTTTTTTTTTTTTTTTTTTTTTTAAGTATGCATTTACATACATTTTACCATACAAATGAATGTATCTTTGCTTTTGTGATTTAACTTGTTGCTCTCTTGTAGGACCATTGTTCCTTGGAAAGTTTTCAGGCACTGCCTTCATGAAATACATCCCATCAGCTCAGGCCTGGAGGCAATGGCCCTAAAGTCAACCATTGACCTCACCTGCAATGATTACATTTCAGTATTTGAGTTCGACATTTTCACACGCCTCTTCCAGGTAAGTCAACTGAAACATTTTACACACCTTTGAAATGTTTTTAACCTGTAAATCATCTCATTTTGACACACACGCCACTTTCCTTTTGGGTCTGTTTCTCTATATGAAGCAAATTTTGAGTAAACAATGGACACCAATTCAATTCAATGTTATATATATATAGCACATTTGATACAAAGATAAACACAATACAAACTCATTAAAAATAGACAAAACAAATCAAAACACATGAGAGAAAGATAAACTAGCAGCCAAAGGCATGACAGAAAAGCAATGTTTTAAAACCATTTTTCTAAGAACTTATAAAAAATCTTTCCTACAGACCTCAGATCAGCATGTAGTTAATTCCACATAAAACTGCGCCTTCATCAGACTTGGTATTGACTTTTGGTAAATTTAGAAGACCCATACCTGCTGGTCTTATCGGACTGTATTAGTGAGGAGGTCAGAGAGATATTGAGGTACCATTCCATGTAATGCTTTGTGAACCAGCCCACCAGTCCTTCTTTGGTATTTCTATCTATTACTGCATTGCCCTCCTCACTTATTTTACCTTACTTACTTGTAACTTTTTTAGACTTACTTAAAGGTGTCTGAAGAAATCAATGTTTTGACAGTTATAATCCTTCTGCAGTTCACCAAAACTTTTAAACACTGAATTAAAGAACATACTGCTGTAATACATTTATCCCACCACTGCTTGAATCCAGAGTTGATGATCCCAGATTCTACAGCTCTACAGTTATTTTAGCAGATTCCTTTATCCAAAGCGACACCAGAGATTAAGTACAATACGCTTAAGGCACTGCTTCACAGTTTGGATCAGACACTTTTCATTGGCAGAACGTAATGGGAGGGAGGAGTGTAGACCTGGACGATGGAATTTAGGTAAGGAGGAGCCATTTTTGTTGCTGTTTTGTAAGCAAGAAGCAAGGTTTCAAATATGATGAGAGCATTAGCCAGGAATAAATATCTGAGGGACGTAATAATTTGGATAGGTAGAAAACCAGTCCCCCTTCTGCGTTTTGGATCATTTGCAGGGGTTTGATAGTGCATGCAGGAAGGCCTGGGAGTTGCAGTACTCTTGTAGCATGCTCTGACAGGTAAGGTCATATTTGATCTTATTATTATATAATATATAATCTTACATTTAAATTATGATATTTAATATTAATAATTATTAATAACTTATTTATTACCTAGCCAGCGCTTTTCTGCTCAGACCACGACAGGACTTGGGGCCTAATTATGGCATTAATTATTATTAAAGATAATATATATATATATATTTGTCATTCCTTAACTACTGTAACTAAGTAAATGAGATACCAAACCACCAGCTGACTACAACTCAGCGCATCTCCTTGCGCTATATAATATGTATCTATTTTAGTTACTGTGCGCGAGACCTAATAAATGTTCTAAAATATTCTAAAATATTCCCTCTGCAATATCGGTCCCTCTATCACCTCATTCACAAACGGTTTCAGCGCAATGTCACTTCTAAACACAATAGTGTGCTGTGCTGTTGCGCTCTATCACCAGCTTTCATCAGACTGTAGCCAAATATGTAATTATTACTGAACATTTCCGTCTTTTCCAAAAAACAATGTCCCGCACGGTTAGCTGGTTCAGCCGCGGAGCAGCGCTAAAATGCGTCCTCAAATAGCTCACGGAGAAACGACAGATTCATGGCGCATATAAAAGTCAGTGACAGAGTTAGATCCTGATAATAAGGACACGTAGAAGAACAAACTGCCACTCTCATGCTGAAAGTCGTTAAACTGAGTTTACTCAGTTAAAAAACGTGAACTCCACATTAGAGCTGAAACAATTCCTTGAATAACTCGAATAATTCGATTACAAAAATTCATCGAGGAATTTTCGCTGCCTCGAGGCTTCGTTAATTTTTTTTTTTTTTTTTTTTTTGCGTCATCAAAACTTTGGTATGAGTATAAAACATGTTTAATGTAGCTGCAGCTACCTGCTCCTCTCTCTTACACACAGACACTTCAACACGCACACGCGCGCACACGCGAGCGCGACGTGCCCCTTTTAACTTTTAGTCAGCACACAGTTGATCCGTGATCCATACGACCGAGTCGGGAACATGTGATCCGGTCAAACGGTCGGCTTTTCTCCGTTCACTCTCTCAGAGATGATCAGAGACACTCAGTGTGTTTGTGACAACATGTGAGCAGGTTTCATATCTCTCTCTCTCTCTCTCTCTCTCTCTCTCTCTCTCTCTCACACACACACACACACACACACATACCACTCTCTCTCTCTCTCTCTCTCTCTCTCTCTCTCTCTCTCTCTCTCTCTCTCTCTCTCTCTCTCTCTCTCTCTCACACACACACACACACACACACACACACACACACACACACACCACTCTCTCTCTCTCTCTCTTACACACACACACACACACACACACTTTCACATTCAACTATGTAAAGAACAAAGTAATAAATTAGAATACTTCACTCATTCATATTTAAGATTATTTTAGTGTTCCCTCTATTTTCTTGAGCAGTGTATAATGCAAGCATATATAGACTTGTGTTGTACATACAGATTTCCAAGCAGTGAAGAACATGTGCAAGAGCATATCTGGGAGCTACAAGTTTATATTAACCATCATCTAATTAGGTTTGCATAATATTCAGTGTAGGCTGTGGAAAGAGCATCCTTGCAATTGTGAATCTCTTCATGAAACAGATTTTCTTTAATTCAGACAGAAATATTTTAATTATTAGTGCAACACTTTCTTCTAAAGAGACACCATACAAAATTAGATTTTATAAGCAAATACCTGTATATAAAAAAGGTTTTTCAATAAGATTATACAAACATTTCTCCAGTAAGCTTCCCAGTAATCAGCTGTAATCATCTCTCTCTCTCTCTCTCTCTCTCTCTCTCTAAAAGGAATAGTTGGGTTGTACAATTTACAAATCTTTACCCATTTGTTTAAAAAAGGCACAAAGCAGAGTTTGACATAGCAAAGATATAGGCGCAACTGACTCGTGGACTAATATTCTTGATAGTAGAGTAATAGCATCCATCCATTTGTCAATTGCAAATGAGTTGTACATGCTTCCAAGTTTATAGCAAAATGTATGATTTTGATTGGGGCAAAACATATCTCATGCTTAGTTGTATTAGTAAATACATGTTAATACATGTTAAAAAAAAACCAAATCATAACAAATGTTTTAACAGGACATCTTTAGAAAAGAGCAAGTAGTGAATTTTGGTTTTGTTCAAGTTAGAGAGATCTAACACAAATCTGCCATGAGCAATATAAGTACCATTGGCAGGATTAAAAACATCTTGCATGAAAATAAATAGAATGCAACAAATTGTGTGTATTCATTTAGCTGTGGGGTTAAAATTGAATAAAAATGTAGGACCCAAAAAGTTTGTCTCTGATAATTTATTTTAAAATATATTTTCATGAAATAGGCAGAAATGTTTACTTAATCACTCAGCTTATATTCTGATATATGACAGAATCTAACAAGAAAATGAATGTGATGGCAATCAAAGACTCAAAGATAAGAAGGTATAGGTCTATCATTTTAGTTCTCTCTCTCTCTCTACTGCACTCTTATTAAAGCCCTGACCTCAGGGCAGGTACAATAACCCATGTCATGGTTTCTGTAACTTGAACAGCAATAAGAACAAAGTGAGTAATCAACAATACAAAATATAATTATCGACTTTTTCTTCTGTAATGTGGTATATTATTGGTTCATTATTTCCATGTGCCAACATGCAGTTTGTATTGACAGATTTTGTGTTTTTCATCTGTAACCTGTCATCTTATCATTTTCTCTTTAGTGAATACAAAACATTCCCACCTGTTTATAAGCCACAGGACAAAATAAGCTTTTCAGCTCCAAAATATATTTCATTTAAATAACCAATACACCCAATGTGCATGTCAATAATCAATTTACCTGATATAAATGTGTTTTTCATATATACATATTATAAAATGCAAGCGTTTATAACATAATTAAACTTAAACTAATAATTACAGACAGATTTTGGGGCAGTTCAAATTTCCTTGGGGACGGTTGAAATAGATTTTCGGGACGGTTCTGGGACGGTGTCGAGAAAAGTTAGTCTGGAGCCCTGCCACTTGTACATAAAATGTTACCTTGTCATCAATCATTACACCTCAGTTCCTGGCAGCCTTTGTTTGCTTGTACCAAGCTGGATATTGATCAGCAATATATTGATCAGTTCTAACGAATCATAGCAATTTTGTAAATAACAAAAGTGCAACCTCAGTAGAGTGGGCCCACTTAAGCCAGACTGGTTTGGGTCAAACTGATTCTGGAGGCTTGATGGTATTGAGTCTAGAGGGTCTGGTCCCAGAGTCTAGCATAAGCTTAAAGATTTTATCCTCGGTCAGAGGGGAGAATGAGTCGAGTAAGGCCCGTTAGGTTTGCTGTCGAGTTGTTCCATGTCAGAATCAAATATTTTTTAATCAATTTTGTAGTCATTGAAATGTTACATTAGACTTTACAGGCGCACACATGACTGAATTCTTTAAAGTTGCTAATTAGTCAATAGCTAGTTACAGCAATGTCACCATTCTGAAGACAATATAACTTAAATAACTATATTGAATTGTGTTTTTCAGCCATGGAGTTCAATTCTAAGGAACTGGAATTTCCTGGCAGTGACGCACCCCGGCTACATGGCTTTCCTTACTTATGATGAAGTCAAAGCCCGACTGCACAAATACATCAACAAGCAGGGAAGGTATGGTAACTTTTTTTTTTTTTTCATTCACTTTTAAAAGGAGTATTTCTTTGTTACATAATGTATAATTTACTAAGGGTGCATTCACATCTCAGCTATTTGGTACATTTGAATTGAATCTGGTGTACGTTGTTGGATAGTCTGTTGGGTTTTTGGTAGTCTGAATGCTCAAATATACTGTGGTGCGGACCAAAGAACCCAACTCTGGTTTGCTTTAAAATAAGAGTCTCAGTTTCCTTCCAAGTGAAAAAGACTTAAATTCACCAGAGGTGAGAACATGATCCAAACCACACTATGGAAGTGAACCAAATTATAGAGCCTTGTGCTGTGATTTACATAAAAACATAATTTCTTGTATACTGTGATAGATTCAGACTTGAGATTTTTAAATATTTATATTTCATATATTTTGATAGTGAAAGTGAGATTTCTTGTATTTGTTCATATCAAAATAATCCATCTGCAAAGCAGATTAATATTACTGATTATTTATACACTATATATATATATAGCTACAAAACATATACAGACAAATACTGTGAATAAACCACAGCAAACTGTCATAGAAAAATTTAATGAAATGGTCCGTTAGAATGTTTACTACTGTGTAATATATCAAGTGTATAAAACAGATGTAGACCCTTGTTACTGTGGTATATATAATTTGATTTGGTCTAGTCACTGCTGAATTAAAAAAAAACCCATTGGAACATGAATCAGTTTATCTGAATCTTCATCATATAACCCATATAAAAGCCATGTATATGTTGACAAGCAGCTAATATTACAAGTCAAAATAAAAAAAAAGGACGCTGTAATGTAATTTTGTTAATCAGGTTTTTGTCTATCAGTTTGGGTTTTTGTTCAACTTGCTTTTCTGTCATCTTTCTCTTTTAACAGTTACATCTTCAGATTAAGTTGTACTCGGCTTGGCCAGTGGGCCATAGGCTATGTCACCAATGATGGCAACATTCTACAGACCATCCCCAACAACAAACCGCTCTTCCAGGCCCTCATCGATGGTTACAGGGAGGGCTTGTACGTAACCTGTTACACACTCCTACTCTCTTTAGACCATGGGTGCTTCTGAATGTGCCAGAGTGCCTACTCAGTCTGTCAGTAGGCAGTATTATATGTCAGTACCTACTATATGTGCTGTACTGTAGGTACCTACTATCCAGTAGGCACAGTAGGCTGATATTTATTCCTACTTCGCCTGATTCATTCAGTATGAAAGTGGTGTCATTTACCGGCTGCCTCCATCTTCATTGTTTTTCTTTTTTTATTATTATTTATTTAAGAAGAGTAACGCACATATACAGTCAGGTAAACAAAAAACAATATCACAATGTAAATAAAGTTAAAAAACTATTAAATAAAAATAAAGTAATATACAGAATGTAAAGTAAGATAAGCCTAAACCAATGAAGTATGGAAGTCATTATTTAAATCAAGGGGGAAAGGTTTTATAATAATGCAGACATTTGTTTAAAAAAAAAAAAAGATTTGAAGGTGCATATGAAGTGACATTTTACGGGTTATCTTCGCACAGCATTGTGGGTGGTAAAATTAATTCAATTAATTCAGAGATGAGTCTACTGAAACTCCCTACTGAAAAGTCTGTACTGCATCGTAACTGTTGCGATTTGGAAAGGGCCTGTGATCACTTGGGCCACACTCCAGAGGTGGTAAAGACACAGTTTTCCATATTAGTTTATTAGTCTTTATGCTCATGTGTCTTGGGCCACATTTAGGATGGTATCCATGGAAACGATCACGTAGAGTAACAGACTAATTTTCTTTCATACGTACACTACCAGTCAAAAGTTTGGACACACAACAAATATACACTTTTATCCATAATACAGAATACTATATTGTTATGATACTGCTACTATAAGCTGTATCTAGGGCACACCTACTAATAGAAGGGTTTTTCTTCATTTTTACAATTATCCACATTTTAGAATAATAGTAGATATTAACAATATTGAAATAAAAGATTTAATTTAACTTTTGTTTTGGAAAAATGTATATAAAAATAAAGTTTGCACCTGCGTGCCTTGACAATCTTATTTTTAAATTTCTCATGCAATACCAACTGTCTGTCTTTTTACTGACAGACACCCTCCCTTATGGGATATCTGTTTTAGAGCAGACTGTTTATTGATTGAACACTGCAGTAAATCTGGATCAATGAAACTTATCAACCTCCCCAGAGTTTAATATAATGGAAAAAGACAGATGTAAAAACAGATGCTTAACAGACACAACAGACACTTAAACTGTACTGTTTGGTGAAAAAGAATTTCCCCTCGGGGACAATAAAGTCTAAACTTCAACTAAACTTCAAACTTCAAGAAGTGTTTGACAGGAAGATTGAGAATGAAATTTTGAGCATAACTTAAAAGAAATCAGTATAATATTTCATCATTCTTGATTTGGTTTTAATTCTATTATGAAGATAATGCATGCTTGCAACACTGTCATTAGTGTGTGCACAGGTATGAATTGGCAGGTGTGACCTGCCGTGTAAAAGTGCTTTGAGTAGTCAGAAGACTACAAAAGCACTTGATAAGCTCAAGTCCATTTACAAAGTCCACTTACACATACAATATTCTGTTTTTCTGGATATTTTGTTATAATTAAACATTGAACATGTGTGCAGACACAAACAGCTTCACGTGACATACTGTAATGCGGGAAAGGACGTCTCCAACTCTTAAAACATATTTCCTTGTTTACTTTTTACTTTCTAAGTTTTCCTGCGTCTCTCGAATGGATCCTCGTTTACCACACCAGTTTATTTGAATTTCAAGTGGAAAACTAAGATTCTTTTACAAGAGATCACTGGAGACACATTTGGAGACAAGATCTGACAAGGTGTGAACAGATGTGCGTATAGCTGTCCACTTATGATTTGATCAGCAAGAACGGATGTTAATACCAGGTCTGACCACCCAAATAAGGCAAGGGGATTGTGTGTGGAAATCTGTCATATTTTTATCATACCTTGAAAATTGAGTAATTTCCGATGGGTATGATTGACTTAATTGTCATGGAGTGGCGTTAGAAACCCATATTATACCCATATGATTGGTTTTAATCATCTTTTTGAATATAAAATGAAACATATCAATATGTAAAATAAGTCCTTTTTGTGCACTTCCTGAATGTCATACTTGATAACATGTTGGAAGACAGTGAAAGTATTTTGTGCAAATATCTTTCTATAATTAAAACTGTGAGCTCAATTGTGGTTTATTCCTCCGCAGCTACCTGTTCCCTGATGGTCGCAGTTACAATCCTGATCTCACTGGTTTATGTGAGCCAACCCCTCATGATCACATCAAAGTGACACAAGTGGGTGTGTGTGTGTGTGTGTGTGGGGGGGGGGGGATAAGAAAATAACTAGGGAATTGAAATAAGATGAGTAGGTTAAACTTGTTTGTTACACAAACATTTATTTAAAAAAAAAAAAAGAAACACTAATATTTAGTGTACCGCTAAAGAATGATGTCAATAGAGCAAAAAAAAAAAAAAACGAATCTAAAAAAAAAAAACAGATCGGTACAGGTTCCTGTGTCTGTGAGTGGTGAGTGGCCATGGCAGATAAAGTCTGTGGCTGATTCTGAATGACATGCAGTGTTCCAACCAGACCCAAACCATAGACTGATAGAAGATAGATGGATCAACAGCATGGGAGTGAAGCCAAAACATTCACCCTGTTATCAGGCTGCAGCATAGGTCATAAACCCTGCCTCCTTAATGATAAATTATGGGACATGCGTAGTACAAAAACATTTGTTTTTTTCATGATCATTTATTTCCAACTAAACATTCTGAGAAGTGTGGTTTTAATTAGTCATTGTATATAAAAAGGATTGGTTGTAGCGTTATGATCAACAGCATTGTTGACAAGGCACCACCTCACAGCATTCTCAACCAGCTCGCAGAGTATAGAAGGAAAGAAAAGAGAAAATGTAACAAAAACCGACAATACATTCATTAGCTTTACGTAGGCGTGAGTGTCCACTAAAAATTACATCACTAGAATCTGTTCTGCTGCAGGCTGTACTATTCTGAGGGATCTTTGACATGATGTTCCCCTTGTCAGTTCTCTTATGTGCATTTAATATACAGTCCTGTGATTGTACTCTGTGATTTGTAGAACAGGTTACATGGCTGTGTTGAAAATCTAACACTAACATACAGCTTCAACTTTTTTAAACATTTTATACTTAATACTAGGGATGCTCGATATTGGCTTTTCTACCGATATCCGATATTCCGATATTGTCCAACTCTTAATTTCCGATACCGATATCACCGATACCGATATATGCAGGCTTTTTACATCAAAACTGTTAGGTAGCAACAACATAAAATATCTCCTGTGGAATTAACACATTATGCCTAATTTTATTGTGATGCCCCACTGGATGCATATGTGAATGAAACATGGCTTTCCAAATGTACACACTGAGAAAAATAAGAGAACAACTTAAATTATGGAAAAAAGTGTATTTATTTAGTGTTAGAGAGAAACCAACAACAAGCAGCCTCAAACAACACCACGGACAATATAAAAAAAGGAAGAGGCATATCTTCAGTCCATTAGTTGTAAACAAACAAAATAGTCAATGAATGACTGGCCATAACTTGTCAAATAATATACTCAAACTGGGCTCAATCTCTTTTGAGAGTAACAAAATCCTCTCTCCTGATGCCTCCAGTACTCCAAAGGGCATCCTTTCGAGGGGATGGCTTCTATTAGGTATGCATGCACCTAAAGAAAGAATAAAAAAAGAGAGACAGGGAATAAATATATAATAGAATTCCTCCATTTCTTTAATAGAGTTTCTATTATTTATTTTTCTTTGAAGCTCTGACTGCCAAATGGTTATTGTATTCATTGCATGTAATGTATATTTTTAATGTGACGCACTCAGCACAGCAGATTAAATTTAGTTTGATGATTAAGTTAATCAATTACTCACCTGCGCTGTCTCGCTTGTAGGTGCTTGAGCTGCAACTTCATTCTCTGCAAGGATTTCTTGGTACATGTCCCGCAGGTTCATGCTTCCAGTTCGAGCCTTCTTAGGTGGGCAGTCCTGGTCCTCCCGGCCTGGGTCATCTGCACTTCCACCAGCAGCCTCTCCATTGCTGCCACATTGTTTTTTCTCAGTTGACTCTTTAAGCAACAACTGTGTGGTTTTCTTCGGTTTCGGCTGTTGCTTCTTTTCATCACTTTGCTGCGCAAATGTAGCAACTCCACGTGATTCTTCTTGACATGGGTTATTAAATGATGTATTAAAGAAAGACACCTTGTTTCCTCCTCGCATAACCGACGCTTTGCAGTTATTGCAAATTGCAAATTTATTATCCATAGTTGACACTTGGAAATAGTTCCAAACCACGGACACCTCATTCACCGGGTGAGCTAACTTGTTAGCCACGAGTCCAGCGTGTCGTATTTGTTGTTTAACGTCATCAAGCGCGTGCCCACAAACGTCCCATGCTGCGTTCATGCAGACTCGGAAATTCCATTATCGGTTCCAATATCGGTTGTAAAAATCCGATACCGATATTTCCAAATATTACATTTTAAGTCAATATCGGCCGATAATATCGGCCCTCCGATATTATCGGACATCCCTACTTAATACTGCCTGCTTAACTGATTATGGTTCATGTGTAGTAAGAGAAATCCATAGGCTTGTCATATGTGGCAGATGTATATATTTTTAGAATTGTTTTCCAAAACAGAAAAACCAGTTAGTATGAGGGTTTTAAACTGATGGGTCACAAGCACAAGGTTTGTTTAATTACAAAAATAGATTCTTCATCTTTATAAAGAACATTAATCATCATTAATCATTTTAGGTTATGGAATACCTCTGAGTGAACACATAATTGGAGTTAAATATAGGGACATTGGGGCGGCAGTAGCTCAGTCCTTAGGGACTTGGGTTGGGAACCGTAAGGTCGCCGGTTCAAGTCCTGATGCAGACCAAAATATGGAAGTTGGTCCATTTCCACCAGTTTTACCCTCTGGGATAAATAAAGTATATAAAATAAATGAATAAATAAGGGCCCTTGATGGGAATTTCTTAATCTGTGGGTGCTGGTTGTTTTTATCTGTCTATTTGTGGTTTCCGATTATATTTATAATTGGCTACATTCATTATGTTTTCCCTGAATGTACAGGAGCAGTATGAGCTGTACTGTGAGATGGGCTCCACCTTCCAGCTTTGCAAGATATGTGCTGAAAACGATAAAGATGTCAAGATTGAACCCTGCGGTCATCTGATGTGTACTTCCTGTCTTACAGCCTGGCAGGTATGACAATGTTTAAAGTTTTCATCCCAATATGCCATCCTATTATTGCTTATATAGAACAACATAACTGGGACACAATTTGACATTACATGTGTACATGTAATATTTACACGGGATCAATAAAGCTTGAATTTCCCTCGAGATCAATAAAGTATCTATCTATCTATCTATCTACAAAATTTAAATGAAGATTATTTTTTGTTTGGCTGAAGGTATTAGATGGATGGATGGATAGATGGATAGATAGATGGATAGATAACAGTATGTATCCTGTTGTTTTGTTTAACTTCTGCAGGTCGGTCATACTTTTTTTGGAGATATGGAGTGTGAAAATGTTTTAGTTGTCAGCTGTTTTTTTATCGCTGGGCTCACAGTGCTTTCAGTAGAAATCAATTTACCGTAAATTCCGGACTATTGAGCGCACCTAGATATAAGCCGCACCGGCTAAAAATAAGTAAATAAATGTATTTGTACATATATAAGCCTCACTTGATTATAAGCCGCAGGTGTCCACGTTGTAACAGAGCTATTTACACAATTTGTCACAAAACGTGACACAAAAACATTGTTTTAACTTTTAATAAAATACGTAGGCTACCGGTAACATCCGCAAATACGAAGCCTACTGGACATCCTTTATCGAACAGTGTCTGTAACACGGCTGATGAAAAAGATTACCTTAATACAGTAATACATTTCACAAGAAAAAGTCCATCCATTCACTGCCTCAGAATGACTTCATTACTCACTTCCTCAGTCTCTTTTTCGTTGTCGCTGTCTTTACGTGCAGCAGCTCTATTAGCTTCTGTGACAGCCAGGTCGATCGCCTTTAACATGAAAGCTGCATCAGATGTATTTCTCCGTGTGTTTTCCATGATGAGGGTGCGTGCATGAAGCGCAAAATGACTGATATTAAGATCCGACGCGACGAGGTGAAATGTTTTTGCGGCAGAAGGTCATTGTCCCGCAAGAAAAATCCATAAATAAGCCACATCCTTGTAAAAGCTGCAGTGTTCAAAACGTGACAAAAAAGTAGCGGCTTATAGTCCGGAATTTACGGTACTCTTTGCAATAATGCCCCACTCATCAATCTCACTTCTTCATAACCTACCAATAAAAATCAAAAAAGGTGCACTTCTGATATCAGCTTTGTCAACAACAGAGTTGTTGCTAATTCCATGACAGGATTTATTTACACTATTTTCATTTTTTGTGTGAAAATATTAAGCACAAGGAGTGAACAAAACTGACCTAACTATAATGGGATGACATATTGAGAGGGAAACTGTCTTTTGTATGCTTCAGAAATTAACTCTTTTATAAAAGAAACCATTCTTTTTTGCTTTTATAGGTTTACTTTTATTGTCTGTTTTGAAGCCCTTTGTTACCTGAAAAGTGCTATACAAATAAACCATTATTATTGTTATTATTAAAAATAACTAGTGATTCAGAGAGAAGGGGGGTCCCTCCTGTAAGTAACACGCTCAGCTCATTGTGGTAGTTCCCCGACTCTCCTCACACTCTTTAGATTAGTATGCTGAGGTGAATCTAACATACAGCTCACACCCACAGTTGACTGTTGATCAATGCTGTTCCACATCCTGTTCTCTCTTTCGTGTCTAGGCTGGAGTTAGCATTTTCCACAGTGATGAAAAAAAAAATTTCTGATAGTATCATGTATTTCACAATTCCCAATGAGTGATTCTTTCTGTGGGGTATTTATTTGGAAACTTTAATCTTACAAGAAGTCTATGCGAAAACTGATCAACGCAACCTTTATTTGGTTTTACAAGTTAAATCGTCCCATTAAAAATGTAGAACAAAAATTAGGGCAAAATTAATGACTATTTTGATTGTAAAAATGTCAGAGAACAATGAATCAACTAATCAGACAACGTTTCGCCGAAACCTTATGGGCTCTTATGTAGCTATCAGCTTTAAAATTTTGCATTACTCTTACGTACTTGTGTGTAGGGGGTGGCCAAAAAACTGGCAAAACATACACTATTTTAACTTTTCAAACTTTCAATGTGTTAATATTGTTTTTAGATGTTTATTCAATTGCCTCAGGAGTCCATGTTAATGAGACATAAAAGAGGTTCTTTCTTACCTCACACTTCCTCTTTCACCCACACTGATCAGTATTCAAGCATCTCCTCCCACAACTACTGAATATGTTTAACCACAAATTCAGCTTTGCTCTTTGCTAATATTGTTTGATTGTAGCTAGTGAGCAAGCAACGGAAAAAGATTCAGTGACATAATTTCTGTTTTACAACAGCAGCTCTTTGGAATGTGATTAGGACCAAGAAATGTGACAAAGTTGCACTCAAGATTTCCATTTTGAGTGTTTATATGAGTATGGGTTTAGTCAACTTTGCCAGAGTCTTTTCATGAATGGAGTTGGTAAGGGTAATACATATGGCAGTAGTGAAGCAGCACATAACTAACCACATTTTTGAAAACCGGTCTGACTTTTAGTGTTGCTGGAGCATTTTGACCTCTTCTAAGCCTGTCACTCTTTCTGCACCTTGTTAGTTGGTGAAGTTGTGCCAGAAATTCCTCTGTAGTTTGTTAAAACTGTACAACAGTAGCTTCAATGCTCCACTTTCAGCACTTCTTGTGTGTGTGTTTTTATTGTTCCAGGAATCAGATGGTCAGGGTTGTCCTTTCTGTCGATGTGAAATCAAAGGCACTGAGCCCATAATTGTGGATCCCTTTGACCCACGAAATGAGGGCAACAAGTGCTTCTTCTTGGACCAGCACAGCTGCCCCTTCCTGGAGCTGGATGATGATGAAGACCGAGAGGACTGCCTGGTTATGAATGGACTGGCCAACATCAGAAAGGTAAATATTTTGAAAATAACCTGGACCTAAATCTATTGAATGAGGACAGGGTTAAAGCATTCTGATTGCTTCTCCCTTAAATCAGATCTATTTTTATTAAACTAATCCCATATTTTTTAAGCTTCTGTATAGTAAGCATGCAAAAACATTTGTGGTTTAAGAATTGAAGTATTCCTTTTATTGGTGTGAATCTTTTAAAATATGAAGAAATGAAACAAAATATGATTTGAGAAACATTAAAACCCAATATTGGATTGAAAAAGCACAAAGATAACATGTCAAATGTTCAAACTGAGATAGAGGAGACGGCGGCTGCAGTCAGGGGAAAACAGGGTGGCGCCAGACCACATAGACAGGCAGCTGCTGAACAAGCTCAAGGGTTACTCACCAAGGGTGAGTTGCAAAAACAAAACCAAATCAAGAACAAATGTGTCATGCTCCCTTCGTGCCCGCAGAGGGAGGGAGCTCACACCCCTCTGATTGCAGAGCTCCCTCGTCAGACGCTAGGAGTGAGGTCACGAAAGGACAACCCCGGGGGTCCCCTCTCAGGTCGGGCAGATCAGTGGCGCGCATGCCCACCATGCATTCTGTCAACTGTCTCTCGGGGGTTGCAGACTACAGTTCGCCATGAAACCACCCAGGTTTAACATCTTTGTTAAACAAACAAGCTGTCAGAACCGTTGTGGACGAGGACGTGAACGTCTGATTCTTTTCTTCGCTACTTATTCGTTCCAAAATATGGGAGCTCATCTCTCCATCCCATTTTAGATCTCTGTGTGTTGAGCAGACCTATGGAAATACACGTTCAGGATGTTAACACACAAAGTGCTCTGCCGCTCCATTCGCTCGCTTCAGGCATTTTGAGCAGGGGTGCAGATCTTCTGTCACGAAGAAACCCTCTTGACGGGTGGTGGACTCTCCATCCACAGGTGGTGGAACAAATCTGCAGAGATATGGCCAGGCAGACGTAGATCTCTTTGCCTCGCAGAAAAATGCTCAGTGTCCACTATACTTCTCCCTGTCAGACGTGAATGCTGAAATTAAGCGTTTTATTTTCTTTATTTTTAATATCTTCTATTATTCTCAAATGTGGAAAATAGTAACAATAGAGAAAAGCCATTCTAAAACACTGTTACTGTTGTGTGTCCAAACTTTTGATCGCTAGTGTATGTATTCAACATAAATAAATCTTCAGCAAACACATTAATGATGATCAAAGTAGTTTGATCACATTGTACGTAGAGTCATGAATATATACTAAATGGTGTCATCATTCCTGTTTCTGTACTGTCACATAGGAATTTTAAAAAGTCACGTTATTTTCAAAATGTATTTGTTTTTAGATCTCAATTATTAGTTGGGTTAATACAAGCCCAGATGATGCATTTATATTGACAACACACAACAGCTGATAATAAATGACTTACAGTAAGAGATATTTTACTTTTCTTTTAGCATTGCGCAGAGCGCGAGAACTCACCCATGGTGTCTCCTAGTTCTTCACCTGTCAGCCAACACAGAAAAGTTTATGGGGGGGACCAAAGTCACTGCTTGCAGCACCTCAGCCTTCCTCCCGTTCCACCCCGGCTTGACCTTATTCAGAAGGGCGCCATCCACTCCCCATCCTCAAGTCCCAACAGTTCCCCAAAGGTAAATAACTGCCTTCTCCCTATACAAATATATATGAAAATAAAGGGTTAACTATCTTTAAATTTGTGCATATTTCTCCTGAGCTTTGCCAATACTACAAACAAAAATTCCAAGTTGTTCATTAATATATTTTATCAGTAAATGAAGCATATCTCTCCATCACTTTAGTCTTCACCAAGCATGTCCAGAAAGCAGGATAAGCCTCTTCCAGCACCACCTCCACCCCAGAGGGACCCACCTCCTTTACCTCCTTCTGAACGTCCAGCTTTCATCCCCTCTGAGTCACGCAATTCTTGGCTTCCCAGTTCTTCTTCCATGGCTTCCTCTAACAGTGGGATGGCAGATTTTCAGATAAACCCTCAGACATTTCTCTCCAAGGACAGCCCCTCTTCAGATGACCATCGGACTGGATCTGAGCATCTGCTCCAACTAGGACCCACCCCTCACCTGAATGGACGACCGTTCAGTTGCCCATCAGCAGAATTTGGAAAGTTGCATAACAAAATTGACAGGACAGGAAACTCAGAAAGCTGCAAGGTAGGAATACGATTTCTGTTTAAACATCTGAGGTGAAGGGATTTAAAAGGCTGAAACTATCGTCACCTTATGGCTTCTTTGGTGGTTGTATTGAACAAATATTAATACACCCACCATACCTTTTCTAAATTCTAAATATCACATTATTTCAATCCACATTTTTTGCACAACTTATTTGTTCCTGGTAATACAGTTTACTCAAAGCTTTGTTCAAAACACACAAACACACACAACTCCTACATCCCTACCCCCTACCAAAAAATAATATACACATCTCTAAGTCCCACAAAATAAAACAGTTGACAGACAATTTTACACTGTAGTAATAGAGAACAATTGTAGTGTGTAGAAACAACCTCTTCTAAAGGTCTGCTGTTAAGATGCAGTAGGCCTTTAAGAGCTTTTACGACAAATTAGAATGAACTTTAATTAATTAAAGATGTGTAAAAATAATTGGATACTATAGAGTAAGTTGATTGTTGTAGCAGAGGAAACACTTCAGGATGAGACAGATTCTGCTTGTAATGGGAAAACTGGATTTCCAAAATGTATCAGCAGATGGCATGACTGACCTACAAACAACAGGCCTACTTGTTGCAGAATGTGTAACAAAGGTCTGCTGCTTAGAGAGCTTTTACAGTCTCATGAAAGAGATGAGAGAATCTGCCCCACATGGATGTCAGCTTTGGCATCTTCTTCTCACATACCTCCTCTATGGAATCCAGAACACAGTCCAGAAAAGACCTGGCCAGTTTGTTTTTCTGCCCAGAGTCTTTTTCTGTCCCTTTTTGCACTCCCTCCTGTCCTTAGAACTGCACACTTCAAATAACCTCAGTTTTCTTAGCAGCTGCAGTTTGGTTCTGTATATCAATCAATCAATCAATTAATCTTTATTTGTTTTGCGTCAATTCATAACAGGTACACTATTTTAAGACTTTACAAAAGCAGGTAGAGGACCTTACTGTTTGTCTTTTAACATTACAAAAGAGTAGGTAACAAGACTATGCTCATTGTTATGTTTACAAAAAGCAGGTAAAGGACCTTACTTATGGTTATATTACAAGAGCCCAGCTTAATCCGTCACAGCGTGGCAAGAAAAAACTCCCTTTTAACATGCAGAAATCTTCAGCAGACCTGGGCTCATGACAGAAAAGCCATATTCTAAACTGTGCTGGGCTTGAAATGAGATGGGGGAGATGGGATAAGATGCAGAAAGAAGGATAGGATAGGATGGAAGGGGGGTGGTTGTTTGGGCAGGCCACCCTCACTAACAGTCACGAGGAACATAAGAGAGCTCAGGAGCTCCCAGAAAAAGGAGATGTTAGTACATTTAAAGATAGTGGCATGCAGTAATAGGATATGAAAGCAGGGAGAGAGAGAGATAAGAGTTCAGGGTGCCAGTTCCCCCGGTAGTCTAGGCCTATAGCAGCATAACTATGAGCTGGTCTATACCTGATCCAGCCCTAGCAATAAGATTTATCAAAAAGAAAAGTTTTGAGTCTATTCTTGAAAGAATGACTTTGGTGTACATAGAGGACTCATCATGAACATGCACAAACTGAGATCTGTCTGATAAATACGACTTAAACCAACTTAAAGCCGACCCTGTAACTCAAAGTAATTGTTCTAGTCTTTGTAACAGGATCTAATGATCAATCGTGTCAAAAGGATGAGCACAGATAGAAGTGCCCTGGATAATAGAAGATCATTCACTTCTCTAACTAGTGCAGTCTCAGTGCTATGGTAAACTCTAAATCATGACTGAAACTCCTTAAACAAGCTGATGTTGTGGAGAAAGTCACACAACTGATGAGCTACCACTTTCTCTAGGATCTTAGAGATAAAAGGAAGGTTAGATATAGTTCTATAGTTAGCTAGAGTTCCTGGATCAAGAGTAGGCTTTTGAAGGAGCCGTTTAATTACAGCTACTTTAAATGACTGGGTTACATCATATCTAGTATGGAGCTGCTAACTAGGGGAAAGACTTCCTTAAACAGCTTGGTTGGGATTGGATCTAAAAGACAGGTTGATGGTTTAGACGCAGAAATTATCGAGTTTAGTTCTGGAAGGTTAATTGGAGAGAAACAGTCGTGGCTAGTGTCAGAATGTGTAACTGTTTCTGCTGTATCCAAAATATAGGAGGAATCTGCACTGAGTAAAGGTAGTAGGTTGCTAATTTTGTCTCTAATGTTTAGAATTTTATCACTAAAAAAACTCATGAAATCGTTACTGCTAAGGGCTAAAGGAATTGATGGTTTAATGGAGCTATGACTCTCTGTCAGCCTGGCTACAGTGCTGGTTTAGGGCATGGTACAGAATGAAAAGCAGCTGAAATAGCTTCCTTAAATTTAGCTACAGCGCTATCAGATAAACTTCTAGAGAGCACTTTTTGATTAAGAGGACTTAATGCTGGTAAGAAGAAGTCAAAGGTTACTAAGAAATGATTGGATTTTCTTGAAAAACTGTCAAGTTATTCATTTCAATGCCATAAGCTAGAACAAGATCCAGGGTGTGGCTAATCGATGAGTAGGTTTGTTTACACTCTGGGTGAAGCCAATAGAGTCTCATATTGACATGAAAGCTGTGCTAAAGACCAGAATTGAAAATAGCTGCTACTCCACCACCTCTGCCAGCGTCTCGAGGTATGAGTATTAAAATGACTGGGAGGGGTGGATTCATTCAAACTAACATATTCATCTTGAGACAACCAGGTTTCTGTTAGACAAAGTAAATCAATACGATTCTCTGATATCAGATCATTTACTAAAATAGATTTAGATGCCAGGGATGTAACTGGGTCCTGGTCTTCATGTCTCTCTCCTGTCTCATCCTCTGTTGAATTTTTAAAATCAAAAGTCCAGGTATACTACTGAGTCATGATTACTGATTACTTGAACTGTAATGCCATGTTTAGTCACATTATTACTTATCCATCCAAATAATATTATTGATGGATAATTCATACTGTGACTGAACATGGCCTTGAAATATTCTGATTCATTACATGTCCTTTCGTTTTCCAGCCTAGGCCACATTTACATCTCTATTTTTTGTTTGTTTCATCTGTAGGCTCCTTCACTATGTTTCTCATTCTCTTAGCTTATTACAGTTCTCACCTTTCCTCCTCTTTGCCTGATGATCCTCTGCCTTTTCTTGCTGCAACAAATGATAAATTGATTGATGCAGCCTTTTAACACTACGTTACATATTTTAATATTCATTCAGCAAATACAGTCACATCGCGACCGTCTTTACTTTCGGTTTTAATGACAGACGATAGGCTGACGTCTAGATCGCGATCGAAGTTAAGTAGAGTTACAGTCATAAGGACAGCTATAGTGGCAGGTAAACAGATCTAAAGGAAGTGCAGAGAAGTAAGACTGCAGCTCTGCCTCCTGGTCGGAACTCGGATGAGTTGTTGTCAGGGTTTGGGACTAATAAACTGCACCAGCAAAAGTAGGGTGGATACCATCTCTAGCTAGCAGACCAGGCTTTCCCAAAAATACCGCTCTATGAAGCCCACATTTGTATATATACAGGCAGCTGTGATGTGTGAAAACTGTGAAGGAAAAACTGTCCTGGACCTGTCCAGTTTTTTGATACACAAGTATTTGTATGTCCACCTTCTCAAGTCCCAATCTGTGCAAGTTAACCAGGGCAGTCTGTTGGCTGACTGTTGACAAAGTCAATCATGTCCTGTTCAATTTCCTTATATACACACCACACAAATATGTGTTGTTGGAGAACTGTGCCCCGTGCTTTAGACCACCATGTCAAACATACAGTCCTGAAGTCTCAAATACTGTGGTCTGTGAGTGAAGTAGTCTACTGTCCATGCAGCCAGGTAACAGTCTATTCTGTTTCCTTTTGAGCGCTAAGAGCTGGATTGTGTTGGAGGCATTGGAGAAGTCAAAGAACAAATGCTGCTGAAAAGCTTGAGTGTGGGGATGAGCAGGGTCAATGCATGCTGGTCCATGTTCTGGTGCGTTGGGTAGGGAGTGTGACAAGAATCAAATCTGTTGAAGAACAGAACAGATAATAAAATGACAGTTAGATATGAAAATAAGAAAATGGACTGATGGTAAAATAATGCACCTTATCGTAATTGATTTTGTTGAAATTCCCCCTGTCCTTCTCTGCTGTACAGCCCTTCTTAAATGATGTACAGTTCAACGACGAGTATGACATCCTTCCCTCACGAGACTCTCCAATGATGTCCACAATTACCAGTAGCCAAAAGTAAGTAGAAGAACATTCACTCACAAAACTTTAAATTCCTATTTTATTTAGACATTAACGTTTTGTCCAAGATTCCATTTTCTGACCATCCTTACTTCCTCAAGAGATGTTTACCATTGAGGTTGGGTAGCTTTAGGGAGAATTCCTGGTGTCAAGCAGCTTTGAAAATGCTTGCTGTATACCTAAGAACTGCTAAGCTGCTTCCATAATTAGATTAGGTCGGTTTAAAATGTAAAAAAGTTGCTGGCTGGACTCAAACAAAAATAAAATTGTGAATAAAATTGGGTATCCATGCACCCGCAGGTTCACCCCTTCTCAGATTCAGGGGGTCATATCTGGTGGCTGGCTGCGTATCTGGAACAGAGGAAAGGGTCTGGTTTAAATAAGCCAGACCTTTCGTCAGATAAGCAAGTAGACAGTATCAACATAGTCAAGCAGTGGCTTCCAGAGGCAATAAAACCTTTTGGAAGAGCATGTGAGATTTAATGTTACTTTTTATAGCTTGAAGGGAAAAAATCATCACGCAGTCAAGCTGTAAGGAGAGTGGTTGTAGGCTTTTCCATTGGAAAAGGATCTTCCTATGTGCAATCAAAGAGGCAAAGCATTAACATTATCTTGGGTGGATGCAGTGCCGAGTTCTTTAGGAGATCTACCTAAAATAGATATATGTGGGAACTGACTGATATACCCAATATTTCCAATATATACTTGGTAAAAGGATTACCAGTAGCTAGATCATTAGAAACTAAACTGAAATATGTGAGTTGTTGCTTGAAAGCCCCTACTATTTTTATTGATTCTATCTGGCAAGGAGTTTGCTTTAAGGGAGCACTTTAAGTTGGATGAGAGAGAGTACACAGCACATGGAACCTGTTTCCAGAAATCCACTGATTGACTGATTGTTAAAGCAGAAACATTTTCTTTCCACAGTGTACAGATAGAATGTGTGATATTAATATCGAAGTATTTAATTCCTGATTGTGATTCTTTTATTTGTAGCAGTTGACATTTGTGCAGCCAATTTTAATAAATACTCTTTTCAAAATGTTAATTATATTTATGAGAAAACACAGAAGGTGTCCAGGTGGATAGTAGACGCAAGAAAAACAGTCAAAGATACGGATATGAATGACTTTGTGAAGCCTTTTTTTCCGCACTTTCTTCTTAGTCCCTCCCACCAGAGATGCATGGAGAGACGCTGCAGAATTGGCAGATATTTATTGAACCTTAAATAGTTAATGCAAATATAAAAATGTCTATTCACTTTTATTTAGACTTAAGTTAATTGTGTTTTGGTGTACAGACGCAATAGCCTGTCAGAAGTGAGAAAGCAAGTGGCATTTTTGTGATTCTTGATTGTAAGCTTTGACTGTTCAACCCTTTCAGCAGTGCTGTGGTGGAGAATCAGCGTGGAGCGATGGTAAGGGTGCAGGATTACCAGATCCCTTCATCCAACCTCTGCCTGAGTCAGTCCCCCCTTTGCCTCTCTTTACCAAGCAGGTACCAGCCTCTTCTCAAAGTATCAACACAATGATACACCAACAATAATCGAGTAAGAGTAAAATTAAACTGCTGTGAATCTTTGTCATCCAGAAACTTTGAGAACAGCTCCCCAGAGCCCTGCACCAAGGAGAAGAAGCCTGGCCCTCCTGAGCCCAGTGAGTACTTAAACCAGCCGAGATTAACATCCTATTATGTTACACTTTGTAAATCATGGATAACTATGCTGTAGATAGTCTTCAAATCTGAAAAAAAAGAATGATGACAATGCTCAAAATAATTCAATCAGTTTTGCAAGCGTCTGTCCGTGAACACAATCTGCTTATACTTGCATTGATCTGTATATCACATCAAGCCTGTATTTTTGATGAAGTATGCATAGATAATGTTTTAATCATACTTAAGGTTTCAGAAAGCAGAATGGATATATTGCACAAAAAACCTTTATGAACACTGCTAAACGAGTCAGTCTGACTGTTGGGTCAATGATATTTTGGTTCTGTTGAAAAAGCATCAGATCATGCAGTTGGATTCAACAACAGATCAATTGTTTCTTTGTTTTTTCAGGTTCTTATTCTAAAGTAAAAATAGTAAGGGTGATCGATGTTATTCTATCTTGTTTGAAACCCTTATCAAAAACAGAAATGCAAACTTCATTAAACGATTATTCTTTCTCATTGAAAAAGGGTGATAACAAAATTGCATGTGGTGCTCTGTTACAATAGCTGTGTAAACTGTTTTGCTGCACTCTGCTTGCTTTTTTAAGGGGGATACTCAGACTCGCTCAGGGGGGCACATGCTGCCTCCAACCTCTTCAATGCCAACAATTCATCATCTGACTATGACATTCTGCTGCCCCCTCAAGGTTTGTTTTAGTTTGATGCCTTATGAGCTGAATTTCAGGACTGTATCTACCAAGACAAACACTTTTGTATGTGGCATAACATCCTTGATTTTCTTCTAAAGGTCAACATGGCAAGCACTCTCCATCATAATTTTTTCTTTGGACTTTATTGCCACCTCCCTGTTAAATATGTATGCATGTGTAATTATATCAGAGCGCTCATTTATGGATTCTATTGTGTTTCAGCTTTAAAAGAGGCTTTTAATAGCTGCCCACCCTCCCTGCCTCCGCCTCCCCCACCAGCTCGACACAGCCTCACAGATCTCTCCTCCTGTTTGAGGACGGCCTCATCCTGCAACTCCTCCTCCATCATCACAAAACCACACAGGCTGTCCTCTGGCCAGGATCACCTGCTTTTAACCCCAGGTGAGCTGGCTCTCTCATAAAAAGTAGTATCACACAGTACATAATATATCACATGACTTTGTTAACTGACACATTACCTGTTACATGTTTTGTGTCATCTGTGGTTTAGACACAGTTTTTAACATGCTGAACAATGCTGTTCCTCTGCCTCCGGTCAGAAGAACTACAGAAAATGTTAAAGGCTCCAGATGCTGCCTAGAATTCAGCTATTTCAAAAACAGTCAAGGTAGAGTCACATCTGTCAATGTCAAGCATATTACGTTATTGCTAGTCAAGCAGTTTGCTCTTGTTTTGTGGAAAGAAGCTATCATACTGACTAGGCTTAGTTCTGTCAAATAAACACATGTAGATGATGAGTAATCAAAAAAGACAACGCGAAGAAGTCCTGCGAAGATCTTACTTCCAGTTCTTTCATTTCAACTAGATCTTGACCAGACATATCATATTTTACCATCCCTCAGTATTCTAGGATTCTAGAAGCTGAAATTCTTTAGCATCTGTTTTCTAGATATTAAAGACAGGTCTTTATTATGGATATGTTTTCCCCAATATTTAGTCTGCACGATACATTGTTTTGTCTGGGCAGCTGTGGTGTAATGTCATGTCTGGTTTAGTTTTGTATTTTGTTTATTTCAGAGTTTAGTCTTTACTGTTTTATTGTGTAGGTTTTTTTTGTCTCGTCTTACATCCTCCCATTGTCTGGTTTCCCTCAGTGTTTACTGCCCTTGTTGTCTTCACCTGTGTCACTATTCTCACCTGTGTCTAATTACCCCTGTGTTCTTTTCCTGTTATTGTCAGTTCAAACTATGTACCTGAGTTCTGTACAGATTTCTTTTGGTTCTTTATGTTTTAAAAGTTTTATTGAATTTATAATTTCTGACATTTATTGGGACTTTAAAGAAGTAAGCCTTATTTTGCCTTTCGTTTGTTTGTGGGAATAAACAATTGTTTGATTAGATTCTGCAATGGGGTCAAGTTACTCATTTATTTTAACACTGTGACATGTGGCTTAGTGACAGATTCATTTATCGCTTAATTCACTTTGTATTTTATGTAGATATGTGTGTGTGAATGTGACATCCCACGTAAAAGGGCTCTAAGTGGTCAAAAAACAAGAAAAGCTTTATGCAACCATACATCTATTAACCATTCCTTGATCAGTAAGTGTGTCTTAGTATGAGGTGCCCTTTTTCCTCTGAAATGATTTCTCTCCTCTCTCTCCAAGTCTCGATGGACTGTTTGCAGGCCCCCGCCAGACCGCCCAAGCCACTACCGAGGAAGATCCCTTCAGATAGTCAGCCAGGTAAACCCCAGTGCCTGGATCTGGAGACTGTGGATGCAAAGATAGCCAAGTTGATGGGGGAGGGTTACTCCTTTGAGGACGTGAAGCGGGCGTTGACCATTGCCCAGTACAAAGTCGATGTGGCCAGAGGCATTCTCCGAGAGTTTGCCTTAATGGCCCCAAGACTAAACGTCTAGTTCTTGGGACATTGTAAAGCAAACACAGAAAATAAGTGGTTACCTGGATGGACTGACCTTAAATTGATTTTCAGAACAACAAAAATGTGCTGAATAAAGAACATTTTGAAAGTAGTCCTCAGTTCTGTTACCAAGCAGAGTTATTTCACAGAGTGATTATAACCAAAACACTGCAGAAACACAAAATCAGAGAACATACCTTTTGATGATTTCAACATGAACAAAAAAGAACCAGGTTTGCTAATGTTTACAGTGCGATCTGCCTGTTCTGCCCTGTTTTCAACACTTCTTCCCGTGGTTTGCTTGAATGCCTGTTCTGTATGATCCTGCTACTGTTGCAGTGTTCCTGTCAAATTCTACTGTACTAGCCTCTACACTTTATGGAAAGTGGCTTTTAAACAGAAAAAAAGAATTTCCTCTCATGTCAACCTATTAGGGTCACTCTTATTTACAACCAGTGGCTCCACTGCTCTCTTTTCTAACTTCTCCAGATCTCCTTTCTTGTGTTCCTCTTAATGTCACAGGAAATACCTGCTTTTCAGAATGAGAATGACTTTCAGGTGGAAGTCAGAAAGAGCCTGCGGATGGATTATTGATTCCCTCAGAGCTGGAAAACTTCTTGACAGCTCTGGACTAGTGGAGCGCCATTATTTATCAACTAGTGTCTTACAGGGGTTGAAGACAGAAATGTTAGTGTTAAATGTGTTTAATTATTTTTCAACATCAAAAGCCAGAGACAATCGTGCCTGCATTTTAGCCCAAATCACTGGTGTATATTGTTGTGTTGATCAAAATGATGTTTGACTGAGGTCTGAGCTCACAGATGAAAAGCTCAGTGGTTTTCATACTGGATCTAGTTTAATATCAAAGCCATCACATGGTCAGAGTGTCAATATTCCCCAATGTTTGAGGAATTTCCTCAATCAAAAGTCATCTGGTTGCACTGTAGAAGCTTTCTTCTTATGCTGTGCTGCAGTGTTGACCCTGCAGGGACGAACAGATCCTCTAAAGACGATCGTGAAATAGACGAGACATATGCAACTTTTCTGTGCAGTATGGGTGAATTTAAACTGCCTTAACTTAAAATCTGTAAGCTGTATTTCTGCCGTATGCCTTCAAGATGTCTCCCATAAACTGAAAGAGTTATTTCAACATGAGAAAATATTTTTGTATTGTCATTTTGTTTTGTTTAAGTGCTTGACCTGGCAGAGGAGTAGTTTTTTCCATACTTTAAAATAGATGGCAAAACCAGGCTAGTATAATCATTCCATTTTGACACTTTCTTCAGTTTTGGGACTTCTTTTTTGCCAACATAACAATACATTGCAAACACCCAGGCTGTAAATACTCCTGAGCATGTACACCAATGTTTTTTATAGGACAAGCATTCTTCAGTTTTCTCCTGTACAAACTGTTATTTTTATATATATAGCAATGCTACTGAACTTCTGCATCTCTGCAGTATAGAGACTTCAATTTTATTCTGAGAAATAGAAATGGAGGCGAAAAAGAACAAAGCTGTAAAAAAAAACAACTAGAAAATCTAAACTGAAAGTCTAAAATACTATACTTACTATAGACAGATGTTGGAGCAAAGTGACCTCTCAGCAGTCCTTTTTTGTGATGCAACATAGTCATAGTACTTATTAAGAAAGCAAACAAATGCACAGAGAGCCACTTTTTCCTGAACAGTTATCAGAATGATTATCTGTTTGTAATTTTTCATACTGAGGAGCTGTATACAATAAGTTGAATTTGGTTCATTGTCATCAAGGCTAATCCAAAGCAGAAAACTATTAAAACTAATACATTTTTAAAGTTAGACAGTGAACGTTATTGATATCTTGAAATCCAGGCCACCATATTCAATAGAGTTATTTTAGAACTCTTGTGGCATTTCCCTTTAACTTGGGGCTTGGCTTTGCGCTCTCTTTATACTTCTAATTTTCTTAAACTTCAAAAAAATGTAACCTCAGAATTTTGCATTCCATTGGACTCCCCTGTCAAGGGGAAAGTGGCCTTAGATTATGTTTTTATATTTCATTTTCTTATTAATGTGGGAAACATTTTAAGTGTAAATAATATGTAGAGCTTAGATTAAATGTGCAATTAATTTATACACAATGTTTTTCTTGATAAGTTATTTTCACGAATAAGTAAATAAAGACATTAATTCTTTGCTTTGTTTTGTGTTATATCCCCAGTCTAGGGAAATCTAGGCAACATGAGTGACCCTCACTCTTCCTACTCCCAAACAAGCCAGCAACACATGACACATTCACATTTTAAGCAGCATTTAAATTTCTTCTGAGTTAATGGCTAAAATAACAAAGAAGATGGGCTGTTTCATTGTTTGATGATAGGGAGTTATTCTATGTTAAATAAACTGTAACAAAGAGATGAACAGTGAATTCCACATTCAAGGTTGCCTCCATAGTCTGTTGGGGCCCTAGTCAAACATTAATTGGGGTTCCCTCCATTATTATTTTCACAGCAATAATGCACGCAACACTTAGCAGGGCATTGAGAGTAATTGCAGTCAATGGAGTCTCACTTACTTTAAATGTGAGATTTAAATGACTTATTCATTAAGAGGTTCCATGTTGAAGAGTTTGTTACAGCCTATTGCTTTTATTATACATCAATGCACAAACAGGCATGAGCAATGTCGTTTCTGTAATGTTGATGTTATTCTGTGTTGTTCAACAATATAACATTCCTACCTGAACAAAACTGTCTTTACCTGTCTCTCTTGCGTTCTCCTATAAATAAACTGTTCCAGACTGCTGTGGGCAGCCTTCTCAGGCCAGTGGGTGGCACAGTGGGACTGATGTTACTCAAGACTAGAGAATAGAGAAAGTGTTGAGGCCCTGAGCGAGGCGGTCCTCCTCACAGCTGGGCCTCCAGTTCATTAGTCAGTGGCAATTCCCAGTTCACATTGGCATGTCTTGTGGTCTGATGTTCTCTGCACATCAATGACAAAAGGCACATAATGGATGTAGGCTACACAGATCTTTTCATGTTGGGAGATGCGGACTTGAGCTTGTAGGCTAGAAAGAAAATGTACTTATTTTTGGTTTCAAGTGGAAAAAAGAAAAATGGGCCAGTTTTATTTTTGTCTGTTTATTTGCAATTGTAGGAAATTGTAAGCAAATGCCCTTATGCCTGATCCTGGCCATTTTTGTCCACTTCACTTTCTTTTCTTCAACTATTTTGGCTGTGTTATAACATTTGGGCTGAAACTTCTCAAAGGTCTGAGTTTTTGTCATAAATTTAAGGTTATGGAGTTGAAGATTTAAAAATATAAAAAATATACTTAAATATAGAAAAGTTCCTTTCTTCATGTTCGTGGACATTTTTGTCCTATCTACACCCATGTTAACCACATGTTTTCAGTCCTTGTTACCTACAGTATAACTTCACAATGTTTTGGTTAAATGTTTTTGGGGTTTTTTATAAACTCCAGACTTGAAAATTGTAGTTTTTAATGTTTTTTACCAGATTAAGATTTATTCATTTTTGGCCAAGGGAGCAATTTCACACACAGCTCTTGTTCAATTGTTCTAAATTTACTATTTGATGTTATTTTTCTCTCTATCTCTCTCTCTCTCTCTCACACACACACACACACACACACACACACACACACACACACACACACACAAACACAAACACACACACACACACACACACACACACACACACACACACAAACGTTAAGGTAACTCTTAGTTACTTCAATAGGTCTGTGACCTACAATGATGATAAAATAAAAAAATAGGTTGCTTGAATTATATGATTAAAAAAAGACAACGTTCTGGGGGCGCCGATAGCTCAGCGGCAGCGACAGCGCGCGTACCATGTTGCGAGGCCTCGCTCCTCGCGCGGGCGGCCCGGGTTCGCGCCCGGCCCGGGTTCGCGTCCGGCCTGTGGCCACCTTCCCGCATGTCTCTCCCCACTCTCTCCCCCCTTCCGACTCTATCCACTGTCCTCTATCAATAAAGGCAAAAAGGCCAAAAACAAATCTTAAAAAAAAAAAAAAAAAAAAAAAGACAACGTTCTCTATTTTCTCCCTAAAAAGCTAGTGTTAATATGTAATCTAACTGGTTTTTAAAGGGTTAAAATTCTGAATTTAAATACAATTTTGGTATTTATGACAAGGACTGTAGCAAATGAAAAAAATCAAGTGGTAAAAGTCAACAAATACTTAAAATAAGATAATTTTATAGCATTTTGCAAATGTAAACAAGAGGGTGCCATTTTTGTCCACGAACATGAAGAGTGGATGCATTTGTTTTTCTGTCACTACATAAAAAATAAAAATGCATTAAAATCAATGTTGCTGTTAATCAATACCATATCTTAGACTGTGCGATTATTAATATAAATAATATCAGTGGCAGTGAGAATATATAAAAATGTCAATGTTGAGGTTGTTTCCAACAGGGGCAACATGCAAACAAACTGGCATTTGAAGGGTTAAAAATAAAAAGACAAGCACAGGTGTTAGTTAAGAACATCATGCAGTCAAAGTAGCAAAAAAAAGTTCAAAATCTAAAAAAATACTGCATCAGCGTGTAAGTGGACATTTTTGTCCTGAACAAGGTGAAAGTGTAGTGTTGAGGAACAGGGCATGAGGGCTAGAACACAGACTAAAATACTATGAAATACTTAGTTGAATACATTTATATATGTATTAGTTGGTAGAGATTAATTTAATAGATGTGTGTTTGTGTTTTGGGCTATGTGTGCAACATTTTGTGCCATTGATCAGTTTAAAGGGGTGGAGACACCTGTGTCACGGTGGGTCCTTATGGGTTAAAGATTGCCATCAAGCTATATTAAATACAGAATGCGATGGTAACAATAAATAACTTGGTACCATCCTTAGTGTAAACATCAGCATTGATGTGAAACTACAGTAAATAAATAATGACTTATCTTAATACCACAAACTGAAAAAAACCAAACATATTTTTTTAATGGACACTTTATTAACAACAGTAAAGAAGAAAAACAAGTCTGTCTGCAGTCTGTTTACATCTCTACGAAAGCCTTCTCTTCTTTACCGTCTTTGGTTTTATTGTTTACCTGATTACTTTAAAGCAACAAGTTTGTGTGCTTTATATTTAACTTTTACAGTTTAAAAAACAACAGAATGAAATGTCATATTGTTGGCCCTTTGGATGGATTTTTTCTTAACTGTAGCAGTCACAAGATCTGAAAAGCATTTCCTTCCTAATGATATTACTACATGAATACTCAACGTTTTACAATTGGCAACAATTTTCATCCAATAAAAGAACATGAACAATGAGGTGACATGTTGATGCTGCTGTCAAAATAGATAATAGAAAAAAAACATAAATCATAAATATGTATATGTTTTCAGCAAAAAGTCATATTTCAAAATTAAGCATTGTTTCCTTAGAAAACTATATACTGAAATATTACTTCTATTACTATTATTTCAACTACTGTCTTAAGTCATCCTTCACAACTCCGAGCTAAGAGTCCTGTTCTTAAAATAAAGCCAATGAACACAAATAAGTAGGATTATAAACTGACTGTCATGTGACTTATCAATCATTCAGTACCTTTATAAAAAACGTGATACCACAACGTAGGCTTCGAAAACATGTTTTATGTATTTTTACATTATTCAGACATGGGATAATAAAGCAAATACAGAGAACATTCACGATAAAATAAAGTTTTTCCAAAACCCTTATCCCAGTCTTAAACAAAAACAGTGAAGCAGTGAGGTACGACATGAAGATGACATGTTATGTATCCAACTAAATCCTAACATTAATTTATTAGACATCATGAAAAAAACATAATGCTGTTGTATTTCCAACTTGTTTCTCTTTTTCCACTACTTCTTTCATTTTTAAATCTTTAGTTGAAAAATAAAGAATCCCACTTGAGACTAAAATAAAGTCTTTCACAAAAATGTCTCCACCGGCTGTATCGGGTTGCTCCATGTGTCAAACTCAGGTGTGCACAAATGCGTTTTAAAATAGTTTGTTATTACGGCTGACACTGTGAAATGTCTTTAATATCCTGACTATAACTAACACTCTTTGTTGTGGTTAAACATTAAAAGTTATTAAGAGAGTTCATTGTTCAGTGTTTCCAAACCTATCAGGAGGTTATATTTTGAGGTCATGTTGGTAACAGTTTGAGGACAGTTTCATTCGAGTAATACAGCAGTGAAGTGTCTTTTTCTCTGAACACAGCTTAAATAAAGGCACATTTAATTTAATTTGCACAGGAAGTGCAAAAGTAAACACTTTTGCATGCTCAGCCAGGACATACACATAATCCTGTTTACACAGGCCTTAAAAAGGTATGCAACTCAAAGACATTCTTTGAAGAACAAACTCTAACCAGCTCTAACCAAAAAGTGTAACAGAAGTTCTCAAACAACATTACAAGGCGTATTAATGAGAAACGCAAATAAAAAAATAAGAAGAAAGAATGACACAGTGACAAAGCGGCCTCAGTGTGGACTTCAAACTCACTCGGTGGGACAGCAGGCTGGTGACAGGACTTGGTTCTTGGTATGTGGAGAATGATTTAGTGCATCAGCAGTCAACAAGATGTCAGTGTGTTTAATGATGCAAGTTGGCTTCCACCCTCCTTCTTCCTATGTTGATGCGAGACAAAATGTGATACATAATCATAATTTTTAAAATTAGTCTTAAAAAGCAATTCCAGATTCTCATAGATCATACAATTGTCAGTCCTATCATATGATATCATTGTACTTACTAAAGTAAGCATTGAGATTTAAAACTATTGTTGATTAATGTGTCAACAATATCTGTGTGTCTAAGCTCTATTTGGCTACCTGCCTTTGTGTTTTTTCCTCCTGTTCCCTCCTCCCCTTGCCTGCTACACTCTTATTAGTTTCATCTGTTCAACAGCCTGTCGTCTCCTTCACACACCTGTTTTCTGTCAGCTCCTAACCAGCTAGTTGTTCCCTTGTTGTTGCCTGTTATGTAAGCTTTTGCTGTAGGTTTCTTGTCTGTTTGCTTGCTATTTTTGGTACCTAAATATTTTTGTTTGCCTGCATCAGCTTGCCTGCCTGAACGTGGGTCCATTTTCCCTGTATCTACAGCTTGTGACGTTACTATGGTTTTCAAATGCAGTGCCTCTTGCGCTTCTGCAATGCTGCATTGCAATGTGAAATCACACACAAGAAAAAAAATATAAGTGTGTGTGTGTGTGTAAAAAATATGTTTAAATAGTACTATTTGAAATTTGCACATGAAACAACCAGTTATTGGATCAGACTCACTGTTCCTGTGCTAGTGTATATTCATACCTCTTTTATCCCATGTAGCACAGCCTTCAAACTGTATGATTGTTCTCCTCTAGTTTCTTGCTCTCCTCAGGTGTTCCTGTCTCCTTTTCACCAGTTTTCCAGCTTCCTTGTCTGTAAATCATACAGAAATCATAAACATGATGAACTTCTGCTATAGACTTACCTTCTTGCCCTGCCTGCTACAGAGAACTGTTAGTTACTATAAAGCAAACTTGCCACTCCAACATAAATATAGCACCTTTGTTATTCTATATTTGTAATCACTTAAGGCAAGACAGAAGTGTTTGTCATCTTTTGACAGACTGTGGATCAACAGATTCTGTTTGATTCGTACACAACACTCACTGGAGATGTGACATTGCCACCATGAATTGTGCAGGGACTCAAAGGAATACTTCACCTTGAATTTTTCATGTAGAGCCAGTAGATGAGTCCCACCACAGCAGCAGCTAAGATAAGCCCGGCCACGATGCCTCCTATGAGCTTTGCTTGGTCTCCTGAATCCTCCTTAGGGTCTGCAAACAGACCAACCCTCATATAAAGCTTTCTTATAGAGCAACATGACCACAAGAAACAAAGTCAGAACTCATAAGTCCAATAGTTCTTTGTAAAACAGACATTGTTATGCTACCATTTTAGCAACAGTGCTTCCATCTTCTCAACTTCTAAGTTAGACTATTATCTAATTTAGACTATTATCTTACTTTTTTTTGTTTTTTTCCCTTCTTTTGTTCAAACATTATTTTCCAATTCTAGAAACACATGCATGCATCCCCTCACTACTGTGAGGGGATGCATGCATGCATTACTTATTACTTACTTAATAAGTAAGTAAGTAAGTAAGAAAGTAAGTATGTATTCAGTTAGTGCTCATCTTTTTTTTTTTTTTAAGATTTATTTTTGACCTTTCGCCTTTATTATAGAGAGAGGAAGGTGGATAGAGGCGGAAATCACCACGGGCCGGATGCGAACCCGGGCCGCCCGCGCGAGGACCACAGCCTCGATACATGGGGCGCACTCCCGCTGCACCACCAGCGCCCAAGTTGGTGCTTATCTAAACTCCATTCAATTTATCTGCCTTTGTTTTCTGTCTGTTTGTTTCGGGTCTAATTCATATTTTTTATTTCAGCAGATCATCAGACACTAAAGGATTGATGAGGGAGGCATATTGAGAAACTTGGTTTTTATGTTCGGTCCTGATAGCCTCAAAGACCATTAAACACACCTTGCATTACAATGGAAGCACAGATAATACAAATGATTAGTCTAGTTTTCATCACACATAAAATATAATACACTTAATAATAATACTTCAGTTATTTCTACATATTGTTTAAGCAGTTAACTGCTACAGAAGTCGACAAGAAGAACACAGTTTTTCGGATGGAAAAATAAACTAATTAATGTATATAAGGATTACGTTATTTTCAGCAGAGTCCATTTTTTTCAGTTTGGCAGAAACACACAGGAGAACACACAGGAGAACACAGCCAGCAAATAACAAACTAGGAAGAGGCCGATCCTGAGGCCGTCACACAGACAGCTGGTGATTGTTACTTACTTTCTTTGCAAATGTAGCATCAAATGACATGCAAAAGCCCCCTTTTGAGCATGCACACAGAGAGCTTATGAACTGATAAATAATGTTCATGACGAGCTTCATGATAACCAATATTATTGTTATTGGAGCTTCAGGCATTGTCGAGTCAGCTTATTTAAAGATATCCTGGGTATGTAACGTTAACTGTCTTTTGTCACACTACTGTCTGTGGCTTGGTTTAAATATTATATTAATGAAGAGAAAGCGATTATTATAATTATTTTCCATTTGTGCTAAATTTAGCACACCAGGTTTTAGCTTAAAAGTAGTTTTAATATGAATCAGGAAATACAGTATACCTCAACATTTTACTTTAAAGAGTAAAGAGGACGATATCAGCAAAAAAATAAAATAACATCTTACCGTTTTTCCCAATTCTCTCGTGAAAAACTGAAAGAAAATGTGCATAAAAAGTATTAGAATTTCTGAAAAGTGAAATGCAAATGTACTATGAAAGACACTTGAAGGATTTCTTTTTCTCTTTTTATGACAAGGGGTTTTAAATGTACTTTATTTCATGTTGTAAGACAATGCATTTTATTGTTTGTTTTTATATTTTGATACGTTGCACATTGCAGTTCTCACGGCGTGCAGGCGTGATGGCCTGTTGTGATACAAGACGAAGATGCTACACAAGATTGCTCTAGCAATAAATGCCCGTTTGAAAGAACCATCCTGTGTCTGTTGTTGTGAATAGTGCTATAGTGAACATCAACAGATTGTGAAATTAACTAATTTACTATGCTGTCAGAGGACATGCCAGGGAAGGAGAGACATATGCTCTCACAACCCCCCCCCCAAAAAAAAAAAAAAAAAAAAAAAAAAAACAGAAAATCTTTGGAGATAGTAAAGAAAAGACAAAAGAACAGAGAATAAGAACCAACTGACAAAAAAATGGCAACAGCATGCATGAAAAAAGGCACTACAATAGTAGTAGTAGTAGTAGTAATAGTAGTTACAATAGTAACATGTAGACTAGATCAGGAAACTCCCAGGTTCTCCTCCACTGCTAATAACAGCCTGGGCCAAGCCCTGCTTTCCCATCTTGAGCTCTTGAAAGGTTTGCCAGAACTTCCTTACGGCCAACCTAAAGTCCTTCTCCAGAATCTCCCCAAACGCCTTTCTTACCTAGGTTTTTGCTTCTACAATCACTAACACCACAGCCCCCCGAGTCACCTGATACCTGTTAGCATTTTCCCCTGGGCTAACCAATCCCGAAAAGGCTTCCTTCTTTAACTTTACAGCTGGTGTCCTTTTGCCGCTACGACGGGCACCAATGGTCTTCTGACTGCGACTCCTAGCAGCCGGTTCCACAATGGAGGCTTTGAACATGGACTACAGACGCCTTGTCCCAATTCTCTCATCAGATTGTAAGAAAAATTCTCCCAGAGCTGGTAGGTAAAGAACTTACAGACGTTACCAGTTCACCCGTACTACACGTTAAAATGTACCACTTCTGTCCAGCTTTCCCTGCCATCTGATACAACTGACAACCAAGTGGTGGTCAGTTTGACAACTCTCCACTTATTGGAGTGTCCAAAACATTTGGTTGCAGATCCGATGAAACAACTACAAAGTAGAAAATTGATTTTGGCCGAGGGTGTTCTGGTACCAAGAACCTATGTTCGTCAGTGGTGTTTGTTAAAGCCAATCCATGACTAGAACAGAAGTCAGACAACAAAACACCACTCAGATTCTGAGTGGACAAGCTCTTCCTCTAAATCACCCCCTTCCAGGTATCTCCATTATTGCCCACATGATCTTAGAAGTCTCTTTGTAGTCCCAAGGCAGAACCTCTTCCTCACCCAGAAACTTCAAGAAGGTTGTGTACTCTGAACTGCTGTTGGGTGCATATGAAGACAAAACAGTCAAAGCCTTCCTTGTCACTTTAGACATCTGAACTGCAGAAAAACGGGTATGGGTATCAGGAAGGTCAACAAATTTATTGGCTAAAAAGAGATTCAATGGAATATTCTGGGGTTCCAAACATTTAAAGATATTGAAAAGGAATGTCTGATAAAGGGGGTTAATGTGAAATGTTATTCAATAATGAGTCTCTTTTTGTTTTGTTTTTTAAAACTAGCACTGCCTTTATAGCCGAGTTGGTCTAATACAGTAGCTCAAAACACAAAAGGAATTATCACGGCCAAGCAAGTGAAAAGTTAGATTTCTCTGTTCAAAGCTATGTATTTCGTTTTTTATTAAAGGAAATATGATTCAAAATAAAACCAGCAAACCAAGATGCTGATAGGCATAGTTTACCTGAGGAAACATTGATGGCCCTGAAGTCCTCACCCAGCTTGTTAGAGACACTGCAGATGACAGTGAGGTTCACCCTTGGGACCACAGTTATTTTATGGGTTGCCTTGCCATTGATGTATGAACTCTCCTCCTGCAAAAATGAAAAAAAGCCCACAAGAAATAAGGGCTTTTAATAAAAAAGGGGAGGCGGTACACACTGAGAACCCCCTTACACACTGATTATCAAATGTGTTAACAAAAAAAAAAAGAGGTTTTATTGGTGATCCACCACATAAGGTTCAGGTTACTTATTTTTACCAGTTGATAAATATAGTCACTTAATACAACACAGATATTACTTAAAACATATGAAGTGCAAATGCATGGGTAAAAGTGCTGAGGTGCATGAAGTGAGCAGGTTCCAATTGAACAAATGATGAAACAAGTTGAGCTGTAAATGTTACAGAGACAAAACCAAACTAAATAATAAATGAATATGGAACCACTGTGAAGCATGACAACATCTTCCTAGCCTGCTATCTCTGTCTCTCCATGAAATCACATCATACCAAATCAAGCAGCAAAGAGGAAAAACATGATACACACAGATACCCTATAGGTTCGGATTGTCCCTCCCATCTTCTTTTCACTATCCTTTTTTCCTTAACCCTGGAACCATGATAAGAGTGGTTTGAATTCGCTAAAAGTTAAGGAAAGGTGGGTCAATGCTTCCTTTATAACCTCCTTTAGCATAGTAAACACTGGACCATCCTTTACCAAAGGAGATGAGAAAGTGACGCCCCACAATTCCTTGCGGCCGCAACTTTTAAAGCGACTCGCGTATCCAACCGTTCACGAAAACTAGCGATCTGTTGGAGGAGAAATGTGGAGACAATCTGCATTTGGTTTCTATACTGATTTGACTAATTATTAGTTACTGCCTTTATTTATTTTGTTAATTTATTTTTACTTAGTGTGGTGAACATTGTTTTTATACATTCTTGTATCATTAGTGGAGATGCTCTGCTGTTTTTTATGTTGATTTAATATGAGAAAATTGTAATATAAAACCTTCTTAATAAAAAAAGAGAAGGGACGCAGATCATGGAAGTAAGCACTACAATAATTTGCCTTAAACAACTTCGAATAATCTTAAATCCAAAGGTGAACTATGAATGCTTGTTGTAAAACCATCAAAGTGAAGCATCCTGGTATATTATATAGCCTATCTTACATTTTTTATTTACGCCATGTGGTTATTAAGATTATTTCACCCCTAAGTAGGCACAGGGGAAAGATTTTTAGATGAGCTTTTTGTAGTCCATTGTCTGGAAACTGTAGTTTCACCATGGCAGTAACCTCCGTCACATAATTATTACATCGCAGAGTGGAAATGTGGTTGGATTGTCAAAACAACGCAATCGCCTTTCACTAAGTCCTTCTCCTAATACCTTTCCTTAACCCTGTAACGTTTTCACAGGGTTACGGTAAAGTGAATAGTGAAAGTAGATAGGATGAACAATTCGAATGCACCCTATGACTTTTTCCACTCTATAATGGCTGCTGGGACAAAGATGTTCCTATAGGGCTTCATTCTGTTAAATTCTTTTGGACATTTTGGATTGAGTTTTGAGTAGTAAGTTTTTTTTTGCTTTTTTGTTGAAATCTTTTATTCCTGCAATTGGGTCCTCCTCTCGGTTTTCCAATGCCTGTGACACTTACTCATTGTTATATTATCTACAAAGACCAAATATTAATCTATCATAAGCAATAAGGAACAGTAACAACACTCTACAGATTTCAGCCACACAGAAGATATGGTAGAAATGAGTGACACCTCTTTTTACTATGAGCTCATAAGCAGATTGAGCTAACGTTCAGATAATTTAATCAATCCACCCTGCAGATTTAACTGTTTATGCTGTTTGTATATTTTGCTGCAACTCCTTTTTTAATTATTTATGGATACATTAAAGACATTAAAAGTACATACAGGCACTCACAGACCAATGCTTGACACTTACGTGTGTTGTGCTGTTGACATTCCACTTCAAATAGGGTTTTGGTACTCCCTCAGCTTCACAGGTCAGGACTTTGTAATTGGCATCATTTTCACGGTGTTTAGTTAGGCTGGTGATCACAGGCTTTCCTAATCAAATTCAGAAACAGCTTTGTTACATCAGTAAATTACATCATATCCATAATGTAAATGGAAACAACATCCTTGATTTGAATGTTTTTCCATTCAACCTCATTACAAGATAAACTAGTTGTACCCAAAAAGCAACTTTATGCGATTACTATAAAGACCCTGCAGCTTTTCCACTCCACAAGGTTAATGTTGAGCCACAAAGGTTTTGACTACAACTCACATAATACATACTCACCTTCTACCACCAGTTCAAAGCTCTGGTGATGTGAGAGGCTGCTCATGGAAACCTCACATGCATAGACTCCTCCATCAGCATAGGTCAACTTGTTAAACTCTGGCTCCTTCGAAGGCTTTCCATTCTGGAAAAAAGTCACTGAATCTTTCTGTATCTTCTGAAGAAAAGTAATCCTCAAATTACATTTGAAATATAACAAGATTACCTATAAGAAACATGGACATAGGAGGGAGCTACCATATTGGAGAGGCTGTCTCAATCTAATTGTTAGACAAAACTGAGGTGGCCTTAGGCCTCCTGGAGAACAGCGACGGTATGCCTGTGCAGTCATGAGCATGTTTACGTGTGGAAAACTGTTTACTGTTGTTGTGAGGAAAACATGTGCATGACCCCTCCCCTTCTTCTCTGCTGTGGCAAAGTCAAACTTCACGCCTAAATTGTGTATAACTCTTGTCCCCATTAGGAGATGACTTATTCAGACCAAATTTGTTTTAAGGCTGTAATGGACCGTTAAATGTGACTTTTCAAGTGATCACTTGAGGAAATGCAGTTTTTTTGCATTTCTGCATTGGCTGCATTTTTCAACATTGACATTGAAAATTACAGGTACACAAACACTCTTCTCTTTTAATATCTTTCTATAATTAAGTGCCAAATCTCGTGAGGAATAACTCAACGCTATCACCATTACCTTTGTCCATGACACTTCAGCATCACCAGAGGCATTTATTTCCATCTTCACGGACAAGGTGTCTCCTAATGTCATCACAATTTTTCCAGTTGGACTTAGACTCAGGTCCAGGTCTGACAAGCCAAGACAGAAAAAGCTATGTTAGGTACACATTAAATATATACATTTTTATTTTATTGATACATTATTTCTAAAATGCATATACAGTGTAATTCTACCATAAAATAAATACTCACTAAAACAAGTCTCTTAAATAGTTCTGGTTATAATTTCAGTGTATATACGTCTAGAACATTTGTTTTTAGGGCAAGTCTAGTTTTGAAGGAAGGCATTGATAATGGTCATCACAAAATGCACCTTTTAGAGAGCTACTGCTTTTCAGTTTCAAACTTAAAGTCACATTTTGTTTTAATAATGATGCTGATGACAGGCTACATTGAAGTGGCATATATTTTTGTAACATAACACAATGAATGTCAGGTCTAGTACCTGCTCTTCTGTAAAATTAAATAAAAAAAGAGGAAGGTCTTTAAACTGCTTTTTGTCAAGTTTCTTGAAATAATACTTGTTATGAATTGGGGCTATTCAAATAATGATTGATTGAGCTTAAAAACCAACACCTAGGAGCAAGGGAGTAATCACTGACGGGGACGTTAGTAAAGAGGCACAGCCTCCCAAACTTTTTGCCACTTTTTCTCTTTCCATAAATAGTTCCCCTCCTCCCTTTCTGGCACACTCCTGCTCCCTGCCAGGCAGTCTCTCAAATGTCAAATTCTGTTAGCAATACTTTGCTCCTATGAGTTTGTTTCAAGCAAATTAAATCGGCACCTTGTTATGAATAATATGTTCAGACAATTTGATCAAGGTACACTGAGTAAAATATGGGAAACTGCTATTTGTTGGCTTTATTTATTGGCTGAGCAAGATGAGGTTAGAGGTTTTGGTCTTTTACACAGCAGGATTTCCCTGCTTGTTTTGGAGCAGTATTAAAAATGTCTTGACGTGGGAACTCACAGCTCACAAGAATACTTTGGGTGGCTTCCAATATCTCATTGTCAGGCAGGGAGCATTTGTATTCTCCTGCAGCCTCTCTGCTGACAGCATTCAAAGTATAGGTGTCGGAATTCTCCACCAGGATTTTTTGGCCCTGTCGATAAGTGAAGAGACAATGTCTTGTAAAATGTAAAGAAATTAAAGAGCTTCCATAAAAGACAAAAACAGATTAAGTCTGAAAGTGAAGACTTCACAATTTGGCTGTTCCTTTGAAAAATCTGGCGAAACCGTTTTTTTTATTTTTTTTATTTGTCTTTGGTCACTAAATACTTTGATAGATTTTTGTTAGCCAAAGTTAAAAAATAATATCCTCCACAATTTACAGAGGTATCACATTTATGAGATTGTTGTTGGTTTCACCTTTGAACACCAGAATAAGATCAATAAATTCTTTATTCTAACCCACAGGTGTCAAACTCCAGTCCTGGAGGGCCGGCTTCCTCAGACTTTTAGATGTCTCCCTGCTTTAACCCGCCTGTTTTAAACCAATGTGTTGTCATCAAGCTCTGCAGAAGCCTGAAAATGAGTCACTCATTGGATTCAGCTGCGTCCGAGCAGGGAGACATCTAACAGTCTGAGGAAGCCGGCCCTCCAGGACTGGAGTTTGACACCCCTGGACTCTAACCAGACACATTTAAGACACCAATAAAATAATCACTCAGGCAACAGCCAGTACCAACCCAAAAACATAAAAGTTAGATACAGACTTGTGTGAGTAATAAAAGGTTCCTACTTGAGATGCTTGAGTGTTCTGACTGACCTTTAAGAAGAAGAAGAAGGACTTGGGTGGAGGGTTGCCGTCAGCATGACACTTCAGCGTCACATTATCTCTCTCCACTATGGGTCCCTTGGACATTATTTGAAGGCTAACCTTTTCTGACGGATCTAAAAAAGTTCAGAAGGCAGATAAGGCAAAACACCAGTCAAAACTTCACAGAAACCTTCCTTTTAAATACCCACACCATCAATACAACCATCAAAAAACACAGAAACACAATAAGCAAATCGACTATTACGTTTCAAAAGGTGAACACTCAATCTGTTTCAAGTGTATTCATGTGAAAATGTTTAGCTGATAAGTGACCTTGTAGGTTTAAGCTTTAGCATTATTGTATACATTTACAGTATGTGTGAAAGAGTCAATACTGAAATGTAGCGCTATGTGCTTTGAGTGGAAAACAATAGTGGTGTACAAGTGCAGTCCATTTGCCATTTACAACTCTTAAGGGCCTGATTTACAAAACGTTTGCGTGTATTAAAACGTGTGCAAACTTGATACCACCAGCAAAAAATGTGCAATCTGATTTACTAACAGCGTGCAGTGAGGATTGCATCTTTCTATAAACAAAATAACTTGTCTTGTCCAAATGTTATGTTTGCCTTAATGAATATGCAACACGAGGCGTTACTGCCACAGCGTGCAAAATACTGGGTGGAGAAAATGCAAAGAAGTTAAGTTAGTACACGCAATGTGATTTACCAAGCCAGGCAAAAATTGCAGCGTTGTGATGGTGTCTAAATTTAACACCTTTGAAAGGAACGTGCTAATCCAAGAGCCCCAGTGTTACGCACAACAGGCTGCAGTTAGGAGACATAGGCACAATAAAAGACGTGTTAACATGTTTAAATGACAGTAAAATGAATGGTATGCATTTTTTTTAATCTTGCTTCAATAATAGTTTAAAAGAAACACCCTGATAAAACTATAACTGAACATTCACAGCCTCCACATTGTAAAGAATTTCAACATCGACACTTATGTCCTCCTATTTCCCTCGTCTCGCTAACATTACATTTTAAACAGGGCATTTCCTTTTTCTCGGGTTGCATGTCTCCATTGCGCTCCAGAGCGCTTCTCCAGAGCGCGCTCGTCTCTTCTCTACATCCCTCTCCCCTGCTGCTGCGCTGTGGGACGCTTGGACTGGGGGCGCCTCACCACTGCTTGTACCCCCAACTTCAGTACCTGCTGCCATGGCATTTATGTCCGCTCAGACACAGCGCTGACCAGCTTCTGGTGCGCAACAATGGCAAGAGTGGCACACACACTGAGCACCAGTGCCACAGAGGACTTGCACCTCCTGCGCAATTTATGACAATTCATTCAAAAGAGGAAGGGAAGAAATAGAGGCCTTGTGAGTTTTTCTTATAAGCCACATTTTCTTTTAGTCATATTCAGATTTATCTGGTATTACTTGAAAATACTGGCCGTGAATTTGCCTCTAACTAATACCTATTTTGCGCTTGCAGTCATCCTGCTTTCCGTCCAAACTCTCCATGACGTAAACCAGTAGAACACGCAAAAGCCTGTCTGAAATACTACCACCTCCACAAGGTTTGCACCTGATGTCATTCACGCAAATGTTCTTAGTAAATCACTCGCAAAACGCCCACAGCCCAAACGTGCAAAGTTTTGCAGTGAGCATGCAATTTAGTACTCTTTAATTGAGATCTTAGTTAATCAGGCCCTAAGTGTAGTAAATAGTAATCTGACAGTCTAAAACACAGGTGTCAAACTCCAGTCCTGGAGGGCCGGCTTCCTCAGACTTTTAGATGTCTCCCTGCTTTAACCCGCCTGTTTTAAACCAATGTGTGTCAAGCTCTGCAGAAGCCTGATAACAAGTCACTCATTGGATTCAGCTGCGTCCGAGCAGGGAGACATCTAACAGTCTGAGGAAGCCGGCCCTCCAGGACTGGAGTTTGACACCCCTGGTCTAAAACTAGCAGAAATCCTGATTAAATATTCCCATTGACCAAACCACTATCAGAACTGAATGTTTAAGGTAAAACTTACCTCATCTTATACCTTAACATGTAATGTTAAGCCTGATGGAAGAGATTGTATTTTACTCACAGTGAATGGGGAAAGGTTCCAATTCAGCTTCCTGATTGGTCAGTTCGTGTGTAGACACGCAGGCAAAGACTGCATCAATGTCTTCCTTGGTGGCTGCATACTGGAGGGTGGAGGAAGTGGTGGACAGGCCTGTGGCTGGATCAAGCTTAATGCTGGGGGTTATCACGACAGCTTCAAAGGAAGGGTTGGCAAACACACAAAGGCGCACAATATATTAATTACTGCATGTGTAACATTACACCTCAGACTGGTTGTATCAAAAAAAGGTGGTAGGTTGTCTTTACTGTCAAGTACTCTGACAGTAGCATTCTGGAGCTGTTTGGAAAGTTTGTTAAACAGTGTGTATTATTGTATTCATTTGTGGATATATGTTCACATTTTTTGCTTCATTGTATACAATTCTGGATCCGCGAACACATTTCTGGATCTGTGTAAACATGTATAGATGATTTTACAGTATTATGGCTCTTTATAAACATATGTGCGTCTGTGTAGACATTTACACAGACACAGTGTAAATATGTAAACAACTGTAGATACTCTCAAAAGAAATGTCTAGTGTTCTATAAAGAGAATACGGCTCACCAAAGTTAAATTCGTTTTTTGGCCAGGTATGTGTGTAAGCATAACTGGCCAAAAAAGTAGATTGTGATAATCTGATTTTGGACTGTAATACAACACTATCAGTGTGTTTCTCAATAAAAACAAAAGTGAAATACACAATTAAGAAAGTGATATTGAATTTTTGGTGTTTTTATAGTTTCTCAGCCAAAGTTTGATAGAGGTGAAGAAGCTGTGCAAAACTGTCAAAACTATTAACAAAAGTTTTCATTTATAAAGCACAATATATGTAAAATCATCAACAGCAACAGCATGGCAGACTTCAGTAGCAGCAAGTGTTTTTTTGACAAAAATTTATATAATATCCTTGCACGGCAAAAATACATGTCCCATTGCAACTAGAAAATTACAGGTGTCTCTGTCTTTTGGAACTGTTGGAAATATTTGAGGTACTGTAAGTACTCAACAAAAAGTATATATAACTCAATTATTTAATTTAAATAAATTATACTTTTAGGTGTAATGATTAATCATAAAACCTAGTAAGCAATAGGGGTTGCTAATTAATCATGATATGGGCGGCTGTGGCTCAGTTGGTCGAGTTGTCGTCTCTCAATCGGAAGGTCGAGGCTTTGATCCTGCGAGCAACATGTCTGATGTGTCCTTGGGCAAGACACTTAACCCCAGTGTGTGTGAATGGAATTAGTTACTTGATGGGCCATATAACTAGCCATTAGTGTGAATGGGTAGGTGTGACCTGCTGTGTAAAAAGCGCTTTGAGTAGTCAGAAGACTAGAAAAGCGCTATACAAGCTCAAGTCTATTTACCAAGCTCAAGTCCATAAACCCGCGTGCAGGCGTAAAATAAACAAATAAAAAGTATTTTTATGTATTTCAAATTGCTTTGCAATAATAAGATTTCCATAATTTTTGCTCTCCTATCATTATACAATAACACTCATTGTTTCCTCTCGTGATCTGTGTACAACTGCAACTTGAGTGTAGTATATGTTGAATACTTTCAGGGTGTGTCATCAGATAAATTACCTTTCCCATCAGCGACCAATGGCTTTCCATTCCTCGTCCATGTGATTGTAGCAACAGGGTTTGCCTCTGCTGAAACACATGTTCCCAACTAAACCAAAAAAGAAAGGTGGAAGAGATGAATCTACTGAATGTTGGACTCTGTGTCATTCTTATTTAACGGTTTCTGTGGCAGCAATACAGGTATTTCTTTCATCAAAAAGTGAAATAGTTTGTTTCTGCCTCTGACATAGACTGTGTTGTGTTATTTTTATATTTTCTTACTCTATTGATCCCCTACTGGAAAAGTACCGTAGGTGTTTTCACTCTGTTGGACATGCAACACACACATAGGTATACTCCTGCGCAGGATCCTATGGACATGCACTGACAGTGACCAGAACCAGAGACCCTCCAGTTCCCAACCCAAGTCCCAACAGAGCTACTGCTGCCAAATGAAACCAATTATAATATGCCATGCCTTACATGTGTTTAGTAAAGTAGCACATTTACTGGAAAATGATGAATGTAGGCCAGAAATGAAAAGCAACTGTTTCATTAAGGAATGAACTGACTCATGTGCTCCTGCTCATGCTATCTCCCTCCATCATTGCTACATCTGATAATGTTAAAGGTCAGTCACAGCAGTAGATACAATCTGTGTTAACCAGATAAGGAGTGTGTCATGAGAGCATTCCTTTCCCACACTGAGTTTTACTTCCTGTACTGTGCCTTTCAGTGAACGTGACTAACTATATAAGATGTTTCAGAACATAGTCAGGAAATTCAAAAGTCTTTAAAACGTAAAATAATCATCTGATTTTTTTCCCCTACAAAAAGTTCCCCCTCCAAACCTTCATAACAGGTGTTATCTCGAGATACTTTACAAAAGCAGGTAAAGAACCTTACTGTTTGTTAACATTAACGAAAGAGCAGGTAACAAGACCATGCTCATTGTTATGTTTACAAAAAGCAGGTAAAGGACCTTACTTATGGCTATATTACAAGAGCCCAGCTTAATCCGTCATAGCGTGGCAAGAAAAAACGTCCTTTTAATAGGCAGAAATTAACAGCATGGGAGCTGGATATTGAGTGGCACACATTACATCCGTTTAATATTTTATTCTTTAATCTTTGATTTTTAGTTTCCCCTTGCAAATTTGAATGGAATGTGGACAAATAAATGTGGCTCTTTATATTGACGAGCTCTTGACTCAAATCACAACACTCAAAGGCTCATCAACAAAGTTATTCTCTGGTGTTTACACAAGTCAAAGCACAATCGTTAAACAAAGATATGGATTTTATTAAAACACCACTATCTCCACTTAATATGGATAATTGAGTGATAAAAGTGTAACTGTGCCTTGTACAGCCTACTGTTTCCTCCTACCACATCCGTGTCACGCAGCGGGCTGCTATTATACTTAAATAGAAAACATTAAACCAAGCTGATTTTGTCGCTGGCGATAGCTGTCATTGCGTGCTGTTAAGACATACATGTTTTGAGCTTACCGTTACAGGTTTGTCTTTCTTCAGTACCTCAGGCTTGTCCATAATCTGCACTGAAGATGGTTTCTCTTTAAACACACAAGGAGAGATTAATGTTGTAGAATGTTCATTCTGTCAGTCATTCCTAATTGTCACTGAAATGTTTGGGTACAACAGAAAAAAACTAGTTTAACTCACAAGTTAAAAGTTTTACTAATATTGTACAACTGGCAACAAGTGGAGCACAGTTCACCTTAGAGCTTGACGGCAAACCCATTGCACTGTTTATATTTGGGAGGCACATCATTTTTATTTGCCCCGAGCTATATACAACCATTTACTCTTCTGTTTAGCTATTTTCTGCACTTCTATACGTCATGCTTGGTTTAGTGATTCACATAGCACATTCTCAGTGTTTCTTAGTGTTTGTCAGAAAAAAACAGAAAAGAAACACAGTCAATAACAGCGAGTCAGTGTAATTATGCTCATGTTAAGAGCACCTTTAGTTTAAGTTGGAGAAAAATATTGCACATATTCTTTAATTTCTTTTATATGTATTTCAGGGTTATGTGTCAATATTGAGCTTACTGTAAACGACCACAGAGATGGGGTACTCCATAAGGTTGGTGTCTGACACCACCATGCAGGTGAAGGTCTTCTGGTCTTTCAGTGTGGCCTGACTGATAAGTAGGCTGAACTTGTCATCAGTGCTGACCCGCTGAGCATAACTGTCTGTGGCCTGAATTGTTGCTTGCTCGCTGCGAGCCTGTTTGATCAACAAATCGCCGAGAGTGCCGTCATCTTTTTCCTGAAACAAGAAAAAGAGGATACTTTTTGCTTATGCATTTCCTGAATCATAACAAAAGTTTTCTCAAACAGAGAGAGGAACTAATGAATTACAATCCAAACACAGTTTTAAAGAGCTTTGCAAACATAATGTGACATCATTTAAATTACACCCTGAATTAAGAGAATCCTAAAGAACTGACATGACATAAGGAAACATTAAATTGGGGGGGTGGGGTTGATGCACACACCCAGTGTACTTTGATCTTCCAGGCAGATTGTCCGGGTTTCAATCCAACTTGTGGCTCCTTTCCTGCATGTCATTCCCCACTTACTCTCCTACAGATTTCTGACTATCTATTAGCCTGTCTTTACAACAAAGGCACAAAAAGCCCCAAAATAAATCTTTGTTTTATCAACTTTAACGTTTTTGAACATTCTGCAAACCTTTGAAATATATGAAATGCTCACTTTTGTGTGATGAGTATTTACAGCTTTAGAATAAGTATTAAGAAAGCATTACTACATTTATTAAATACACTGTGGTAACTGTGGTACATAACACATGGACTCTCAGTGCCATATGTCCGTACTAAACACCATCATGGAAGACGAGGACCACTTTATCCATATGTACTTACATATTTCCATTTAATGAACATCAGATCCTCTGGTGCTAGAGTTCCACCCTTGCATGGTATTACAATGGTCTCTCCATAAATGGCAGTCACGCTTTCAGTAGCCCACACTACAAGAAAAAAAGGCAACAAACAGTTTTATTTTAAAAAAATTACAGTTGAAACAACTTTGTCCCAAGTGCTTTTGCACTCCAGGGGCCTAATTTATGAACAGTGCATACACATGGATCTATCTATCTAACAAGTGCGTAAGAACATTCCCAAGCAAAGAGAGGAATTGATCAACTTTTACTTTTACTAAGAAATGTGTGTAAACATAAGCACAGCTCTGACCATGCTTATGCACCCAATCTAGCAGTAGAACATTGAAACCACAAATAAAAACTGCTACGAGTGTCATGGCACACAACATAGATACGTGTTCCGAGTTTTCTTTAATTAAAAATCCAAATTAGGGATTTTGCCCCGTATGTTTAAAATGTAATATTTCGATTGGAGTAGTGCAAAAGATGCAAAGTGTTTGTTTATATAGAGTTCTTTATCATAGACAAACCCCTGTCTGACCACTGCAACAAAAAAAAAAAAAATATCCATCAACCTTGGCATAAACGAGTTGCTCTTACAGATAGGCGTAAAAATAGACATTTCTGAAAGACCCTGCACACTCTTCATGTGCTTGTGGATTTTGAGTAAGTTGTGATGAAAGAAATCGTTTTTCAACTGTTTGGTTGAAAAAGTAATATTAGAAAATAAAAAAAGCTAGAGGCCCCTGTGAGCTACGTGGCGTTATACTCAATAGATTGCCAGCTAGGATAAAATTCTGAGTAAAAGTGCCCCCTTCCTATGCAAATTATCCAGAAAGACCAGTGCTAATTGACGCTGGCCCTTTTCTCTCTCCGCTAACTGAAATGTGCATTCAGCTGGTAGTTACTGTGGTTCAGTATTTATAAGAGTAAATATAATCAGGGCTTAAATCATACCATGGCTGTCTCAACTCAACACCTCGTCCACATCTATGGAGAGGTTTTGGAGCTGTTACACAAGTGTTTTTTCTCTCTTCAGAGTCCTGTACTTGCTCCATTCAGAGGAAGTTTTGTACTAAACTGGGAAATTAAAAACTGGCAATTATTTTACTAGCAATTAATCGCATGCTGTTTTGTACCTGTAACGACGGGGTGTCTCCCTGCACTAACAGTCATGGAACAACGCTGCAGTATCTTTGAATCTCTCATTTCAATTAAAAAACTCTCCTTTCACTTTTGGGGTGGCAGTAGCTCAGTCTGTATAGGGACTTGGCTGGAGAGGTGCCAGACCACTTCCAGACCACTGCGGAGGTGCCCTTGAGCAAGACACTGAACCCCCAACAGCTCAGGAGTTGCTTCCAGTGGGGGCAGCTGCCACATTCTGACATCTCTCCATTAATCCTTATTAATAAATTAATAAAGTATTAACAAAGTATATAAAACTAAAAAATATATATAAATAAAAACTCCCAGGCAGGTCAATTAAAAAGATAAAAGTAATATCCACCTGACATTAAACATTTGACTTTTATACCACTCCTCATTAGAGTTCCTTTTATGGTTAAGTCAATGTTGTGACCCTCAAAATAAAGTACGCCATTTACTATACTGCAATATATTTCAAAATAAAATCCTGTTTGAATTCAAAGGGCGTATGAAGTATTCACAGCTTAAGATTGTCCAACAATTCTAAATTAAAGTCTAACATTTCTAATTTGAAAAAATAGAATTTTAAATCTATGTGAATAACTGCATTATTTTTGATTGACTATTAAAATTTAAGGATTAGTCATGATGTAGCCGAGACATTTGGTACCTAGCTCAAAACCCCCTCCCTCCCACTGATCATGAACTTCAGACTAATAACAGTTGAGAGTTTTACGACGTCTTGTTGGGAGGCTCCTCTTGTGTTTGTTCTAAACAAAGTTACGATTGAGTTCTTTGACACCTCTCCTCCAAATACAAATACTAGCACAAATACAAATATAACAGACCTTTTAGTTATTCGTAAAATACCTTTTAGATTAATGAATTAGCTGACCAGGTCAGGTGGGAGGTTAAAAGTGACAGTTTGATACAATTTATGTTTTCATACGATCTACATTACTCAAGTAAGAATTGTTTAAACCTGTGTATCACATTGCTGTGGATCATATATAGAGGGTAACATAAGTACATTGTCTTTTCTATATTTTCATACTTTTGATCAGAGGATGCATTTCCTCTGATTAATTGATTAGTTTAATTTGAATTACAGATTTAAAGAAGAATATTTTCCTGAATTTTCCGAGATGATATTTAATATCGTGATGTCATAAATCAATTAATCAATCAATCTTTATTTGAATAAAAACTAGCTGACAATAATATTAAACAATACTACAGTTCTGTTGGACAGAGGGCCCAGAGAATAAACATTCATAGAGGCAAATAAGGTGGTGAACAAACACATCTGGAATGACCTACACAAACACAACAATGGACATCATGTATATCTTATTTGTATAAAAATAAAGATTGACGAGTTGTTATCTCGAGACACATTACAAAAAGCATAAAGCGTTTTTTATTCTTTGGGTTTAGTAACTAAGAAATTCATCTCTGAAGTTGTGGAGCGTGGATTGCGCAGGGAACTTTGACTGAACACCACGAACATAAGGTCCTGTGATGGCTTCTGCCTTGAGAGAGAAATTTGAGGAAGGGTCGTTGTCAAACACTCACTCCAAGTAAGTAAAAAATCCTCTAGTCACCAAATTTTTTTTCATTCACATTTTTCTTTAAATCATTACCAACCATTTGTACTTTGTACCTTTATAACGCCACCATGAAATTAGAATCAAAACCATACAGTAATTTAGATCATCATCATAATCATAAAACCTTGTAATCTTTTATATTATTCTGCATTATTGTTCACCATTTCTGTAACAGATTCACTCTTCATCGTGTAGAACGTTGTCTGTGATATTTATTGATTGAAAAGTTTGACCCCTTTGAGGATGAAACTGATCAATTCATTATTTTTTCATTCCGTTTAACGGAAGATGGTGCCCCAAGGAAAATTAGTATCTTAATTAATTACGCTACAAAAAAGTCTGCCATGAAAGTAAACTATGTAAAGGTTTCACCTAGATCTTCATCTTAATAACTTATCATTATGATGATTTTTAGGATGGTTCTTATATTTATTATAACTTTCAAGAACAGCTGTTGATGGCAATAAATTAACTTTAATTATTTATTTATTCATGTGGTATCGAAAAAAATTGATTCCTAGTTGTAAAATGCACATGAAAAACCTGCTCAAGTTAAACCTGCTCAGAATTGTGAGCGAGACTAGAAGAAGGACAAGCCCAGTGACTTGTGGTGTGGGGGTCAGAATAAGCCTTGGCATGACTAACAGTGAAATCCTCTTTCTCCTCTATGGTGTAAACACAGCACGTTTTTTAAGGAGGACATTTTGTGCATTCCATTCTACTCTGTCTTTTTATTCACACATAAGGTTTTGCAAACAATGTCATAAAACCCTCCTTAAAAAGCTGTCATAAATTTACAGTAGTTTGTACTCAATGTGTTATTATGCCACTTGTAAGAACAACCATTAATGAATGGAGCAGCTGCATCTTAAAAAATATAATATAATGAAAACGAAAGTAAGTGTTTTTGTATTTTGTATTTGTATGTTCCTGCAAATTGGACTAATGTTTCTATATCTATAATTGTGTGGAAAAAAACAACAAGGGATTTTCTATGTTAATTAAGTTACACTATCATTATGTTATACCACGCAGAAATACATCATACCTATTGGTTTGGATTAAACATTGATCCCCTTGTACTTTTCTTAAAACAAAAGAAATGTCCCATCGAGTGCTCATTTCAAGTAATTCCACCAACAGAATGAATACTCTCTACAGAATAATGCAATATGAAACATAGGCGTAGAATAGTAAGGATTTAACTAGAAGACGTTAAAATAAAAAACCTTAGGGATGACACTAGGGCTAACACTACGAACTGTATATTGTATGGAATACTCGAGGACTCGTTTTTCAAAGCCTTAGCCCACTGCCAGTCTTACAGTCTAATTTGACATAGATTTTACTTTTTTTCTCCAAATAATTCATGCCTCCTAGCCTATCTTGGCATGCATATCAGTTTATTAATACTTTAAATGCAGTTCTGAAAAGCACTCATACTTCAAATCAATCTCCTTAGTGTAGATAAATTAGTTATGAAAAGTTAGCAGAAGGTTAGCAGAATAGCAGAGTTTTTTTTAACAGTTGTTTGGACCATTTTGGTTGTAATGTCTTTGGGTTCAATCTTTTACTGGATTTAAATTGTGGGGAATCATTTTAAGTGGAATATTATGATCAGCAGAGTACAGCAAATGTTCAAATGGTGAAGTTAAAAGAAGCTGTTTGTCAACGATATGACCTGCACACACTGGGCCCTCAGGGTTTGTGCCTTCTGTATTGGACATGTGTAAGGTTGTTATGAGGTCACCTTAATGTGGACTTGATGAGAAAAATTATGGATAGAGTTATACCAGCTGTATTGCTGATTGTTATAAGATTAGAAAATACGTAGTTTAATGATGTGGTTAAACACAAATTAGAGCATGAATCATTTATCAATGAGAGCAAAAAACAGACTTTCAACTATCAGTCGACAATAGGCAAAATCTGACAAATTATGTATATTCTTAGTAAGGGACAGTCCGAGATGGAGCATATGGTCACAGATATCTGAGGAATGCCCGAAAGTCTCACTTAAGCACGTAAAAATAACCATGTAACTTCCATTAGTTCCCCCACAGGTTCACACATATCTCCCTCAATGTGTAAGTGTTTAGGCAGAAAAGGGTGACAACGTGTTAATGAGTCAAGCTCATCAAGCAAAGTAGCTAACCTGAGCTTTACACAAACACTTATTATCAGTCTGGTCTGTATAAGATAAAGTGGTCTCTGCAATTATGCAGACACTGTGATTTATTACAGACTTGATCCCAACTGATACTTGGCAGGTTTGTGGAGTGGCTTAAAAGAATCATTGATAGTGACACATCTAAGTATTTTGGATCATGATGGACAGGCCATATTGCATAGACAGAGACATACACAACCTCTTTTTCACAAGCTAAGATAATTAGAGATACTTGAGGCAAGATAAGATACCAAGCAGTCTCAGATACCAACATGTGGCCCAGGAAATGACCATTTAGTGATACCTTATTCCCTTTTCCATTTCTGTACCAGACCTTTATGCTTCTGTTATGCCTCGACATCAAAATGTTATAGAGGCAGAGTTGTTCAGCTAATGAGCTAGTTGAGTAGTTACAGCGGCGTTACAAAGGCTGCCTATGTTTTTGCAATGCATGTTACTCAAGGCAACTTCTGCCAGAAAGAGTCTAATTAAAGAGTCCAGTCAACTCAAATCAGACTTTGATACCATCTCTCTGGACTAAATCAGTAATTTTTGTTAAATAAATTTAAATGTTGTGAGCAAACAGGCACCTCGTTGCCTGGCCAATCTGTTCCTCCAAAATGATCTGTTGCTTATAGTGATCATTTTGAACAGAGTACATCATATATATTACTTAAAACTCTTTGAAAGGAGTCATACATGTTTACATTGTTCTAAAGTAAGAAACTTCTAACCTGCTCTGTATGTCAGAAAAACGGGCTAAGCGACATGTTTCATACACTTCCTGCTCTGACTATTTTCTGTAATACTTCCTACACAAGAATAACTATTTATCCATCACACACAGACAGGGTTTCTTAGACTGATACCTGAACTTTATATGTACATCATCTCTGACTGGGCATTTAGTTGTTTAAGGAGAGCCTAAAACATTCAGCGACAGCACAGCCCTATCATAACGTGACTATGTTTACATGTTGTCTGAATCTTTAATTAAAATTTATTACATATTGCGACAGGCCCCTTGAGGTGTATCACCTCGTTTTCAATCGTTCCAGCTTCCTACTCATCTCTCAAGTCCAGTTCAATCCTAATCTAAAATACTGAAAATGTGATTTGATCCAGCACTAATCCCCAGCCTCAGACCTTTAGAACTTTAAAGCTGAGAGATAATTGACAGTTAATTCCCTTTTTATCCTATCATATTTGCCTTTTCCTGGTAAAAAAAACCAAACAAACAAAAAGGCCTCTTCTCGTTCATCCGTGAATTATATACACACACACGCACACACTACACATACACACAGAATAAGATTGTATGTGTGAGGGGATGATCAAGGCCAAACATTACCAAATACCTTAACAAAACGTTTAAGGTATTTGAAGAGGTGTTGTTAAAATTTAAAAAAACAACCCACTGTCAACGGGACCAGAATGCTTACTAAAAGGTAAAATAAGATAATCCTTTGTTCATCTCGCAAGTGGAGAAATTAGGTTTTACAGCAGCAAAGCAAGATAGCAGAAGAAAATAACAGTGCAAAAATTAAAATAGATAAAAATATAAAAGTGTAGAAAAAAAATATGCATCAAAAACAATAATTAAAGAGCTAGCTAGCTAGTCATATGCATCAAAAAGGTACAGTTGAAATGCTAGTAAGAGCCAGTAACTTAGTCTGTATAAACCAGGGGTGGGGAACCTCTGGCCTCCGGGCCGTATGTGGCCCGCGAAACCATTTCAAACGGCCCACAACGCATTAAAATTTTACACTCATAGTTTGAGTAGACAAAAAATGTGGAAAAAATATTTTTCTGAGACAAAACAGACGGCTATTTATGTCCGAGCCAACGTCAGGGTCAGTGAATCCAGCACGTGATGCTTCGGCAGTGATTGACACGGAGACAGATGACAAGTGATGCACCATGGCGACTGTCAAGAGAAGGAAGGTGGATGCAGAAGGCCGCGTATTTCAGGAAAAATGGACAAATGATTTTTTCTTTGTCAAAGTGACAGGCAAGCTAGTGTGCCTAGTTTGTGGCGAGGCGCTGGCAGTAATGAAAAAGGCAAATGTCGAGCGCCACTACAGCTCGAAACATGCTAAACTCCACGAGTTGAGAGGACAAATGCGTTTGGATAAAATTAATGCTCTTCGTCGGAGTTTGGATGCCCAACAAGCAGCTTTTACACGACCACAGACCGACAGAGAGAATATTACGCGTGCACGTTTTGTGGTGGGGGAATAATAGCCACAAAGCTGAAACCTCATGCCGAAGGAGAGTTTGTGAAGGAGTGCCTCGTAGCGGCCGCGGAGCTTCTCGCGCCCGACAAAGTGAAATTATTGCAGAGCGTCAGTTTGTCTCGACGAACCGTTGCAGACAGGGTTACTGACATGGCAAAAGATATTGAAAAAACACTGAAGGACACTGCAAGAGACTTTGAGTATGTTCCCATCCTGAGGAGACATGCCCTGAAGTTTGCATCTCTGTTTTGTACAACGTACCGCTGTGAACAGTTCTTTTCAAAACTGACTCTTGCAAAGACTCGCTTCCGCTCAAGACTGACTAACCCAAACTTGGAAAACCAGCTTCGAGTAGCATCATCATCACAGCCAGCTGGAATCAGACACCTCGCCAAAGAGAAACAGTTCCAGCCGTTGCACTAGGTGAGCCTGGCATGCATAGAAATGCAGCAATCATGAGGCTTAGTAACACAGTGGTTATAGACTTTTTTTGTCCTTTTTTTTGCATCTCTAGGTATGTGTTCAAACTAGTATGGCCCTCTGAGGACTTTATAAAAATTGAAATGGCCCTTGATATGAAAAAGGTTCCCCACCCCTGGTATAAACAGTGAACATTATCATGCACATCATCACACATATAAGGATGGAATGTTATTGCACAATTTGCTACATAGATAATTATTGCAATGCAATCAAATTTAAAAATACAAATAGGATCAGGTGACATCCTATAACATTTTTATTGCACAAGAATTAGAAGTAAATTGTCCAGCTTGGTGTGTTTTATGATCTACTGGGAGCAGGCTTGGTTAAACAGTCTGACTGCAGCAGGAAGGACGGACCTGTGGTATCTCTCCTTCAGACACCGCGAGGGGCGGAGCCTGTCAAGCTGCCCAGTGCTGTTACCATTAGGGCTGGGTTAAAAAAATCGATAAATCGATTCGATTTTCCTTTGAATGGCCCGATATCGATTCATAAAATCCTAAAATCGATTATTTAATTGTCCTTTTTACTGTGTGTAATGCAGCCTGCAGTTTAAAGCTGAGTAGTCGTGCGTTGATAGCCAGAGATCTCACAAGATCTCGTCACTCGGTGAGGAGCGCGAGCGTTATTAAACATGGCGGGAGCACTGAAGGCACTATCAACAAATTTGAAGGCGGATGTCTGGATGCATTTTGGATTTAAAAAACACGAAGGCAGCAATGAACTGGACAAGAGCAAAACTATATGCAAGATCTGCAGCGTGGAGGTGAAATATTGTGGAAACACAACGAATCTCCGAAATTATCGAGACACCACCCGGAAACGCAGTCTGCAAAGACGTTGGACCCGAAGCAAACGCAGCTGGAGAAGGCATTTGTATGTAAGTTACCAGCAAACTCTCCGCGAGCCCAGAAAATAACCGAGGCTGTCGCAACATTTATATGCAAGGACATACGACCATACAGCGTTGTTGAAAATGATGGTTTCCGCGGCCTTATAAAGACTCTGGAGCCATGCTACGTTATACCAACACTCAAACAGTTAAGTGAAGTGACAATCCCAAACATGTATGCAGACGTGAAACATAGCATCGCAACATCGCTTAAGTTAGCAGAGAGAGTTGCCCTAACTTGTGACTGTTGGACATCCAGAGCAACGGATTCATATCTGACCATTACTGTTCACTACATTGACAATGAGTGGACTCTCATGTCTCATGTCCTACAGACTAGGACGGTTGAAACCAGCCACACGGCGTGTAATTTACGTGAACTGTTGTTCGAAGCGATAGGAGAATGGGAGCTGACGGACAAAGAGCTAGCCATCGTAACGGACAACGCTGCGAATATTGTCCGTGCTGTGGAAATGATGGACCTGTTGCACGTCGGCTGTTTCGCACACATTCTGAATTTAGCTTCGCAAGCAGCTCTCAGAGTCCCAGCTGTTGCTCGCCTGCTCGGCAGAGTGAGGCGCATCGCATCATTTTTTCATCGTAGCACCACAGCAAGCCACAAGCTTAAAGAGAAGCAGAGGTTATTGGGCCTGCCTGTACATAAGCTGGTTGTTGACGTTGTGACACGGTGGAACAGCACAGTGGAGATGCTGGGCCGTTTCCTAGAGCAGCAGCCAGCAATCTCAGCAGCTCTTCTGTCACCTGAAGTACGCAGGAACGAAAAGGATCTCTGCACCTTGACAGAGGCTGACATAACAGTCGCAGAAGATGTGGTGAAAGCTCTGCAGCCACTGAAAGCAGCCACACTGGTAATGTCAGAGGAGATGTCCCCAACTCTATCGGCTCTGCACAAGCAGCTGCTGGACAGGATGAGCTGTGCCCCCCACGACTCCACAGTGATTAAAGACTTCAAGGCTGCTGCATATGACAACTTAAATTCAAGGTATGCCTAAGTGTCTGTCTTGCTGTGCATGCATATATATTACAATATCCAATGTCATGATATAAATGTGATTTAAATATGTTAAATCTCTTCAAAATATGTGGCCCTTCGATTTCACTGTATGTCTGACATATTTTGGAATTGACAAATAAAGAACCTTGAACCTTGAACCTTGAACCTGAAGGAGAAGCTGTATGTAGCGTCAGCATTAGATCCTCGCTTCAAGGCCCTTCCTTTCTTGTCTGATGATGCCCGTGATGACACATTCTCTAGACTGATGGCTGAAGCTGCTGGTGGGGAACAAATGGAGGCAAAGGCATCTAATGTAAGTTACATTACAAGTATAGAAGTAAAATATAGATACTTTGTTTCTTTGTATTAGCAGCATTATTAAACAGCTGACTTCCACAGTGAGTGCCTAATTGATTTTTACAATTAAGTTTATTCCTGAATATTTTCATCTTTCAACAGGAAGAATCTGCTGTTGATGCAGCTGAGGAAACTGTGACTGTACAGCAGAGAGACAGCTCCCTTGAGCCTATTGAGGAGGAGGGTTCCCCACAAAAGAGGCCAAAAGAATCTTCTGCACTGATGTTTTGTTTTGATTTTTGTCAGTGCAGTGACAGTCTGACAGAAATTACACACAAGGGGAAGTTCAGAGTTCAGGATGAAAATGCCTCAAAAGCAAAATAGAATTTTATTTAACATTTTGTTAGACAGGGCATTTCAGTATCTTATTGTATACTTGAAGTTTACTATTCACAGGAATTTACTACTTTTCCGACATGTACCAAAAACCTGACTTATTGCACTATAAGACAACTCAGAACCTTTTAAATTTCTGGTTGTTTACTTTTATTTATTAATTATTTATTCATTTGTATGAGTGTCTCTTTTGGTTGTTTCTCTTCTGATACAGTTGTTAGATTTTTTTTGCAACCAATGTGTCATATTGCACAAAACCTTTGTGAGTCACAGGCAGCAAAGTGAATGTCCTCAGTTTACAATGTGTTTGTAGCCACCTTATTTACACTGCCTACCTTGTGATTTGATTTAAATTATTACATTTTTGTTTTGGTCAGGTCATGTTTAATAAAAAGTACACGATTAATGGCACTGCTTTGGGCTTAATTCAACAATAATATTCAATAATGCACCAAGTTAGAGTTAAAATTATTCAAGTAAAATTGGTACTGTGACTGAAATATCCTTAACCGAATCGAATCGAATTGAATCGTGAATCGAATCGAATCGGGTCCTTGTGAATTGAATCAAATCGATTTGGGAAATCTGAATCGATACCCAGCCCTAGTTACCATGTTACCATGCAGGGGGTGGGAGACATTCTCCATCAGGGATGATAGCTTCTTCATCATCCTCCTGTCTCTTACCACATCCACAGGGGGCAGCCCAGGACAGAGCTGGCCTTCATCAGTTTGTTCAGTCTGTTCCTGTCCGCAACCGTGGTACTGCTGCTCCTGCAGACCACTCTGTAAAAGATAGCTGATGCCACCACTGAGTCTTAAAAAGTCTTCAGGAGTGCCCCCTGCACTCTGAAGGGCCTGAGTCTCCTCAGCAGGTGAAGTCTGCTCTGGCTTTTCTTGTAGAGAGCCTGTGTGTTGTCAGTCCAGTCCAGCTTAATGTTCAGGTGAACATCCAGGTACTTATAAGAGTCCACTATCTCAATGTCCTTTCCCTGGATGTTCATCGTGGGAAGTGGGTCTGTGTCTGCGAAAGTCCACCACCAACTCTTTGATTTTAGCCGCGTTGATTTGGAGGCAGTTCCGCTGGCACCAGTCCACAAAGTCCCGGTTAAGTTCTCTGTCCCCATTGGGGATGAGGCCAACAATGGCAGAGTCATCAGAGAACTTCTGCAGTTGGTCGTGTTGTGGGAGAAGTCCGCAGTATACAGGGTGAAGAGGAAGGGAGCCAAGACGGTCCCCTGGAGAAACACAGTCCTGTCCTCTCAAACTGTGGTCGGTTAAAATGGAGTGAGGATACAAAAGGGATCTTTTAATGTGAGATTTAAACAGACGTGCAGGAATGCCAGGTGGAATGTGGCCTTGACTTGATGCTACATTCAAGCAGCAGAGGGGACCATACATAAACCATGACCACTCCTGTGCTACAAATCATCTTGACCATACATAACAGGCTTGTAGGCAGGGACATGAAGACGGGAGGGCACACATTTTTAGAAAGTCTTCGTTCTTTTCTCAGTTACTGTTGTTGGAGTTAGTACCTTCTTTTCCACAAAAACCTGACAGTGGCCTCATATTTTACCTTTCTGCCCCAAGTTAATAACCCAGTTACTGAGTAACAGTTATCTTCCTTCTACACAGGGGCAGCCTGCAGGGGAATGTCATTCTGGGAAATAAAGTTTTAGGCTGGGCTGGGGAGTGATGACATTTTCCATGAGATTTAAAACAAACATTTAATGTGTTAGTTTATTATCTCGTGGACTACAATAAAAGGGGCAGCTTTAGCCTTTGCGGCAAATTTCCAGTTGTAGTCCCTGGCCAGTTGTGAATCTGTAACCATTGTATTGTATCACTGAATACAGTGTACACTGAAAGTGTGTGCTTCTGTCTAAGGCTGTTTCTTAAGCATGTACTGTACATTGAAAGAAACATGATGAAATCTGCTTTAACTCCCCACAAATTAAGTCACATCCTTTATGGTCAAAATGTAGGTGTGCCTTGGGGATCACCTACAGTACTCCAAAGACTTTTCCCTTTCACAGTTAAAGGTATGCCAATGCTGGAAGTTGTCCTTGAAAATCAAATTAAAGGGAAAGAGGAAGAGGAAGAAATTAAAGAGGAAGAAAGGGCACAACACTGGTTATGCAAATATGGATTATGACAGCAAACACAAGCTGTAAGATAACATGTTAAACAGGTGGCTGAGAGAAAAACATCCCTCTTTCTCCTTGCCTCCCTCCTTTCAGCCATGAGTCCTTTGCACAGGTCACAGAGGTCAAAATTAGTCCTCCCACTGCTTCTGAAGTAAAGTGGGAGTGGGAAGGGAAGACATATTCCTGACAGCTGTTTTTGTCATTACCATGCTACTTGGGAGAAAAATACACATTTAAGATCCAAAACTCAAGAAAAACAGACTGTGAGGATTTATTTTTCTTCAGACTGTCATCACTTCTTAATGCTCAGATATGCAAAGGAATGCAGACTACTCAGAGGTCTGAGGGGTTGACTATTTATATTTCAACCATGACAGAGAGAAGGGGAGACCGATTAAGGAATGCCTATGGGCTTAAGTGATGCCAGAACAAAAAGAGTAATTTGATTAATAACGAGGCTGAAGACAATGAGACCACCACAGGATCAGACAGAAAATGTTTCAGATAAAGACAATTATACAAATGTGTCTGAAATAACAATGTTTGTCTTATTTCATTATCTGTTTTCAGTAACAGTCATTCTTTGAACAACCAAAAGTGTATAGTTTTGTCTTGAACGGAATGTATACCAAACTCATAGTGTGAACATTTTACAGTTCTCATGGATTACATTTGTCACATAGTTCAATATTCTTCAATAGAAATAATGCACCTTAAAGAACAAAGAGCTCCAACTTGGTTTAAATCTGTGTTTAGGCTCTCAACTGCTACCCCTTTCTCTGCCTTTCTAAGGGGCTGGTTCACTTCAAACCAGCAAAAAAAATATCTTCATACATGTAAGCCTCCTGATGAGCTGCAGCTTGGACTCAGTTTGCCCCCTTATGTTGTGCCCTATGGAGGAGGTGCAGATGGAAAGGCAAGTACCCTTGAGAATTGAAGTTAATTCATTCCTTGTGGAAATGCTCTCTGCTACTTCAGCAGGCTGAGGCACCAGCATGTCTGAAGAGTAACATTTTGCTCATCAGCGGAAATGGACAAGAACATCAGCCTCTTGTGCTAAAAAAGATAAACCTTTGTCCCTTTCGTTCCTACTAACATTAGGCAGTGCCAGCAATTGTTCTATAAGCTGAGGAGATGGACTGGGAAACAACAACAAATTTAGACTTTCAGCAGATGCCCTGTCATTATACCTGTTAGTGTGCATGCATTAGGTGTGTACTTGCCAGTTGAGGAAGTGAATTAGACAGTTATAAATGGAGGTCCCAAACCAGAAACAAAGAGTCAGCTCACAGCAGCTTTCCATTTTAAATCACAGTTTATAATGGACAAAGCTTGGTATAAAAAACATCCATTGGCAGTTTTTATTTTATTTATTTAAATGCTTAGATGTTCCAAGCTAGACTGATATAAAGGAAAGAGAGAATGAACAGATCCAGAATAGATGCTTTATTATGATATGGTCTGTTATCTATGGAAACAGTTATCTAGAAACGACAAATCTGCCCAAGGAATCCCACCACCCCACAGACATAGGCCTATCTTGGACCTACTGTAAATGTTACAGATGCTATAAGTCAAATACTGTGGAAAAGATGTTCTGAGACTTTTACATTTAAAGAGAAAACAAGAAAGACTGTGACCATGAAAAACGCCCTTAGCATCAACTGTTTATTGTCTAAGCGCTGTTAAAAACAGTTAAACTTTTGGAACAGCATGTAATTTATTTACTCCCTTGCCGACTAATCAAAATCAATACAAGGCAAGGCTTACAACATCAGCTTTGTTGACAACAATGGTGGAGGAGACTCTAGTCTGACTTGTCTTTTATCAAGGTTACAAATTCCAAGCTTAGAGCAGTTGCTGATGTCAGGATATTACTCCTGTACATTGTTTTAATATTTTCTTGATGATATTTTCTTGAATTAAAGTAAATATTAAGCACACAAAGCTATCTAAAACACACCTAATGTAGGTCCCGTCCCAGGCAGGTTTGTTCACCACCTTATTTGCCTCTATGAAGATTTATTCTCTGATGGGCCCACTGCCCAACAGAACTGTAGTATTGCTCAATATGTAAATTATGTAATCTGAAACTTCCCTTCTGCTAAGGGAAGCAGAAGTCAACTTTCGTAACGCAGCAACAATTAACGCTGGTGAAAAGCAATCTGAAAAGGAGGTGAGCATAAAAAGCGCTGTCTGTGGCCACAGCCTATTGTCGCGAATTTTCATCAAACCGCTTCCACTCCAAATGCAGCCAAAATAGCATCTGTATTCCTCCACTGCCTGTTGATGCACTTTCAATACATAACTAGGAACCTTTTGCAAGCATTAGTTTTTCCAGTCGAAGACGGAACAACATACGTTTTATGTGCTATTTATGTGCTATTTTTATGTAGTATCTATTTCATGTGCTATTGTCAAATTAACTTTCTCAACTTAATTTAGCGTCTACTTGAAAGCAGAAATACATGTAAAAAAATGTTTTTAATACTTGGAAACAAACTCAGGCGTCAATGGGTTAAGTAACTAGTGGTGACCCCATATAGTCTAGAACTCTATGATTTCTTCATCAGAGCCCCAGTCAACAGCCAATCTCAAAGTCAAGCACAAGGATAATTCCATTCAAGCTATATGTGGGTGTTTGAAGGTGCACTGTGTAGATTTGAAAATTGGAGAAATGAAAAAATTCTATTCTATATTTTCTGAACTAAAATACAAACTTTAAGAAATTTCTAATCAGTCATGGCGGCTCATCATGGCTGCCGCCAACAAGACATGCCCCGTGATAACTATAAAATTACAGATTTCTCTGGCTGTGATAACTGTTGGGAATGTTTGAGGTAATGTAGGTAATCAACAATAAAATACATATAACATGGGTTTAGGAAATGTTTATCTACATAGTTAAATGAAAACATTAGCAACTAAATTCTGCATATTTTACCTATTATTACTGAGATAATAATGTCCTGTCATATAATGAGTCATTTAAACTCAAATGAGAACGAGGGTCAATGACTGCAAAAAAACACAACAAGCCTTTTGACTATCAATTGTTGATAGGCTAAATCTGACAAATCAGGTTGGACCATGTAATTATTTACCATGTTGTTATTTAAAGACAACATTGGCCTATTTCTATGCAAATTACCCTCTAATAAAAAAATTCATTAAACCTAATAGCCACACAGTAATCTGCTGAGATTATCTGGTAACTGCAACGTAGTATGTCGTAGACCAGGGTTTCTTAACCATGGGGCCCTTCGAAGGGCTGCGAGCGCCACCTGCAGGGCCGCGAGGTGATAATATGTTTGCATCTGTGGGCCGTAAGGGCCGTGATCATTGGCCTGCAATATACTCTCCGACCACCAGAGGCAGTAACGCGCCAGTTAGAAGTAGGCCTACATCACGAGAAGGAGAAGAATATATAGCTTAACGTCTATGGAGAAGTCTCAACTCTGCTAGGTGACTACCCTGAGGCCCCGTTTACAAGGAGACGCTGTGACAGAAACGCATGGAAACGACCCCACTCCGGATTCGAAGTACAGACCGTCTACACGGCAGGTCTTGCCTGAGTGAAAACAATGTAGTTCTCACGCCCGGCCAGTAGTGGGCAGTGGAACTTTACAACGCGACACGCGCGACACTCAGCAGTATAACCACTTCCTCCACAACATCCTCCTTAGCGACTAGTTCTCCCAAGTCTTACCTAAATGCTGCGTATGGTTGCCCTGTGCTTGGGTAAAGGTTGAACTATTTGCCGCAAGTATTCGATGCTCTTTCGGCAGCGACACATACGATGTATCATATCATGGTTCTGTTTTAAGAGACGATACAACGCGAATAGCTGCTGAAGCACATAGCCGCAGCCATTGTTGTTTGTTCTCGACTACTGCGCATGTCCAAATGTTTCATCTTACTGTCACAGCGTCTCCGTGTAAACGGGGCCTGAATCTGAAAGGAAACGTAATGGAAAGGTTCGTAAACGAAAAAATAATGACGGCAACGGGGGCAGCGCTACACAAAACAGAATGCTCATTTTAATTTCAACAAATCTACCTAACTTCATTGAGCACCTAGTTTTATTGCTTTTGTTGCTAAGTTTATATTGTGTTATTTATTTGACAAACATGCACTAAAACATGATTTTATATGAGCAAAATTAATTAAATTATCTTAACTTGTGCAAGGTTTTATGCATAATTAGCCTATGTATAGGTTCATATATTGATTAAAAACATACAAATGAAGAACAGTATTCATTATTACAACATAGTGACACAAATAGCTATTAAATAAAAATGACCGCAAAAGTTAAATCAGAACCATTCACTTGATTGGGCCCCAGACTACCTTGCCCTGAAAATGTTGGGCCCCAAGGTCAAAAAGGTTAAGAAACCCTGTCATAGACTATCCAGTAAATCATGACAATGATTTCCTCTTCTGTATGACTGTAAATTAAATGATGTGTAATACAGATTGTAATTTTACTTTAAAGGTGACACATTGTACTTTTTTTTCACCTTTTCAAACAGTCCCCTGTGCTCTAAATGAAATATCTGTGTTGTGCTTTGGTCAAAGTATAATATGAATCAAGCACCACAGCACGTTTGTGACCTTGTTGAAACCAGCTCTCTAAGATCGTTCTGTCTGTTTCTTTAAATGCAATGACCCCTCCTGAGTTTCCCCAAAATACATCACTCCTCTGTAGAGACAATAAAAAGGCAGACCTGTGCAAATGTTTTGCTCTAGGATAGATGTGGAGTCCATGGGTGGAGATACCAGGGGAGGGAGAATTTTTTTTACTAGAATTCAACTTGTGATGTCACAAACTGAGAAAAGTTGAAACGGAGCATTTTTCTCTGTGTGGTAATACTTAAGGCTGTTTCACAAGGCAGGATTTTACTATTGTCGGCCGATTTCCCAAACTTTAGAGACCACACACATGGCGATAAATAATCGGAGGTTTTATAGTTTTGGTCATACAGTGTGTGGTATGCGGCCACACGGCAACAGCAACACACCACACATGAACCGATTTCACTCGCGAACATCCCCCGATCAGTCGGGAAATCTCGCAAAACCTCTCGAGATCAAACGTGATTCCAGTCAACAGGCTCCTGCTCGTTTCCCCTCGGTGGACACCACAGATGATGAGAAATCGGGCCAAAACAATCCAACATGTTGAATATCCCCGATTTGAGATCGGAGCGGTCCCGACATTCTTCCGACCAGACGAGAGCAGTCTTAACACACCACACACGGCAGGATGATCTTATAAGATTATTTTATGATGATCGGGGCGTCCTTAAGATTATCTGAAGGGACTAATATAACTGTATAGTCAAAGGTTGAATTAGTCCAAGGTGGCAGCAGGTGACCCGACAGATATGGGCATACTTGGTCATATTGTGGTTAGAGCCCCCTCACCTCTCAGTTCATCATATACAGGTCCTTCTCAAGAAATTAGCATATTGTGATAAAGTTCATTATTTTCCATGATGTAATGATAAAAATTAAACTTTCAAATATTTTAGATTCATTGCACACCAACTGAAATATTTCAGGTCTTTTATTGTTTTAATACTGATGATTTTGGCATACAGCTCATGAAAACCCCAAATTCCTATCTCAAAAAATTAGCATATCATGAAAAGGTTCTCTAAACGAGCTATTAACCTAATCATCTGAATCAACGAATTAACTCGAAACACCTGCAAAACATTCCTGAGGCTTTTAAAAACTCCAAGCCTGGTTCATTACTCAAAACCGCAATCATGGGTAAGACTGCCGACCTGACTGCTGTCCAGAAGGCCATCATTGACACCCTCAAGCAAGAGGGTAAGACACAGAAAGAAATTTCTGAACGAATAGGTTGTTCCAGAGTGCCGTATCAAGGCACCTCTGGGAAGTCTGTGGGAAGGAAAAAGTGTGGCAGAAAACGCTGCACGACGAGAAGAGGTGACCGGACCCTGAGGAAGATTGTGGAGAAGGGCCGATTCCAGACCTTGGGGGACCTGCGGAAGCAGTGGACTGAGTCTGGAGTAGAAACATCCAGAGCCACCGTGCACAGGCGTGTGCAGGAAATGGGCTACAGGTGCCGCATTCCACTTTTGAACCAGAAACAGCAGCAGAAGCGCCTGACCTGGGCTACAGAGAAGCAGCACTGGACTGTTGCTCAGTGATCCAAAGTACTTTTTTGGGATGAAAGCAAATTTTGCATGTCATTCGGAAATCAAGGTGCCAGAGTCTGGAGGAAGACTGGGGAGAAGGAAATGGCAAAATGCCTGAAGTCCAGTGTCAAGTACCCACAGTCAGTGTTCATTACAGAAAATAATGAACTTGATCACAATATGCTAATTTTTTGAGAAGGACCTGTATATGCAGACAGAACCGATATCCAACAGCATGAGTACAGCTCGTGGAGAAAGTGGAAGATGCGGATGGCTTCTTCCCAAAATCAACCAAAAGGACACTGAACAGTAGGGATGTAAAGATTCACTCAACTCGCGATACGATACACGATACTGGATTTGTGAATTCTTCACTATTTATTTTGCACAATGAGACTGAAGACAAAATACGCTCAACAGCTGCTGACGCTCACCATATTACTGACAGGGTCCGAAATTAACTTTTTGACTCACCGGCCAAGGTGGCAGTTAGATGAAAAAAAGTCATTGGCCAAACATGTTTTATCCCAGCCGAAATGACAAATTGTGTTTTTGTCTCACACACACATCTAGTCCATTTAATTGAGAAGGCGTTATGTTCTGTTGAATCAATCACAGATTTAAGTCACAAATTCAATTATGTTATCAGATCAGGAAATTGAGAAATTTAAAAAAAATATGTTTGCTGATCTTTATTTTTTAAATAGATAATAATAATAATATAATAATAATACATTTTATTTGCAAGCGCTTTTACAAGAGCTCAAAGGCACTTTACATGTAAAAATCACAATGTACAGTTAAAAACAGAAACAGTATAAGACAGAAAAACAGAAAAGAAGGGAAAGAAGAAGTTTATGTATTAAAAGCTAATTTAAAAAGGTGAGTTTTGAGCATGGTCTTAAAAGTTGGGAGGTGAGTGCAGGAACGGATGGGTTTGGGGAGTGAGTTCCAGAGGGAGGGGGCAGCGATGGAGAAGGCTCTGTCCCAGAGATAGTTCCCAGAGCCCCCCTGCTCCCCTCTGAGTCTGCTGTATCATTGAAAAAGCATATCTATAAACTTGGATCTCTTGCACCATTAAAATCAGCTATTTTGTCCAGTACTCCCGCTCACTTTAGTTTTGTTCAAATAGATCATCTCTGATATGATCCTAACATGTTTGTCATAAAAACTTCAAATAAAAAACACCTCGGAGCCAACTTGGAAGTATAAATGCAGCCTAATTCTATTGTTGTATAATACTCCATAGTACATTAATAAATTGTATTAATATATGCTTATCAACAATACAATATTGAGGGGGGTTCTTGGAAAAATGTCTTAGCTGAAAGGGGTCCATGTTCTTAATAAGTTTGAGAACCACTGGATTCTCAGTATACAAACTGAGAATCTGCAGGTGGGTTTTTCCTCTGTTCATTCTTTTAAAGAGGATCCTTGGAATTTTCCCTTCAGCACTTCTCAAAGGTCCTCCATCAACTCCTAACATTCTGCAAGTTGTAACACGGCCAACAAAATCAATAGGCAATCTGCAGATGAAAAGAACAGACTGTTCTACTCAACCTCAGCAGCTTAAACGCAGAAAAAAGTCCTTTAGGTTGGCACATACAGTTCATTTTGAACTTATGTTGCAAATAATCTGTTTGGCGCAGACATGTATTTAGATTATACTGACTGATTTTATTTTTGTGTTAGACTAACTGAAATCATCATCTGCATGTATGTATGCACCACAGTCATCAAAGTTACATATCATGTCTGAATCTTTAAGAGTGGAATGAGGTATAGAGAGGTAAATTAAGCTGAAACACCTCAGGTTATACACCCTGCATGACACTATTTCCCCAAATCTGTGGGTTAAAGAATTGTTTGCCTGATCTAAATATTTGAAATTACAGCTCCTAAATTTGATATTTTTTTGCCTAACGTCAATATTTGATGTTACTTGATATGACTCAATATGACTCGATGTTTATCATATTTAAAGGATACTTCACCCTTTGAAACATGAATCTGTAGGTCATATATAGAGTAGAAATGTGAAATACATTTTGAAGTTGGTGCCTTCTTGACAGAGAAAATGAAATTGTATAAGAAATTGTATTTGTCTCAACAACTCCCAGAATGCACAGAGTCACATGACACTCCTGCTGAAGGTAAGGACTTTTGGTGCATTCATGTAGTATTGGAAAAAAGAGATTCCGAGTTGTAAAATGCACATAAAACACCTGCTCAAAATGTTTTTTTCATGTTAACATACTTTTTAGTCATGCACATATTGCTCAACGTTTTACTCAAATATTACTTTTGACAATAACATTTCTCCAAGTTGGGAATTTTTTTTTTAAACTTAGGCCACCCGAGCAGCACCTGAATGCAGCATTATTTACAACAACAAGCAGCCGTTGCACCAACTGAGATTTTGAGACATTCTGAGATTTCTTCCAGAAGGAATTGGCATCTTGGAAATTCCTGGCAGAAAACTGACTATGTCTGTAACCATTGGCAAACAGTTACAGCACTGAGAATTGTCACATCCCAGAGTTGAGTGTTCTGTTTATATTTATTTACCCTCATGTTTCATGTCCTGTGTTTGTGTTTTACTTTGATACTTACCCTATGTCTCGTTTCAGGTCTGTTGGCTGCATACCCTTCCCCCAGTGTTTCCCGCTCTGCTGATTACCTGATGTGACTCACCAGTATCTTGTTAACTTCACCCCCCTTTCAGTATATAGTGTCTGTGTTTTCCCTCATTCTGTGCCAGCTCGTATTGTCTTTGACCTTTGTTCCAGCGCTGTATTCTTCTTGTTAATATTATCTAACCAGTTTCTGTTTTTGACCTGCCTTTTGGATACCTTTGCCGGTCTGTTTTGGATTACCTTGTACCGACCTGTTTTTTGGATTAAATCGATTTACCACCTGCTTCCGAGTGTTCAGTTGTGCATTTGGGTTCCTTGTTTATGGTTCAGTGTGACAAGAACACAAGTCTCCCCCGGCTCTTTCTTCCCTAGCAAGCCAGCTCACCAGTTGTAGAAAAAGCCCCAAACATCCAATTCGAGCACAAGATCTTCAAAATCCCCTTCATTTATATCAGTTTGAAGTTGAAACATACTTTTCTCGCCATTCTAGGTCCTTCTGAACTTTCTCCATAGAGAAGGCACCAGCAAGTCACTTTCAATTTCAATAAAATCGATTTTTCCCCTTTTGATAACAACATATGACTCTGACGTTAGCATTAGCTACTTTTTATGAGGGAATCTAGCAATGTTGTTAACACAATAAAAACACTTACACTTAAGTGCCAAGAACAGACACACATTAAAGAGAAAGTGATGTTTTTGCATTCCTCAACTGCAACCCAGGCCATTCAAAGCATCTTTGTTATTTCTCCTCTACTTGCCATCCAAAGCCCTTTCCCAAGTTGGAAACTTAAAAAACCTTGCCTCACTGTCAAGTTTACTACCTTTCCCTTTCTGCAGCTTCTTTCTTTTTTATTTTTTTTTGCGTCATCAAAACTTTGGTATGAGTATAAAACACGTTTAATGTAGCTGCAGCTACCTGCTCCTCTCTCTGACACACAGACAACACGCACACGCGAGCGCGGCGCGCCCCTTTTAACTTTTAGTCAGCACACAGTTGATCCGTGATCCATACGACCCAGTCGGGAACACGTGATCCGGTCAAACGGTCGGCTTTTCTCCGTTCACTCTCTCCGTGTTTGCAGCTAACATAACGATAGCAACGTCCTCTCTGTAGTCTGTGAGCGCGCTGAATGCACGCGCTGCAGGAGTAGACAGAGATACACTTTTAATAATGAACAGGCTGATTATATTAAATCTCTAATGTCTTCAAAGCTAAATCAAGAGATAACTTGTTTGTGGAATAGTAATTTAGCAAATATATATTTAAAGTTTCTCAATTTCCTTATCTGACATAATGATTGATTCTGTGATTGATTCAACAGAACATAATGCTTTCTCAATTAAATACTGTAACAGATGTGTCGGCTACACAAAACAGTATTTGTTATTTCAGCCATTAAAACATGTTTGGCCTGTATTTTTAATTTACCTGCCGCCTTGACCAGTGAATCAAAAAGTTTATTTGGGACCCTGTCAGTAATATGGTGAGTGTCAGCAGCTGTAGAGCAGAGGTGGTTGGCTGTAACAAGCAGGCGTTACCACAGTAACTGCAAAGAAGCAGGTTTGTAGGGACGACCCAAGACGAGTTAAAACTTAATTAAGCAAAAGTATGATTTATTCGATTACTCGATTAATCGACAGGATATTCGATAGAATACTCGATTACTAAAATATTCGATAGCTGCAGCTCTACTTCTGATCACCTTTGTCTGCACACAATACCTGAAATACCTTGAATTTTCCCACTTGGGATCAACAAAGAATTGACTAAAGGCCAATGATGCACTGCAGTCAACAAAGAAATATGTCATCTGACAAAGATAGAGATGTGCACTCACAAAAGGAACACAACTTATCTAAAAAAAATGCTGTGTTAATAAATGCACAAGTAGCTTTCTCTAAATGTTAGAGTAAAAGAGTATGTCAAGAATAAAGAAATTATTTATGTCTTTAGTAGCAGAAAATAGTTTGCAACATAAACTCTCATTCTAACCCCTGCAGGATTATCTAAATCTACTGAATCTATTAACTTTTGATTTACAATATAAAACCACTGTTTTGATGCTTAGAAAATACCCAAGAGCTGAACTTTAAGAAGGCGAGCATGTTTGCTCAAAGTGGTTTAACAAACAAATTTCTCCAACTGCAGTGCTTTTATCAAGTTTTAGGAACATTCAGGGGAAAACATGAGATGAATGCCTCCTTTGTAAAGGATGTACCAATTAAACAATGTCAACATGACCCACTTTCTTGGCTCCTCTGTTGCACATGTTGTCAGCCGCAACTCTCTGTCAGCTGGGCATAAGTTGCAGAACACACTCCATAAGCCTGTGCAATATTAGTCCAAAAGTCAGTGATGTGACCTTTGCCCTCCATGCATGTTTGTAACCTACCTACATATACACTGGGTAACATAATCCTCTGGCATCCACAAGAATGCTTCTCAGAGCAGGAATAGTATGCAAACTGACATCTGGCGTGAGTAGAAAATAAATATTGTGAAATGAAACTGGAGAAAGGCAAAGAGCCCATGTTTTGCTGAGAAATTGAATTATCTTGGCTAAAGTGTTCAACTCCGTCTTCTTTCATATAAAACAACACCTTTGACTGTTTTAACAGTGAGAGAGATCAAATGTGCGTTATTTAATACCAGTTTCAACAAATGTGTAACACATTTTAAATTTTCTTATGGCAAAACTGCTGAAGCAGCAAATGTGTCATTATTCCAGAATATAATGTATGCGGTGCTTGCATGGTTTCATTTATAGGAGGACAGAATAAGGCTGACCTGAATTTCAAGCAGAAATCATGTCAAACACCAAATAAAAAAATTCTCAACTCAAATAATTGGCCTGCATGCAATTAAAAGACAAAAGAAGAATGTAGAGTGAACATTTTGATCTAATATATGTTCAGCTGTTAGCCAATGATTTTATACAGAGGGTGGATTACAACTGTAATGTTTGGGACCCCCTAGAGAATTCTCGCTAGGGGGTCCCAACCCCCACTTTGGGAACGACTGCCCTAAAGAGTGAACCATTGTATACATCATATCATGGTACCTGCTCCATGACTTTTGTTTGCATGAGGTGTGTGTTTTTTATTCAGTCCCTCCAGGAAGTCGCGATGCCGTGATCGCCATTTCAACCAATCCCCGCCAATTCTAGGCGACTTTGCAATTTTATCCAATCACCGCAACTTTTCTGCAAATTTGACCAACCCTCCCCACAACTTTCACCAATCATAGCAGTCCCCGCGAAAACGTGGCTTCATCTTGTTTATGGACAAGATGAAGCTGTAGCTGAAGGCATGTCCGACGCTAACATCTCACATTTACCGACACAAATTACAGTGAAGGATCGTGCAAAGCAATTCCCAGATGTTCTATATGAAAGTGGGGTTAAACTATTTTGCACCCCGTGCAATGTTGTGATAGAACATAAACAGAGGTCATCGATTGAAAAACACATTTCCACCGCAAAACACAGGAGAATAACTGAAACGCATGGACAATGTGCAAGACAAATCACAGTGACAGAGGCTGTTTCATGCAGATCTATTGCAAGTGCTGAAAGAAGCAAGGTGAGTTTTATTAGATATGTATAAGTAGAACTTGCCTGATTGCGAAACAAACTGTGTGTGCGTGTATTTGAGGAATACAAGGTCAAAAAATTTAAGTGGTTTAAAAGCTTAATGCAAAATATCAATTTGAATGTGAAATGATATTAGATGAAGAATGCAGGTGTGTGTGAGAGAGAGAGAATGACAGACATCACGAAGTGAGTCAAAGGAGAATGCAACTTCACAAAGCCAATGGCTCTGCTAAAACTAAACACATCCCCAATCACATTAAAGTGTGTAAAAAAATAGTTAAATGATGAACAAAAGTTTTAATTAAATTATAAAACATGGTGTAAAAGCTTTATTCCCAATATAATGCTTAATGTGAATCATGAAATCAGTGTGTGTTTGGGAGAGAGAGAGCTGACTGAATGAGAAAGGTTACATGGGAGTGGGGGCATTTTTCAACAGTTCTGTTTGTATATCATCTTGATACAATATTCTTTTTTTATTCTCTTTTTTTTCCCCCTAAGATTTGTGAAGATTGGGTGGCCACTTGCACTGCAGTCAATATTCCACTTTCTAAAAGTGACCAGCCTGCAATAAGAAGATTTGACACAGACAATGCTGAATATTATGAAAGAAGCATATAAACTGCATTGCAGTCTTTATACCTCAACTCACTACATGTAACTTACGTTGGACACATAATGAACCTCATTGGTGGTGCATTCTGCAGACCTCTAGATCAGCTAAATGCATTCATGTTGAGTTTCTCACAGATGTTCTACCAAAAAGATGATACCTTCAGTTAAGAAACGAAGAAATGGCTCCAAATCCATGTGCAACACGGTGGAACTCCTGGTTTACTGCAGTGCAGTACCATTCAAAGCACTTTGGACTGTACAAGAAGTTTATAGAGATGGAAATAAATGTAAGATTAATTTATACCTTTCTTTGCAGATTATCTTGATTACTTTAAAATGCATAATTCCACATATACCCCCCCTCACTCACACACACACGCGCACACAGAGATTTAATCTAGTGTGTGCACTAGTGCTTTTGTGATTAGCATTGATTTATTGCATGGACACAATTTTTTTGCTCACTTTTTCATGCTTTCTATTCATAGATGTGCAAAAGTACACCACAGTCTGTGGAGAGACTCCATGAACTGTTACAAAATCTGGATATGGCTCAAAGTCTATAGGTCCAGATCAGCATCGTGGCTGACAAGTGCAAAGTGATCCTTCAACTACTGGACATCCTCCAGAGCAGATGCCCTACGACCACCAAGCTCTTTGACTACCTGGAGGATCGGCAAATGAACTTTGCTACAAATAAAAAGCTACAGTATGAGGCATATGCCCAGTACTTTGAGGGGCTTGACCTCTCTTTTGCCATCAAGACACACATCCTCAACAAAAGTCGGGACTTGATCAATCATGGCTGGGTCGCCTGGGTGAGTATATTGAACTCAGTGATATGAATAACGGACATATCAGCTTTGCTCACAAACTTTTATAGACAGGTTACAATCATACATCGTCTGTGTGCCGGCGTACATGGGTAATCTTGCTATCTTTATTTGAGTCAATTTACGTGACAATGCTGAAATGTATGTTGGTGTGTCTCTTGTGTGCTCCGCGATGCAAACAATCATGACAGCAGAGAGAGGAATAGGGAAAAGTAGCTGCAGCTTAAATTCTTTTAATACTCATAGAATAGTTTTTATGACTTTTTGGTCAAACATTTACCTGCCCTGTGGCAGACAATCCTCTGAAATGTTCTCACCAAACGGAAAATCTAGCCACATTTGGCACTTGGCAGTTGTTAATTTCGGACCCTGTTAGTGCGATTTACTTTTCAGATTATCAACCTTAACCTTGACACCTTTGAATCGATGTTTAACTGCCTCACGGTTAATCTTTACTTCCCTAGAAGCAAGATAACCATAATTCAATTGCCTGTACTTCACCATTTTTCCGCAAACCTAATTGAATATTGTCCTGCAAAAGCTACCCTTTCCCTTCTGAAATATGGAGAAATTTATTGTTTCACTCCTGATTTTAATGTGTCATGCTTCTGGAATTTCCCTGGACTTAAATGACTTTCAACATAATGTCAGTACAGGATGGAAACAACCTTATACAATAGGTGTGTGCATGTGCGTACCTGGTCACTAAGCGTGGCTTTATGATCTAATTTCATTTCACTTTACCTTACTTATTTCAGATAGTGTCACTGTTGATTCCTGAAAGCTGCTTAGTAGAAACAATAACTAACAAGCACACTGCTCACAATGACAAAGAGACTGGTTAAACAATTCAAGTGAGACAATTGCATATTTTCAGTATGATTGTTTTTTTTCTCCAAGCATAATTTACAATATCTATAAAGTGTGAAGTCACATAGTTTTTATCTTGTGTTAGCCAGTAAAAGACCTGGCTTATGTGCGTGTAGTATGGGACATAAGACAAGGGCAGTTGTGGCTCAGTGTGGAGAGTCGTCGTCTCTCAATTGGAAGGTCGAGGTTTTGTTACCCAGCTCCTGCGAGCAATATGCTCGGTGTGTCTTTGGGCAAGACACTTAACCCCCATCTAATCAGCTCGGGAGCTTATTCACTCGGAGTGCAAACTCAGAGAGTAAACACCTATTTTCCCTTCAAGGATCAGTAAAGTACATCTTCTTCTTCTTGAACACTTACACACTAGGGACAGTGTCCTCTACCACTACTATATCTTCTGCATAGCCTAAAAAAGTAGAAGCTTCAATAGTCTTCAAACCTCTTTTTTTCCCATCCAAAAGCTTGCCCTGTTTTCTTTTGCCCTGTGCCTGTGAGCAGCTCTTTCACGTGATGCCAAAAATTGATGTGTTCGACCACACTGCAAACACGATGTGTTCCAACACAACTGTTTGAAAGTAGTAGGCAGGTCATGTAGGGCTGGGAAATATGACTAAAAAAGTAATCGCAATAACAAATTCTAATATCAGTCAATAATATCCATAACATTTGTGATAAATATCAGATGTTCTTTTCATTTAAAGACAGTTTTTCTGCTCCTGTGTGAAAGATGTAAACACAGATAGTTAATTGTGGTTTAAACATTCTGTAAACATTGTCAGAACCAGTTTGTATAGTGTATAGTTTGTCAGAACATGACAAACTATACTTGAACAAAGGAACGATTCACAATCACATGATATGAGAGTTTGCTGCTGGGGAGAAACACTTGCATGGCTTGCTGAGCATCCATAAAAACGTGTTTAAGACTGTAATTTTTTGCTTTCTGTGTGTTCTAATGTGGACATTGTCTGTGGTAAAAAAAAGTTTGTGTTGTTGCCCGTTTTACCAAGCACGGCTTCGGCACAGTTTCGGCAAGCAAGCAAAGACTAAAGCCCCATTTCCACCAAGCGGTCAGGTTTGGTTCGTCTTGGTACGGCACGCATTTTGCAGCGTTTCCATAGACTAATCCTGGGAAAGATTCCCAAATAAACGATCGATGGAGCTAAACACTGCAGTCCGTTGATTGTTTGAAACAATCGTCACTCTGTCGTTACATCTGTATTTCTCCTCAAGGCACACAGCCTTCTCTGAAACAAAGCTTGATTGAGTTTTGTAATAAAGATCCACATGCCATTGACAAAGTGGATGAACTGCTGGATGTCTTCCAGCGTTGGTTTTGTTTGTGTAGCGTTTTTCTCCTTGAGTTGAATTTTTTAGTTAGAGGTTAGCTGCTATCATATGACACAATTTATGCAGTGGCTATCGTCATCCGGCTTACAACCTACCAAATAGGGCACGGGTGGCTGTGGAAACGCAAACGGGATCAGGCTTAATCAAACCAAATCGTACTGATCCATACCAAACTGCTGTGTGGAAACGCGACTTATCTCTAACTCTGCCTTAAATCCTGCTCCAGTGAAAAGCCAATGGGAAGGGGGAGTGTATGTGTAGGAGAATAAAACTGCATCAGTTACAATGTATTCAATGTTTACAATCTCTCTGCTTTGGCAGATCACACACCTCAACCACTATTGTCACCTTTTTTTACCATGAGCACATAATGCCAACAGCTGGTTTTAGATTATCATCATAACATCCTGAGATGTTTGATCTTTTTTATGTCATTGCTGCTGGAGAATAAAAAATGTGAACGTTATTGCTGAAACACTGTTTAAAAGATAAGAATAGATTTGCCCCGCAGTCTGTGGGAGAGGGAGTTTTTTCTCTCCTAAAGGTACCTTGTAAACCTTTGACCCATTTCACATGACACAGAGTTTATGTGACATGTCTGAACAGTGCAGGGGGCTTTCTGAATAATAGAACAAACTACATCAGACAGGAAAACTTACATGATGTTTCAAAAAGACTATGACCTTTCAGAAATTGGCTGCTGAAGTACTTGGTTGAAGGTGATTGAAGTCAACTGCCCCCCTCCTATCGCCACCCGCCAACTTGCTTCTTGCTTCAGCTCTCAAGGAAGGCGGACGCTTTTCAAATAAGCGCGAGAATGTATCGCTGCAGAACCGGTCTCTTGTACCAACCTTGAATTTCCTTCGGGATCAATAAAGTATCCATCCATCCATCCATCCATCCATCCATCCATCCCTCCCCCCCCCCCCTCTCAGCAACACTGACCCTCCACCTGGAATTTTCCCCCCAGCCAAGATGAGCTGTTCTGCAGGTTGGGGCAGATGGGGATGTCAGTTTAAACCTCCCAGTCCTCTGTTTTAAAGCACCCATCGTGTCTACTATCGTCTGCAATGTTGTTGGGGGTTTTTTTAGAACTATTTACAAACATTTTATTGAGTCCAATGCTGAACACTCGCAACATAATAAGCCACAAAGTGTTCACACTTCAATCGCAATACATGAACACCAATATTACGCCATCACAGTATCAATATAAACAAACACAGATTATATCACTCCCAATCTGAGCAGGACTCTGCACACATTATTGTCCAAGGGAAGGTCCAGTTTCAAAGCGTTTCAAGGCACAACCAGGACAGAATTTTAAAGGTCCCATAATATGCTTTTTCTGGTTTTATATGCTCCTTAGTGTGTTTTCCAGGTGTCTTGTGCATGTTTACGGACATCTATTTTGCATAAATTCAAAGACTGCGGAAAAGCAACTTCTATTAAGTCTGTCTGCTATTGTTAGCAGTAGCAATAAATGCATGAAACACTCAATCCTTAGCCCCCTCGTTGAAAATGGGTTTGTGACATCACAAACCTGTGATGGCAGATGAGAGAGCCTGCATGGAGCGGCAGTACTTGATAAAAGGTCTAGGGTCTGTTGGGGCCCTTGGCAAAAACTCACTGGGGGCCTCTACAATTTGGTTTGTTATTATTTCCCAGAGAGATAACTCCTCTTTACTTTCCTTCCTTGACACATTTTCGGTTTTCACAGGAATGATGCTGCAACAATTAGCAGGGCATTGAGGTGAGTGCTGCCAGATGGGGCCAGATCAGGCAGGTTCCTAATGTCACTGCATAATTTGCATATTTTGAGGCAATGTTTTGTTTGTGTCAGCCCTATTTATGTGTCGGCACTGCTGGCCTGGGGCCCCAAGCAGTTGCCTGCCTTCCCTGTTGACAAGCAGCGTCTATGTTCGAACATTAGCGATTGTGAACGTTCTTTGGCAGGCACATTAAATAGATATATGAACACCCAAAAGGGAATAATATGATCCATATTTTAATTTCATATGTATTTTTAAAGAACAGGAACCCTTTTTATTAACTTTCCATGACCCTGATGATTTCTCTCATCAGTGTTCGCTATCTACCCATACACTTTTCCATCTTGCCACTCTAAAGTCACCCTGGGTTTCAAACTTCTGAGTCTGAAAGTCTTTGGTGTGAGGAATGCTATACAGATCAAGCTGTAAACTGACCTTGGCTGCTGTCCACTGTGCTGCTAGTTGTCATTATTGGGAGGATAAATATGGATTTCATAATGAATCAATTGTGACCAAAATATCACAAACATTCCCTTCTCCATTGAAGTTACTTAACCATAAAAAGACCAGATAAGATCAACTGATGGAGATGTGCCTCTGGCTGTGTGGTGTGACAACTGACAATCATCCCCCCTCCTCCAAACTTTTACCACGCACGCAAATACACACACAGTAAATACTCACACACACACTAAGCAGCAGTTGGAAACGCCACCCGCCTTACAGCCACTCTGACAAAGAGCAGCTATGTGATCTGTGTCAGACAGCTAAGATAAGAGATTTAAAAAAATCTTATCATATCTAATGGAGACATCTGGTGCCAATGCTGGTTCAGTATTTGCCCAGCCAATGTTTTCTTTATAAACAAGAAACACAAACACAACTGGCTCAAGATGCTAAACAAATTACAAAATATAATTATGTAGACTACATATGCATATGAAATAGATTAAGTAGACATAGATTTTTTAATAGATTTTTTGTGAAAACACAAAACAGGTAAATATAAGAAATGTACAATAAAAGGGTACTGTCAATGTAATGTGGGGAGGGGAACAATTTAAGGTACAGTAAAAAGGCAATGAGGTAAAACACTGCATATTTCTTACACACATCCATGATGCAAATGCAAAGACCTCCCACATATAACACAAACAACCAGACCATGTATACTGTATATCTACATGTCTGCATAATTCACATATGCATTTATACACTCGTAAAACGCCAGTGTTTAGATATACTCATGCGCATACACCCACATTAACTCTAACCTTGCGTACCCATATATACATGGACACAATGCTGCAACACACATACACACATGCATGGAAGTTTTGCAAAATGAAACAGTTGGCGCAAACAAGAATATATTGTGCAAAAAGAGAACAGTATGTGCAGATGCAGGGTGGTCTGTTCAAATATGAATCGCAGTCCTTGCAGTTTAATTGCATTTGCAGAACCTAATTGTTCTGCTTTTACTTGTTCTGTACCTTCTACCTAATGGCAGAAGGGTGAACAGTCGGTGGTTGGGGTCTTTTATTATATGATCTTGGATGTTTGGGGAAGGTGGCGTTTTGTGCAATGTCCTCAACGGACAGGTACAAGCGTGTAAACCTAATCTTTAAGTCATTAAGTAAGTGCAGCAGTGTTATTTCTGGCCTCTTAAGGGTCATTTAAAAACTCTAAATTGTAAACACACACTTAGCAAACACAAACTTGAGCAACAAAAACAACCACATCAATTAAAAAGGAGAAAAAGGTTATCTAAATAGCAGAAACTCCATTTAAGGGCAGTTTGATGTTTGTGTGTGAGAGTGAGGTTGTTTGAGGCTGGGGGCGGGCTGTATTACCGTATTTTCCGCCCTATAAGGCGCACCGTATTATAGGGCGCACCTTCAATGAATGACATATTTTAAAACTTTTTCCATATATAAGGCGCACCGCATTATAAGGCGCTAAAGTAGAGGCTTGGGTATGCATCCATCGGACGGTGCTAGGCTAAAGCTAGCGCTAGCTCATCCTCTTGCTTCCTCCACTTCCGCACCATTGATTCGTTAATGTTAAACTCTCTCGCTGCTGCTCTATTCCCGTGTTCTACTGCATGACTAATCGCCTTGAGTTTAAACTCTGCGTTGTAAGCGTGTCTCTTAATATGAGCCATTTCAGGGTCTTTACACAAACACAAATAGAAATTAAAACCGCAAGCGGTGATGAAGGGACCGAAGCACCCCAGGCATGTCGCCACGTGTCGCGAACGCGAGAGTGCGACCGCAGGAGTGCAGCCGTGACACGTGGCCAAGCAGCAGGCCTTACAGTCATCGAAGGTTAAAAAATTGGAGTGCGCCAAAACATCAAAGTTTGATGCTACGCCGTGGCCACGCCCTTTGACGAAATAACGTGCGGAGCACAACGAGAGATCTTCAACATGTCTAGAACACACTGACACTGAGTTCATGATGATCGGATAAACGCTGTTGTAGGAGTTCGTTCAAATAGCTAACCTGTCAAAAAGGAATTTCAGCCATTTTTCTTGCATTAAAAAAAATATGGCGGACTTCCTGTTCGGTTATGACTATGGGCGTAAGAGGCTTTTATGTAGCTCCTGACATGCCCAATGAGCATAAAAAATTTCATTCACGTAGGCCAAAAAAAACTTTAACCACGCCCACTTTTTGTGCCAACATGTCTAGTTTCATTTTTCCACTGGGATCATGTGTGTGATGTTTGATGAATGTATGACTATATTAAGGCTCGAAACAAACTACTTCCTGTTTGTGACAAACAACGCATCCGTAAGACCACGCCCTTTGACGAAATAACGTGCGGAGCACAACGAGAGATCTTCAACATGTCAAGAACAAGCAGATACTTAATTTCCATCCATCGGATAAACACTTTTGGAGGAGTTCGTTCAAATAGCTAAGCTGTGAAACGCGAGTTTTCGCCATTGAAAAAAAATATGGCGGACTTCCTGTTTAGTATTGACCATGGGTGTAAGAGGATTTTTTGTAGGTCCTGACATTATGAATGTACAAAAAAATTGTCATGCATGTAAAAGCAAAAAACCTCTATGGGGAGGCCTTTCAGAAAGGTGAAAATAGGGGTGTGGCGATACATCAATGTTTGATGGTACGCCATGGCCACGCCCTTAAACGAAATAACGTGCGGAGCACAACGAAAGATCTTCAACATGTCTAGAATACACTGACACTGAGGTTACGGTGATCGGATAAACGCTGTTGGAGGAGTTCGTTCAAATACCTAACCTGTGAAAAAGGAATTTTAGCCATTTTTGTTGCATTCAAAAAAATACGGCGGACTTCCTGTTTGGTTATGACTATAGGTGTAAGAGGATTTTATGTAGCTCCTGACATACCCAATGAGTATAAAAAAGTTCATGCATGTAGGCCAAAAAAACCTCAATGGGGAGGCCTTTTTGAAAATTTCAAGGGGGCGCCACTGAGTCATTTAGCCACGCCCACTTTTTATGCCAACATGTCTAGCTTTATTTTTCCACTGGGATCATGTGTCTGATGGTTGGTGAGTGTATGACTATATTAAGGCCCATAAAAAACTACTTCCTGTTTGTGACGAACAACGCGTCCGTATGACCACGCCCTTTGAGGAAATAAAGTGCAGAGCACAACGAGAGGTCTACAACATGTCTAGAACACACTAAGATTGAGTTTACGATGATCGGATAAACGCTTTTGGAGGAGTTCGTTCAAATAGCTAACCTGTGAAACGTGTATTTGAACCATTCAAAAAAAAATATGGCGGACTTCTTGTTTGCTTATGACCATGGGTGTAAGAGGACTTTATGTAGCTCCTGGCATGCCCAATGAGCATAAAAAATTTCATACATGTAGGACAAAGAAACCCCTATGGGGAGGCCATTTTTAAAATTTCATGGGGGCGCCACTGAGTCATTTAGCCACGCCCACATATTATAACAACATGACAAGTTAAATTTTTCTACTGGAATCATTTGTGTTATGTTTGATGACTCTACGCCTATATTAAACACTGTAACAAACTACTTCCTGTTTGTGACGAACATCAAGTCCGTAAGACCACGCCCTTTGACGAAATAACGTGCGGAGCACAACGAGAGATATTCAACATGTCGAGAACACACTGACATTCTCATTGTGTCAATGGGATAAACGCTTTTGGAGGAGTTCGTTCAAATAGCTAACCTGTGAAACGCGAATGTTCGCCATTGAAAAAAAATATGGCGGACTTCCTGTTTGGTTTTGACTATGGGTGTAAGAGGATTTTATGTGAGATCTCGCATGCTTAATGTGCCTAAAAATTGTTGTGCATGTACGATGAAAAAACCTCAATGAGGAGGCCCTTTTGAAAATTTGAAGGGGGCGCCACTGAGTCATTGTGCGCATTTTTGTTACGAAATGACGAGAATATCAAATTTTTCACCAGACCCGATGACATTGGAGATTTTGATGAGTTTTCATTCACGTTCAAGCCGTCAAAAATGGCTCCAACACGACGGAAGAAAAAAAAAAAAAAATCATTTGAAAAACAATAGGGTCCTTCGCACTGGTCAGTGCTTCGGTCCCTAAAAATTAAAACCGCAAGCGGTGATGAAGGGACCGAAGCACCCCGCGCATGTCGGCGTGTGTTGCGACCGCGAGAGTGCGACCGCGGGAATGCAGCCGCGACACGTGGCCAAGCAGCAGGCCTTACACTTTGATTTGTGTAAAGGAGCAAAAGTGCCTATCCAACGTATCATGAATCTAGGGCATTATTAACCCCTGTTCCTGACATGATACCATGTCATTTTTGGTAGCATTGGATTCAGGACTTCACAGACTTTCAATAGATATCTATATATCCGCTGTAGGTTTAAAATTGAGCCGGATACGCCATGCTACATATAAAAGAATTACAGCCACTTCAGTTTTTTACGGTGATTTCCGGTTTTAACCACAAGATGGAAGCATTGCCTTATTTTTGAAGGTGAAAAAGCGGTGCGCCTAGGCATGAAAGTTTGATGGTATGCAGTTGCCACGCCCTTTAACGAAATAACGTGCGGAGCACAACGAGACATCTTCAACATGTCTAGAACATACTGACACAGAGTTTACAATGATCGGATAAATGCTGTTGTAGGAGTTCGTTCAAATAGCTAACCTGTGAAAAAGGAATTTCGGCCGTTTTTCTTGCATTAAAAAAAATATGGTGGACTTCCTGTGAAGTTTTGACTATGGGTGTAAGAGGATTTTATGTAGGTCCTGACATGCCCAATAAGCATAAAAAATTTCATGCATGTAGGACCATAAAACCTCAATGGGGAGGCCTTTTTGAAAATTTCAAGGGGGCGCCACTGAGTCATTTAGCCACGACCACTTATTCCAACAGGTGTAGTTTAATTTTTCTAAAGGGATCATGTGTGTGACGTTTGGTGACTCTACGCCTATATTAAGCACTGTAACAAACTGCTTCCTGTTTGTGACGAACATCACGTCCGTATGACCACACCCTTTGAGGAAATAACGTGCGGAGCACAACGAGAGATCTTCAACATGTCTACAACACACCGACATTCACCTTGTGTCAATCGGATAAACACGTTTGTAGGAGTTCGTTCAGATAGCTATCCTGTAAACCGCGACTTTCAGCCATTCAAAAAAAATATGGCGGACTTCCTGTTGGGTTTTGACCATAGGTGTAAGAGGATTTCATGTAGCTCCTGACATGCCAAATTAGTATAAAAAAGTTAATGCATGTAGGCCAAAAAAACCTCAATGGGGAGGCCTTTTTGAAAATTTCAATGGGGCGCCACTGAGTCATGTAGCCACGCCCACTTATTTTACCAACATGTGTAGTTTTATTTTTCCACTGGGATCATGTGTATGATGTTTGGTGAATGTATGACTATATTAAGGCCCGTAACGAATTTCTTCCTTTTTGTGACGAACAACGCATCCGTACGACCACGCCTTTTGAGGAAATAACGTGCGGAGCACAACGAGAGATCTTCAACATGTCAAGAACACACTGACATTCGCATTGTGTCCATTGGATAATTGCTTTTGGAGGAGTTCGTTCAAATAGCTACCCTGTAAACCGCAAATTTCAGCCATTCAAAAAAAATATGGCGGACTTCCTGTTGGGTTTTGACCATGGGTGTAAGAGGATTTTATGTAGCGCCTGTCATGCCCAATGAGCATAAAAAATCTCATGCATGTAGGAAAAAGAAACCTCTATGGGGAGGCCATTTTTAAGATTTCATGGGGGCGCCACTGAGTCATTTAGCCACGCCCACTTACTATAACAACATGACAAGTTTAACTTTTCCCCAGGGATCATGTGTCTGATGTTTGGTGACTCTACACCTTTATTAAGCACTGTAACAAACTACTTCCTCTTTGTGACAAACAACGCGTATGTACGACCACACCCTTTAACGAAATAACGTGCAGAGCACAACGAGAGATCTTCAACATGTCAAGATCACACTGACATTGTCATTGTGTCAATCGGATAATTGCTTTTGGAGGAGTTCGTTCAAATAGCTAACCTGTGAAACGCGAATTTTTGCCATTAAAAAAAAATATGGCGGACTTCCTGTTTAGTATTGACTATGGGTGTAAGAGGATTTTTTGTAGGTCCTGACATTATGAACGTACCAAAAAATTGTCATGCATGTAAAAGAAAAAAACCTCTATGGGGAGGTCTTTCAGAAAGGTAAAATATGGGTGCGCCGAGACATCAATGTTTGATGGTACGCCATGGCCACGCCCTTAAACGAAATAACGTGCAGAGCACAACGAGAGATCTTCAACATGTCTGGAATACACTGACACTGAGTTTACGATGATCGGATAAACGCTGTTGTAGGAGTTCGTTCAAATAGCTAACCTGTGAAAGAGGAATTTTAGCCATTTTTATTGCATTCAAAAAAATATGGCGGACTTCCTGTTTGGTTATAACCATGGGTGTAAGAGGATTTTATGTAGCTCCTGACATGCCCAATGAGCATAAAAAAAATTGTGTATGTAGGACCATAAAACCTCAATGGGGAGGCCTTTTTGAAAATCTCAAGGGGGCGCCACTGAGTCATTTAGCCACGCCCACTTTTTGTGCCAACATGTCTAGTTTCATTTTTCCACTGGGATCATGTGTGTGATGTTTGATGAATGTATGACTATATTAAGACCCCTAACAAACTACTTCCTGTTTGTGACGAAAAAAGCGTCCGTATGACCACGCCCTTTGACGAAATAACGTGCGGAGCACAACGAGAGATCTTCAACATGTCAAGAATAAGCAGATACTTAATTTGCGTCCATCGGATAAACACTTTTGGAGGAGTTCGTTCAAATAGCTAACCTGTGATACGCAAGTTTTCGCCATTGAAAAAAAATATGGCGGACTTCCTGTTTGGCTTTGACTATGGGCGTAAGAGGATTTTATGTGAGATCTCGCATGCTTAATGTGTATAAAATTTGTCATGCACGTACGACGAAAAAACGTCAATGGGGAGGCCCTTTTGAAAATTTGAAGGGGGCGCCACTGAGTCATCTTGCAAAAAAAAATTACGAAATGACGAGAATATCAAATGAATATCAAATTTTTCGCCAGACCCGATGATGTTGGAGATTTTGATGAGTTTTCATTCACGTTCAAGCCGTCAAAAGTGGCTCCAAAGATGAGGAAGAAAAAAGAAAACGACAAAAATAATCATTAGAAAAACAATAGGGTCCTTCGCACTGGTCAGTGCTTCGGTCCCTAATAAAACGCCGTTTTATATATCCCAGCATGCATCGCGCACTACTTCTTCTACGGGGGAAAATTGAGTCGGCGGCTGCTTATCGTAGTTGCGAGACCTGTTGCGGCTCAATATTGTAGCGATTGTAGAGCCAATCGTGGGGTGTTGATGCCGCAAAGCATTATGGGTGTTCAGGACTTTGGTGTAAACCATGAGTGTTTTGGGTATTGCTGTTCATGACTTTCTGCTGTTGGCAATTGTTGTGTTAATGCTTAATGTTCTGTTAAATGACTGCCCCTGCTTGGGGCAGTGTGTGTGTTGACTGAGACTTTTAGCTTGCCTTTGAGTCATTCTTCCACGCATCCCGCCAAAATATTTATCCATATATAAAGTCAACTAGAACATAAAGCGCACTGCCAGCTTTTGAAAAAATTTAAGATTTTTAGGTGTGCCTTATAGGGTGAAAAATACAGTAGTTGTCTCCTTAGAGGCCTGAGAAAGTGAATTATCTCTACTTACAGGTCCTTCTAAAAAAAATTAGCATATTGTGATCAAGTTAATTATTTTCTGTAATGTACTGATAAACATTAGACTTTCATATATTTTAGATTCGTTACACACAACTGAAGTAGTTCAAGCCTTATATTGTTTTAATATTGATGATTTTGGCAAAAAAGTCAAGAAAAAACAAAAAACCCCATCTCAAAAAAATTGCATATTTCATCCTACCAATAAAAGAAAAGTGTTTTTAATACAAAAAAAGGTCAACCTTCAAATAATTATGTTCAGTTATGCACTCAATACTTGGTCGGGAATTCTTTTGCAGAAATCACTGCTTCAATGCGGCATGGCATGGAGGCAATCAGCCTGTGGCACTGCTGAGGTCTTATGGAGGCCCAGGATGCTTAGATAGCGGCCTTAAGCTCATCCAGAGTGTTGGGTCTTGCGTCTCTCAACTGTCTCTTCACAATATCCCACAGATTCTCTATGGGGTTCAGGTCAGGAGAGTTGGCAGGCCAATTGAGCACAGTAACACCATGGTCAGTAAACCATTTAACAGTGGGTTTGGCACTGTGAGCAGGTGCCAGGTCATGCTGAAAAATGAAATCTTCATCTCCATGAAGCTTTTCAGCAGATGGAAGCATGAAGTGCTCCAAAATCTCCTGATAGCTAGCTGCATTGACCCTGCCCTTGATAAAACACAGTGGACCAACACCAGCAGCTGACATGGCACCCCAGACCATCACTGACTGTGGGTACTTATTTCTTTCTGTGTCTTACCCTCTTGCTTGAGGGTGTCAATGATGGCCTTCTGGACAGCAGTCAGGTCGGCAGTCTTACCCATGATTGCGGTTTTGAGTAATGAACCAGGCTGGGAGTTTTTAAAAGCCTCAGGAATGTTTTGCAGGTGTTTCGAGTTAATTCGTTGATTCAGATGATTAGGTTAATAGCTCGTTTAGAGAACCTTTTCATGATATGCTAATTTTTTGAGATAGGAATTTGGGGTTTTCATGAGCTGTATGCCAAAATCATCAGTATTAAAACAATAGACCTGAAATATTTCAGTTGGTGTGCAATGAATCTAAAATATTTGAAAGTTAAATTTTTATCATTACATTATGGAAAAGAATTAACTTTATCACAATATGCTAATTTTTTGAGAAGGGACCTGTATAGACCTCACCTAAAGGTCTCTATAAAAGAGTTAGCAAATTTTTGACCCGACTTTTAACCTTTTTTTTTCTTTCTTTTATTTCATGAACATTATTGACATATTATTTTCTCTGTCATTGTTTGTGATGTTACGTCATGATTTGGTCTGATTTGGTTTTATATTTAGTAGATTTTCAGAGTTTAGAATTCCTTCAGTGTTTCCCGTGTTATTTTGTATTTTCGTCTCCCTCTATGTTCTTGTGTTTTATTGTTGTTACATTCTATGTAAGTTCTCTGTGTCGTTAGTGTTTTCTGATTTATGTTGTACTGTAGTTCTTGTCGTATTTTTAGTCTTGTATTTCTTCCTGTCTCTGTGTTTTCCATCCAGTCCTTGCGCTCACTGTCTTCACCTGTGTTGTTTGTCTCGCCTTTGATGTCTATTTAGTCTGTTTGTTAGTCTCTGCGTTTCTTCGATTCTATGTCAGATCATTGTTGGAAGTCGGTCTTTCACCTGTGCTTCCTAGTGTTTTTCCTAGTGGCTCCTTGTTTACCTTGTTTTCTTTTCCTTTTTTTAATTAAATATTTTATTTTGGTAGGCTATCTGTTATTGGGTCCTGTTCCTGTTTTCCGTAGTCGTGGCAGCATATATAATTATTGTTCATTTTTAAGTATGTCCCATTATTGATAAGCTATAAAACTTCACAATAAAGCTAACGTTTTCGTTATTCAAATTAAATAGCCTGTACTATCATCCAACTTTTACATCCGGGAATCCCACACCCCCACGCACATCCAGTGGTCTCACTTCAGCCCTAAACACGTGAATAAGACATAGTCTAACATAGTAAATTCTTGTAGCCTAAATACTGCCTGTGCTACTCTAAAACATGTTTCTTCTGTGTAGCCTACTAATATGTAAGAACATTGTCACAACGTATGGTCTTACAGCACTGGAAGGAGGCTTACCTTGGAGTAGCGTCCCGGCACTAATGGAAATTAGGTACAGGAAACCAGATGAATCCATCCTCATAAAGTCTCGGGGTTTGTAGACTACTGTGCTGCGCTTCAAGAAATGTGGAGCTCAAGTCCGTCCGAGCTGTACAAAGAAGGGCCACAGAAACGTCTACGGTTTATGGTGAAGAGGCGTGGAAAGTCCGAAAAATACCAAAGTCCGTCACTCAGTGACTCAGCGAAGCAACACAGGTGGTGAAACTGGTGAAATACAGCGCGAGTACAGGAGGACGAGACGGAAGCTCCACAGGGCTTTTGCTGCCGCATTAAGGGGCTGTCGGAAACTTAAAAACTCCCTAACAGTAGCCTATATTTCCCCTTTATTGCCTGTTAAGTGCGGACTATCAAGTGACAGTCAGTCGCTTTATTTTTTTATTTTTTTTTAACCAAAAGCTTGGTAGGTTTGTTCTCGCACTCAGTAAAGTGAAAGTAGCTTTTAGGCAGCACATCTCTACTTTCTGTCGCTCCACCCTCTTTCTAGCAATTTCAGTGAACTATCATTGAAAGAATCCCGTACGTAATTCATTTTCAGGAGGAGTGTAGAGCGCTGTGTTCTCAGGGGATTTCCTACAAATCTAACTGAGTCCACAGAGATCTGTTGGTGCTGGGCGATAAGCTCATTTCCTTTGAAACCAAATCAGTGTATGATAAACTAAATCCTCTGCCTCTTATAGGCTAAGTAAAGTGGTTAGCCTAAGAAAAAAAATATAATAGGCTATCGTTGATATACACATAATAATGACTTTTGAATATGATGATTAAGTTTCTCTAGCCTATGTGGTAGCATATTACAGTTAGAGATGTCTAAGAGATACCACATCAATAAAATATCTATTTTAATAAGGACTAGTAGACAACACATTGCTTCTTAGGTAACATCAGCAAGAGTTATAGCTTTAATTTTTATTCATTTAAACACAATGATTCATGAATGAAGAATGACAATTTATGTGATTAATTTACTAATCAACTTGATATAATTTTGTCTGAGAAATCACGCATTCTGTGATCATGGTTTATATTCAAAAAACATTATTTTCCTTTTTTCTCTGACTTCAGATAGAAATTATTAAAGAAATTATTATGAATCAAATTGAAACACTCCAGAGCAAGAACAACGATTTGTGCTCTGTGCTAACTTCACAGTAACTTCAGACCTTTGTCAGTTTTGAAATCGGAAATAAAGGTATGCTTGTGGAATCATGTATAACAAAATTAGTCCATCATGACCAAACAGGTTTTTATCAAGACACGTTTGGCATCTTTTACTTAACCTTTATTTTTCCAGGAGAAGTCCCATTGAGCTAAAATAAAAAATAAAAACTCTTTTTCAAGGGAGTCTCTTGATATTATATGTATATCACCCTGTGACATCTTATCTTTAAGTCCTGAAAAAGGCTTTGAACAACATGAATAGGATTATTTATGGATGAACCTTTTTAAATTGGGGGTCATCGTTACAACCATCTGTTAAATACTGGGATATAATGCATTTATTTATACATATATAGTTTATTCTCTATATTGACTAAATTCTTGCAGCAGGAATCAACACTGTGTGAAGTTATACACAGTGCAATGTCATAAATCATCAAGAGTCACCAACTAACAGACCGTTACTTCATTCGTCATACACCCATAAAACGTTGCCCCACAAAATGTCTTTTCAAAATTGTGATCTCTGCCCAGAAAATCAGATTGACTACTTTAATGTTTTACATTTTGGGAGTGCAGAGAGGTAGCACAATTCAGAGACAAGTTGGCCTTATTCTATTAACATTAAATTAAAAACTACAATATACTGTACCTTGCACTCTTACTGTTTTTATTCTCAACCTTATCATTGACATACTCACAAAAATACATAATGTTTGCTGACCTGATGGGCAAAAAAAAGTATGTTGATTTATACCGACAATGGGGTCGGCAACATCACAGAGTTTAACGACCAAAGACATCACATATTAATTTTTTTCCTAACTGTTAACTATATTAGTGTAAACTCTTTGACAAGTTTATCCTGATTGAAATGCACATGTATAAATGAAAGTGGTTTTCAGATAGTACGAAGTAAAGTTTGATATTTTCATTAAATAAAATGTGTGACAAGCATCAATCATGTATCTACACAGTTTACTCTCCGGTCACACATTTTACAGTCAGATTTGGTTTGGTAGATCACAAACTTTTTGTTTCAGGCCCATGTTTGCATGTACACGAAATGAGATCACTGGTCACAATGGTCTCTCTAATTGTTTACAATGAGAAAAGTACAAAAATTACATGATGTCTCTTGAATCACTGATCTATTACCGTATTTTAAACTCCTAAAGTCGTAACAATTACGGAATTACAGTAAAAAAAAATGTAACTTTATTTATTACCTCTATTGCCTTAAGAAGCTTTCTTTGATCAATCCTAATTCTGTTTTCTGTAAGAGTTTTCAGATGCTTCCAGTTCCTCAATGAAAAGTCCATTGTGTTTTAAAAATTAAGCTTAGCATTTCCGATTCTGTTCACATTGCATGGTTTTTAATGATGTGATAGATTTTAGTGTACGCTTAAAGAAGGAAAGTAACATGACAAATATGTAATCTAAATATATGGAAGTGTTTTATCAACATGTTTGTATGACAGGTTGTCCCAAAAAGTGTCCTTTTGCTTTGTTTCCATTTTTTACTTTTTTTCTGACTGTTTACATGATTTAGCAACATTTATCCCCATTTAAGACACAATTAGGCATGGTAAAAAGGATTTATCAAGGTAATTATATCTCTACTAAATTTATCTTAGGGAATGCTTTTCCTTAGTAGAAAACCCTTGTTTACTGATCATAATCTGGATCACATGTGGCCTACCTGCCTGGAGTCTTCAAAAAGGTAATACACAGGTTTCATGTGCCCTCAACATACAACCTGCAAAAATGCAGACAGACAGTAAGATCAAATGGCCCTAAATGCAAACACTGACAGCAATCCTAAATGAGACAGGAGACAGTGTTACTTCAAATTGGACCACCCGATTTGTGCATTTACTCTCTTTATAACTCTATTTAAATCCTATATATTAGTTCCTTTGCAATCAATGTTTTGAGAAATTTCAGGTTACGTAAAACCTCCATCACAAATTAGATCAGGCACAGATTGTCACAAAAATAATTCCCCTTTGACTGGGTCTGGGCTTGGCTTTTAGTTTGGACTGGCACTGGTATGGTATAGACCAGCTCCAGTTGCTTCTTAAATGGAAGGTTAGGTGTACGATCCCCAGCTGGTGCCACATATCCAATGTGTCCTTGGACAAGACACTTAACCCTAATGGTTCCTACTGCTTTGTTGTTTATGCAAATGAACTGTGCTTCCTCACTCACCTGCCCTGGAACAATCAGCGTTCCCTTTCGATTATTGACGGTCATAACTATAAAAAATTTAAATATTAATGGTAATGCCACACACGGTTAACCCAAGTCGAAGCTAGCTAACGTTTTCCCAAAAGAATACATAAGGCTAAATTACTCTAATGTTTCTCATACACAAACTACTATGAAAAGTATTCTTTAATACTGTACATTTAAGCAAAAAATTCAACACAAACGAATCCCATACATCATATATCTGCCATCAAATGAGTCTATCGATGTTTAATTACCACTTACCTTGGTAAGCGCATCAAGCAGTGTGACGTGCAGGGTGATTTACTGGCATTTCTCAGTTTGCCGGTAGGGGCGCTAATTTAGGAAACACTCATGTGGGTCCTATTTTGAGTATGTGACAGACGACCTCTACAGTCGTATAGTGTAATTGGGAGGTGCTATGGAGAACTATGAGAAGTGTACTGAAATTGACCAGAAAATTATTGATAAGTAGAGTGGGATGACCGGATGAGAGCACACTGTTGACAAATCATCACCAAAACATAGTGCAGCTTAATTAAAATTTATTAAAAGGATGATAATTAAAAAAAACAGGATAATAACAGAATACCCACAAATAAAAATGCTAAAAGTCCATAAAAACACGTGGGCTAAGAATGCTTTAAAAAAATGGCACCGTCCCCTTCCTCCTCCAGGCAGTAAATCTTCCTCTGGTCACACGCACCGGGTCACCTGCAAATGCAAAGCATATACGCCAGCACGGGGATACGAGACTATTAAGGCCTTAGGCTACGGTGGTGGAGTGTCGCTACAATACTTACACTCGAGGCAGAGTTTCCTCTGCCCCTGCGTGTGTTAGGCTTCACAACACTCCTTCACTCAGTCCCGATCTCTCCCGGCTGGCTCCTGTCCTCTGCACGCTGAGACACCTGCGCGGAAACAACAAGCGGCAGTCAACGTCCTAAAACAGCGGGCCTCCTGTTTCACTTCTCTCCGACAAGTGCTACTATACGTCCCCAAAGGGTACTTACACGGAAGGCAGAGTCCTCCTCTGCCCCTGCGTGTGAATCGCCTTGCAGCACTTGCGGTCTCAGCGTGCGTGGTCCCCGATGCGTGTGCCGTCCTTCACTTTTACTTCTTGAGCGGTGGTACGCGGTCTTCCTGCTCCTCTTCCTGCTCTTCCGGTTCCGGTCCTGTGTTTGTTGCTTCCATCCTTTTTATGTGCGTTCCTCCGCACCAACACAGGTGCGCTGATTTTAAGGTCTCCGGGATTGGGGCAAAGTCTTGTGATTAATTAAGTAATGAAGCATGTGACTATGGCAGTTCTTATGATATAAATGAAAGGTAAAATGCACTGCAAACGATAAAACCAACACAAAAACACAGCACACAATAAAAACAAAAAATAAAATGCCATAACACTTATGCTGGATCACAATAGTTTGGATGACTTGTTGGTTTTTACAGCATGGGGTGGCCTGCTAGCTGTTTAACCCATTGTAAACACAGGAGTGATGAGGATGTTGGATAATGCTGCCTTATTACAGTTTTTCTTGGTTATTTACACACATTTTCTGAAAGCATGCCTCATACTTTCAGAACTCTACACACATCTAAAGTAACGCACACAAAACCCCTTAATTCTCCTGCAAAATTAAATTCACATTCAAAATAATGTAATTTCTTCTCAAAATGGTGTTTTGTTTTCAAATGACACACACTGTTTGAAGATACATTTAAAAGAACCAGTTGAACACTGGTGTGCTCAATGTAAAATACTATGATAAATGGAAAACACTTCTTCTCCATTCATCATAATGGCTTACTCAGAACACACAAATATGATAAAATATATTTTATTTTTCTCACAAAAACAATTCACACTGTGCATCCCAACCAACACAAACTCGCTCTTAAAAAAACAATAATTTACTGTCATGATGAGTCTGTCAGTTCTGCCAAACAAAAAGTAAAATACTGTGAATACTGTATAGGATAGACCATACTGTACTACTTTAATCACTGGGAACTGTAGAGCTTCCAATAAGAGTAGATTTCTTACCTATTCTAATTTCTGAAAGTCCGGATGATGGATGCTACAGTGTGCCTGCTTTGGCACACACAATTACTGGTACTTGAGACACAATGACCACAACATACTGTATATAACTAATGCATCAACGTCCTGAACCAATTCTGCTAAACTACAAACACAAGTCCTGCTTTACACTCAATTTGCCGTTCTAAAACTAAAAGTCTTTTTCAGAAGACTACAGACAATTCAATTCTGCATTTCACACAATTGTCATGAAGAAAATATGTTCTCACAAGGAACACATATCAGTCAAAATTAAAAAGTTTATTACCCTACTATGCACACTGACTCATCAAATGGGCAAACACTTGTCAGACAGACGGTGGCGGACGGACGGACGGACGGACGGACGGACGGACGGACGGACGGACGGACGGACGGACGGACGGACGGACGGACGGACGGACGGACGGACAGACAGACAGACAGACAGACAGACAGACAGACAGACAGACAGACAGACAGACAGACAGACAGACAGATAGATAGATAGATAGATAGATAGATAGATAGATAGATAGATAGATATGACAGAGCTTCTCATTGGTCAGTTATCATGTTATACTGTTACGGAGTTTCTCATTAGTCATATGTCACACTGTTAAAGCGCTTTGTAACAGTTTGACATGGTAACTGACCAATGAGCAGCTCTGTAACAGAGTTTCTAATTGGTCATTTATCATGTTACACTGTCAGAGAGTTGCTCATTGGTCAGTTATCATGTTACTGTCATGTTTGGGGTTCCACGTGCAGTTTTGTTGTGTTGTTTCCCTGTCTGTCAGTTCCCTCGTGTCTCCCCTTCCTCACTAATCATCTTATTAGGTTCAGCTGCGGTCACAGGTGCTTCCACTCTGATCAACTGGCTATTTAAGCTGGCTCCTTCCAGGAAGCCAGCGCCAGATTATTGTTTCATCCCCATGGGTTTGTACCTCAGTGTCAGCCCTTGCTTTTCTAGTTATCTTGGATACTTGTGTTTATTCGTGCTTGTTAACCTCTCGTGTTTTCTCCCTCTCTGTAGTTCCCGTTCCCGTCCTTCCTGCGACTCCGTCTTCCCCTTGTCGTCTCGTGTGTCCGATCTGGCTCCTCGTCACGCGTGTTTGGATTTAGGGTTTTTAGGGTTCACTAGAGTCACATTAATTATCGTGTTGCACAATTATTTCACCCCGAGTCACGTTTCTAATAAATTGTTATTTGTAAACGTTTAACTGTCTCTGAGTCGTGCGCTTGGTTCTAAAGATTTTCTGGAGCACAACAGTTACACTGTTACAGAGCAGCTCATTGGTCAGTTATCATGTCATAGTGTTATAAAGCTGCTCATTGGTCACTTATCATGTCATACTGTTAGGGAACTGCTTATTGGTCAGCTAACATGTCACACTGTTAAAGTGGCTTACTGGTCCTATGGTCAGTTATAGTGTCACTCTGTTACAGAACTGCTTATTGGTCGGTTACACTGTTACTGAATGTTACAGAACAATTCATTGGTCAGTTATCATGTTATACTGTTATGGAGCTGCTCATTGGTCGGTTATCATGTCACACTGTTACAGAGCTCCTCCATGGTCATTTATCATGTCATACTGTCACAGAGTGGCTTATTGGTCAGTTCTAGTGTCACTCTGTTTCAGAGCTGCTCAATGGTCGGTTACACTGTTACTGAATGTTACAGAACAGTTCATTGGACAGTTGTCATTTCACACTGTAACAGAGCTGTTCATTGGTCAGTTTTCATTTCACACTGTAACAGAGCTGTTCATTGGTAGGATACACTGTTATTCAATGTTATAGAGCAGCTCATTGATCAGTTATCATGTCACACTATTACAGAACAGCTCATTGGTCAGTTACACTGTTACTCAATTTTACAGAACAGTTCCTTTGTCAGTTATCATGTCACACTGTTACAGAGCTAGTAATTGGTCAGCTGTCATTTCAAACTGTAAAAGAGCAGTTCATTGGTCAGTTATTATGTCACACTGCTACAGAGCTGCTCATTGGTCAGTCTTCATGTTAAACTGTTACGGAACTCCTCATTGGTCAGTTATCATGTCACACTGTTACAGTGTGGCTTATTGGTCGGTTATCACGTCACACTGTTACAGAGCTGCTCATTGGACCTGGCAGAGTACACAGAAGCAGTAGTGTCCTACATCAAGTACTGCATTGGGAATGTCACTGTGGAAAAAAGCATCCTGGTTTTTCCCAACCAGAAACCCTGGAAGACCAGCCAGGTCCGAATGCTGCTTAGGAATACAGCTCATACAGCACATTACAAACTTCAGGGGCTGTAACATCACTCCTGGGAACCCAGACACCTCACTGGCAGAGGAGCTGAACTACTTCTTCTCAAGGTTTGAGAAAACTTGAGAAGAAGCAGAAGCACCCACATCTTCAACCTTTCCCTGTCTCAAGCCACCATCCCATGTTACAGAGCTGCTCATTGGTCATTCACTGTGTCACACTGTCAGAGAGCGGCTCAATGGTCAGTTATCACTTGACACTGGTACGGAGCTCCTCATTGGTCGGTTATTATGTCACACTGTTATAGATCGGCTGATTGGTCAGTTATCATGTCACACTGTCACAGAGTTTCTCTTTGGTCCTTTATCAAGTCACACTGTTACAGAGTGGCTTACTGGTCCGTTATCATGTCACTCTGTTACAGAGCTGCTCATTGGTCGGTTATACTGTTAGTAAATGTTACAGAGCAGTTCATTGGTAAGTTATCGTGTCACACTGTTACAGAATTGCTTATTGGTCAGTTATCATGTCACTCTGCTACAGAGCTGCTCATTGGTTGGTTATCATGTCATACTTTTACGGAGCTCCTCTTTGGTCAGTTATCATGTCATACTGTCACGGAGTTTCTCATTGGTCATGTTACACTGTTACAGAGCTGCTCATTGGTCAGTTATCATGTTATACTTATGGCCTCCCCTTGACTTTCACCAATCATAGCAGTCCCTCACGAAAATGTGAGCCATATTTCACTTCCTTGTTTATGGACAAGATGAAGCTGTAGCTGAAGGCATGTTTGACGCAAACGTCTCACATTTACCGACACAAATTACAGCGAAGGACGGTGCAAAGCAATTCCCAGATGTTCTACAGGAAAGTGAGGTTAAACTATTTTGCTCCCCGTGCAATGTTGTGATGGAAAATAAACGGAAGTCATCAGTTGAATAACACTTTTCCACCGCAAAACACAGGAGAATGACTGAAATGCGTGGACAACGTGCAAGACAAATCACAGTGACAGAAGCTGCTTCATGCAGATCGATTGCAAGTGCTGAAAGAAGCAAGGTGAGTTTTAATAAATATGTATGAGTAGAACTGGCCTGATTGAAACAAACTGTGTGTGTGCGTGTATTTGAAAATAGTGAGGAATAAAAGGTCACAAAAATGTAAGTGGTTTAAAAGCTTAATGCAAAATATCAATTTGAATGTGTAATGATATCAGATGAAGAATGCAGGTGTGAGAATGACAGACATCACTAAGTGAGGCAGAGGAGAATGCAACTTCACAAAGCCCGTGGCTCTGCTAAAACTAAAGGCATCCCCAATCACATTGGAGTGTGTAAGAAAATAGTTTGATGATTAGAAACAGTTTGAATTAAATTATCAAACATGGTGTAAAAGCTTTATTCCCAATATAATGCTGGATGTGTCATGTGACATCTGTATTTAAATGTTTGTAATTAATATCATTTTGCATAGGAATGAATTTATGTTTCTTATATTTGTCAGTTTTGGACGCATTTTGGGGTCATTGTGGGTCTGTCATTCTGCAAATTTGGGCACATATCATAACTACGAAGATGTGTCGCTTCCAGTGAGCCACATCTATCACACTAAGGGGGAATGTCAGGACAAAACTTATGTAGTTGTATTTTTGTGTAGCGTAATCTATGTAGCGCCTTAAATTGAATTAAGTTGTGTCTTGCATTAATTGAGCATTTATGTACGTGTCCCAGACTCTGGTCCCAGCTATCATCTGGTATCTGCACGCCCAGCTCAGCTTCCCATTCTGCTTTAACAGCGTTTGTTGAGGTCGGGGCAACCTTCTGCAGTGAGCTATACAAATTATTCTCTCACATAACTCCTAACCTGAAGGTATTTAAAGAAGTCCCGCTGACAAAGAGCGTATTTAACTTGGAGCTCTTGAAAAGATACAAAAGTCCCTCGGAGGTACAGATCGTCCACCGTGCAGATCCCCAATTCTCGCCATGCAAAACACGCTCCACTTCATTTGTCATACTGAAATCCCTGAATCCAGCGATAAAGAAACAGGCAAAATGCACTTTTTTCACACTCTTAGTAATGCTAAGATCATCTGGGACTCAAGATCTAAGCCAAAGGGACTTCTACTTGGACATATTAACATCCGTAGCATAGTAGGCAAAACTGAACAAATTGAACATTTATTAACTGACTCCAACATTGATATATTAGGCATATCCAAAAGTATTCATCACCAGCAACTGCCATCAGTATATCAGGATACAATGTGTTTAGAAAAGACAGAGGAACAGGACGAGGGGGTGGATTATTGATTTATGTAATGGACTGCTTTAAGTGTACATTAATTGAATGGCCCGCAGATATAGATATTGAATGTATTGGCCTTAATATAACTATCTCTCCAGAAATGTCTTTCACAGTGATAGGTCTGTACCGACCTCCTTCCTCAAAAAAAAAATCAATTTGAAACTATCTTAAAATGTTGTGATTTTAAAAGGGAAACTATTATCTTAGGTGATTTTAATATTAATTGGGACAATAAATCTGATAGAAAAAACTGAAGCAACTAACAGATAATCACAACCTCACTCAAGTTACTCAAGGTCCAACAAGAATAACCAATACATCTAAAACAACTATTGATCTAATTTTCACTAATAAATCTGATAGGATCAGTAAAACTTAATCTTCTGTCTGGGCTGTCTGATCATAATTTTATTCTATGTGGAGGAAAATTCACTGGAAATGTCTCACTAGCCCTATTAAAGTTAGCAGCCATCATATAATACCTAAAAACGAACAACAAAACCTGAAGAATGCTTGTGCAAGAGTATGATTGGTCTAAGATATTAACAAATACTGATGTACAGCTGGACATCAGTACAGGACAGCTGTAGCACCTTCTCCAAATGTGTTGCGGAAGTTCTGGACAGCTTCACAAAAAAAGTTGAATTTAAAAGGTGTAAGAAGGCACTGCCTTGGGTGAAGGATGATATACGTAAATTGATGAAAGACAGAGATAATGCACTAAAAAAAATCTCTAAAAACAGGGCTCATAGACAGATCACATAGAAATAAAGTAATAAAACAAATTTGCATGGCTAAGGCAGATTTTTTCATCGAAGTGATAGATGGGGCAAATGGCAATGGAAAACTGATATGGGAACAATTAAATAAGCTAACAGGAAGAAACAAGAAGGACATAACACTCAATGACATGCAACTCCAGGTAAATGGCAGCCTGACAAATGACTTAGATGTCACTGTAAGTAGCTTCAACAATTTTTTTAAACAGTCAATTGAGGAGTTGACAGTACATTTTAAATGTCCAGGCACTCCACATAACCCGCTGGATGACAGCAAGCCAATCTTCAGGTTAAGGGAAATAACTTTTCCTGAGGTTCTGAAAATCATCACATCTCTGAAAAGCTCTAAGGCTCGAGATGTTTTTGGTCTGGACAGTATCTTCATTAAAAATCATAAAATGGCCCTCACAAAACCAATGGCACACTTAATAAATCTGTCCATAAAACAGGGTAGAGTGCCATCCACCTGGAAGATTGCTAAGGTTACCCCAGTCCCAAAAGCTGTTGACAAGACCAAATTAGAAAATTATCGACCAATAAGTATCTTGCCAGTCATCTCAAAAGTAGCTGAGAAATGGATCGCATTGCAGCTAACAGACCATCTTAACAGTGGGCATAACCCACTCCATCCAATGCAGTTTGGATTTTGTAAACACCATTCAACCGAAACAGTTACTTTCATGAAAACATAAAATGTTTATTGGATCAGGGTGGTTATGTAGGAATTGTCTTCTTGGACTTGAAAAGAGCTTTTGATTCATTACACCATGATACACTGATTTCAAAACTGTACCTTTTTAATTATTCTGATAGCGCCCTCTGCTGGATGAGATCGTATCTGTCAAACAGAAAACAGACTGTTCAGATTCGAAACACAATATCACCTTACCTCAGCTGCTCAACTGGGGTACCCCAGGGTTCGATCTTGGGACCAATTCTGTTCAGTCTCTATGTAAATGAGCTACCTCAAATTTGCCCAAATGTTAATCTACAGTTATATGCTGACGATACAGTACTATATGTCGTGTAACCGGTGGAAATCTGCGTTGTGAAATTTACTCTGTGACACCGGGATTCTTTCAACTCTTTAATCTGGCAACAGAAAAGCACAGACAAAATGTTCAATCAACTCCTTAGTCCGCTCCAGATTCTCTCCCGAAGGCATTTGTAAGAAAGGGCCCACAAGGATTTCACAGAATCAACCTAAAATTTAAGTACAATTTACACAAAATACAAAACATACCTGGCAACAGAAAAGACACACAGAAAACACAAAATGTTCAATCAACTCCTGAGAATGAGAAGTGCATCTGTAGCACTCTATAAAACAACTATCAACAGCCCAAACCAATTTCTGCCTATCATAAAGCTGGAGAAAAAAAAGGCAGTTACAGAATACCAAGTTAAATATGTATGACAGAAAAACAAACTTGTTCTAAACCAAAAACATGTCTCAACCTGAGCCATTGACTCAATCAAACGACAAAACGGTTTGACAAATCTGCAAAATCTAGTTGTCAGTCTCTGGCCAATATCTGAGTCTTTGGGGCAGACACCTATGTCAAGGGGGAAGTGTGACACATCAGAAGAGTCTGGGGGGGAAACAGCATCAACAAGACCTTCAAGGGCAGGTGAAGACGCTATTGGGGGGGAACATGAAACAGTGTCTGCGACTGCAACAGTGGGTGTATGTTGCTGGACCCACGATGCTGCAAAATTTGCTCCCTGGTCAGAGTGAATGCGCTGTGGAAAATCATGGACGCAGAAGAACCCATCCCATAGCTTCTTAGCCACTCTTTTAGCAGTCTGATCTTGACATTGGAACGCATGTGCCAGCTTTGTGATATGATCAGTTATCACAAGAATATCAACAAACTTGTTGCTGCTATCCTCAGCAGATCAGAAATCAATGCACACAAGTTCAAGGGGAGCACTGGTCTCAATGGTCTCCAAAGGAGCTCTGGCAGCTGGTTCAGGGGTCTTGCTGAGCACACTTCTGTGACAGTTCCGGGAAAGGGATGTAATTGTGGACATCCCTTTCCATGTCATACCAGAAGAAACATCATGGCCAGGTGTGGCTGACAGGTGATCAGCCAGCATTGCTGCTCTCTGCTGTGGAACAGAGTCCCAGTCGCCGAAAGAGGACAGAACAGAGGAAACATCATCCTCAGACAGGGAGACAACATCTGAGAGCAGAGGACTGGCTAGTGATTGGGGCTGACAGGTCAAACGGAAGACATCCTGCACACCAGCATCCTTCACATCTTGGACTTCCTCCAAAAGCTCGATGTATGGTTCCGACAACAGACGATGAGCCAGGGCTTGGCAAACGAATCCCTGCTGAGGGCGTCCGCCACAAGATTCAGTCTGCCAGGGACATACTTGATCCCAAAGGAGTAGGGGGCAAGCTTGGAGACCCAGCGTTGCTCACATGCATCCAACTTTGGTTTAGTCAGAATGCATGTGAGAGGATTATTATCAGTCCAAGCTGTGAATCTGTGGCCCTTAATCCAATGACTAAACTTATAACAGACAGCCCACTTCAAAGCCAAGAATTCAAGTCTGTGTGCTGGGTACCTAGCTTGGCTGCGACTCAGGGACTTGCTCGCAAAAGCTATCGGCCTTGCCTTCCCTTTACCTGCTGGAACTTGAGACAAGACAACACCCAGGCCATCCATGGAGGCGTCAGTAGATAAGAGAAAAGGCCTCTCAAAATCAGGGTGTGCTAGTACCACACAGTTTAGAAGTGCACTCTTGAGATCTTCAAATGCATTTTCACAAGCAGGAGTCCAGTCCTGAGGAGTCAATTCTCGGAATGTCCCAGCCCTACGTTGGCCCCTGACTTTCCTCTTCTGAACTGCAGTCAATGCAAAGAGAGGCTTAGCAACACAGGAACAGCCCGGGATGAAATGCTGATAAAACATCACCATGCCAAGGAAAGATCTCGCATTCTGCTGAGACGGAGTGCAACCGTCGGTACACATAAGGTCTTCCTTGCTGAAGTTGGAGATGACTCCTATCTTGTCCTGGTCAACAGAAACACCTCCTGCATTTACCACATGGCCCAAGAATCTCACAGATCGTCTGAGAAAATGATACTTCTTCTGTGCAAGTTTCAGGTTGATGGCCCTAAGGCGAGCAAAAACAACCTCCAGTCTTTCTAGGGCCTCCTTCTCCGAAGGTGCAAACACCAACAGGTCATCAAGATAGCAGAGTAGGCTGGAAAAGTTCAGGTCACCGAATATGCTTAGCATCATTTGCATGAAGGACGCTGGACTGTTGCACAGGCCTTGGGGGAGCCTATTGTACTCATATAGGCCAAGAGGCGTCGTGAAGGCAGTGTAGCGCCTGTCAGACTCATGGAGTGGAACATTGTAAAGTCCAGATGTCAGATCCATGGTGCTGAAGAACGCGTTTCCGCCAAGGGCTGCCAGGCAGTCAGCCTGATGGGGCAATGGATGGGCGTCCTTAACAGTTTTAGCATTCAGCCAGCGGAAATCAGTGTAAATCCTCAAGTCACCTGATTTCTTCCAGACCATCACCAGCGGAGAGGCATATTCACTCATGGACTTGCTAATGATGCCTTTCATCTCCATGTCAGACAGCACCTCTCTCAGCTTTTGGTAATGTGCAGGGGGAACTCGACGAAAGGGCAGCCGAAATGGATGGTCATCAGTAAGATGGATACGATGGACAAATGCCTTCGCTTCACCACAGTCTAGTTAGTCTTTCGAGAAGATGCCTTTGTACCTCAACAAAAGTTCAGCAAGCCTAGTCTTCCACTCATCTGACACCTCACAACCCTCAACGTCGATATCAGAAAGCACACTGTCTCCAAGCAGCTTCACAGGGTCAGGAGCCTGGTCAGAAGAGGGGGAAGGCTCAGTTGAAGAAGAACGCTGGGTTTTGTTAAGACCCTGAGCAATGGGCAGTTCCTCCACCGCAACACAGGGGAAAACATCTGCAATCTTAGCATTGCGTCTCTGAGTCGGATTGAGGACCTTCATAGGAACCTAGCGATCACCCCACATAGGTGTAATAACCCTCCCAACCATGATGTTTTTGGGTGTGGAACGGGAAGAAGAAGGTTCCACAATGACAGTGCTCCCAGGTGACATTGGAGCAGTCGGAGGCAGCTTCCCCCACACTACATACGCCTGCTGAAGCAGCAAGGTGACAGCTTGCCGCAGCTTTACTATCCCAATCTTGTCTGGGATCTCAGACCCTGACCACCTGGAGATGTAGATCAGAAGCTGAAGAAACTGCTCACACTCTGGGTCTGTGTTACTTGAGGAAACAAGATCCCAATACTCCTTATCGTCTCCTGAATGATTGGTCGCAACACATGCTCCCAATAATCAGATCATCTTTCTGTCCAGACACTACAAATGTAGTGTATCTCATTCCATACAGTTCAATGTCCAAGTCATAGATACATTTTGGCTGTGTTTGAAGGCCACCACAGCCAACCAGCACAACATTGCCAGGTACTGGCTTGATTCAGGGTGCATGACATGCTCCCTGAATCAAGCATTCCACTCAGTGTAAACTGACCACTGATCAACACTGGAGCATAAAACAACTCACTTGCTCCTTCAAGTCTTTGGGACCCCACAAGAATCACTGTATTGTCATCAGAGAAGCTCTTGCAGCAGTTGACATATGCAGAGTGAGGATCGGCTGTACTGGTGAGGGTTTCTTCAGAACTACCCATGCTGTCCCTCTCATCACATGGGCTGGCTAGTTTAAATCAGCTTGTGAAGAGTGAGGAGCTGATGATACCTGGTGTCGAACAGACTGTTGGCATTCACGCTTTATGTGTCCAGGGCCGAAGCAGTTGAGATACAGCTTGTATAGTCTACAATGCGCATGGGTTGAGTGCTCACCTGAACCACAGACTCTGCATGAGACACCCTGATTGGCCTGCTGACCATGAGGACGGCCAGACTGGCGGTGGTATTGGCGTTTCTGTCCAGTAGAAAGAGACGCAGTGCATAGAGAAAGGACTTTGTCAAACATTGCTACCATATTTTGAGTGTCAGGTGTGGACACATTCGAGTTGGCGGCTGGAGGTGTCGAGAGTATGGCCTGCCCAGACCCCCCCCCACCGCCCCCAAACCTATTCTATCCTATTCTTCTTTCTGCATCTTGTCCCATCTCCCCCATCCCCTTTTTCAAGCCCAGCACAGTTTAGCAGATGGCTGTTCCGTCATGAGCCCGGGTCTGCCGAAGATTTCTGCCTGTTAAAAGGAAGTTTTTTCTTGCCACGCTATGACGGATTAAGCTGGGCTCTTGTAATATAGCCATAAGTAAGGTCCTTTACCTGCTTTTTGTAAACATAACAATGAGCATGGTCTTGTTACCTGCTCTTTCGTTAATGTTAACAGACAAACAGTAAGGTCCTTTGCTTGCTTTTGTAAAGTGTCTCGAGATAACGCCTGTTATGAATTGATGCTATATAAATAAAGATTGATTGATTGATTGATTGATTGATCTACAGGAGGCAATGAACATGAAGCAGGTGGCTGACATGAGCTCAGAGCACCACTAGACGACTGTGGCTGACCAGTGGAAGCTAATGAAGGGATGGGTAAAGGGAGCCGAGAATCACTGGACACTGAATCAGGAGGCAGGGTGTTAGGCTGAGGGTGGCAGGTAACATCGAGCTGACAATGGCCAAGAGCAGAGAGACACATGGGATGCTGTGCATTAACCCTGGTCATCTTCAACTTCCTTGAGTGGCTATCCAGCCTATCTTGAACCTTTGCTGCAGACCACTCCTCAGGGGCCTTCACTTGGAATGACAGAGCAAGCACTGGGTCAGGACAGTGATTAATAAACATTACAACAACCTCTGTACTGAGATCCTCCACAAACTTGCCCCGTCTGCGAAGACACTCATCTGCAGCATCGATCGACTTGTTTAGATGAATCCAGTAATCCATGGCATCCTCACCAGGTTGAGGCACCGTGCTATAAAAGTCTTTCATGGGCAGGCTAGAGTATGTAAGCTCACTAAAGTGGCGCCTCAGTATGCCAAACACAGCAGCAATCTTGTCAATCAAATCAAATCAAATGAACTTTATTTATCCGTTAGGAACTTCGTTGCAGGGAAATCACCAGTACAGAACACAAGACACAACACACACAACATACTCACATTAAAATTCTGATTGGTCATGAAGTCCCTAATAAATAGCTTAAAAACAATAATAGCTTAAAAGCAGTGGTAAATTAAGAATAATAGGTCAAAAAAGTGATCACAGTCACTGTCAGCCATTTAACAGGCGGACGGAGGTGGGGAGGAAGCTGGAGCTGGCCCTCTTTGTCCTCAGTGGGAGCGCCCTGTACCTGCGCCCTGAAGGCAGCAGAGTGTAGTGAGGGTGCAGGGTGTGTGAAGGGTCAGTGGAGATCTGGGTGCCTTTGCTCAGGACTCAGGACTTGATAAAATCCAATCTTTTAAACAACGCTTTTGTAATAAAGACAGGTATATTCTGAAAAAGATATAACAACTGTGGGAGAAATACCATCTTAACTGCATTTATTTGACGAATTAGAGAGATGGGGAGAGTCCTCCAAAATTGTATACTATTTTGTAGCTTTTGTATAAGAGGATCAAAGTTAGCCTTAAATAGTGATTTATATTGCCTGGTGATTACAATGAAAAGGAGTTGTTGAAGCCACTGATCATCTGTTATGTGAACCGGCATAAGCTAACTTTTATCCCAGTTTACTCTGTATCCTGAAAATGTCCCAAATAGACCGATCAAGGACAAAATTGATGTTTGAGGACGCGAAATGAAGAGGAGAATATCATCCGCATAAAGCAACATTTTATTTATCATATGTTTTGTATTGTAACCATGAATTTCCTTGTACTCGCGGATGCTCTCTGCCAGAGGTTCTATTGCGAGAGCAAAAAGTAAGGGGGCTCAAAGGGCAACCTTGCCTCATTCCTCAACACAAAAAGAAGCTAGGGGAAAGTGTCTGGTTGGTTAGAATATTGGCGTGGGGAGTATTATATAATAATTTTATCCAAGAAACGAAACTGTCACCAGTTTTAAATTTCTCAAGGACCGCAAATAAGTAAGGCCATTCTACCTGGTCAAATGCTTTTTCAGCATCGAGAGACAGGATTGAGAGATCACCTTTGGATCGTGGATTGAAAAATGATTGTCTTCGAGGCATAAAACCAGTCTGGTCCGGATGCACTAGTTTCCCTATTAAGACGCTAAGTCTTTGGGCCAGAGTTTTGGAATAAACTTCTGATCCGTATTTAATAGGGATATACTGTAGGTCTGTAAGAGCCGACCTCGTCCAGATCCTTCCCTTTCTTTGGAATTAGAGTGATAGTCGCTTGGTTCGTATGCGGAAGGAAGCCACTGTCAAATGCCTGTTCATACATTCTATTCAGAAACGGGGCAAGCAAGTTATTAAACTTCTTGTAAAATTCATTACCGAACCCATCCGGTCCTGGAGATTTACAGTTTGTAGTGGGGTGTCCTTCCGCTCCCTGCCATGCTATGGCACTGTGCCAGAGTTGGCGCACCCCAATGAGGGGGTGGTGACATATGCACCATTAAATGCAGGTGTGCTCGACACCTGTCCCTCTCCCCCTTTCTGGCTCTCCTCCCAGGTGGATGACTGCTGTGGCATGGCGGTGCCCGTTTGTTGGCACAGTAAGCCGTTGGTGCGTATACCAGGCCCACTCCTGGCCACGTTACTGACGCAGCAGCACCGTTTGTTGGCACATTAAGCCGCGTTACGCATCTACCAAGCCCGCTGTTGACGCGCGGTTACTCCGGCTTTGCGCGGCTGTCTGCTGGCGCCGTGGGAGACAGGTTGCCGAGTTGGTTTGGAACAAGTGGTACGCACTCTCGGTAAGTCGCCGTAGTCCGGTTTCCTTTGTCTGTGACACTGCTCCCAGCTGACTGTCCTGCTTTTATGCTGCAGTGTCTCTGCGCTGCGGCCGGGTAGGCGCTCTTTTCCTCTGTTGTTTGGAGGCGGTGCCTACATCCCAAACTGACCTGGTATGTACTGTCTATTCATAGATCACATTTCCTTTATTATGCCATTAATTAGGGACCGAAGCACTGACCTGTGCGAAGGAACCTATTGTTTTTCAAACGATTATTAGGGACCGAAGCACTGACCAGTGCGAAGGACCTTATTGTTTTTCGAATGATTTTTAGGGACCGAAGCACTGACCAGTGCGAAGGACCCTATTGTAACCCTAATGATTATTTTTTTTAGGGACCGAAGCACTGACCAGTGCGAAGGACCCTATTGTTCTTCAAATGATTTTTTTTTTTTTTTTTTTTTTCGGTCCGTCTCTTTGGAGCCATTTTTGACGGCTTGAACGTGAATGAAAACTCATCAAAATCTCCAATGTCATCGGGTCTGGCGAAAAATTTGATATTCTCGTCATTTCGTAATAAAAATGCGCACAATGACTCAGAGGCGCCCCCTTCAAATTTTCAAAAGGGCCTCCTCATTTAGGTTTTTTCATCGTACGTGCACGACAATTTTTAGGCACATTAAGCATGCGAGATCTCACATAAAATCCTCTTTCACCCATAGTCAAAACCAAACAGGAAGTCCGCCATATTTTTTTTTGATGGCGAAAACTCGCGTTTCACAGGTTAGCTATTTGAACGAACTCCTCCAAAAGCAATTATCCCATTGACACAATGAAAATGTCAGTGTGTTCTCGACATGTGGAAGATCTCTCGTTGTGCTCTGCACGTTATTTCCTCAAAGGGCGTGGTCATACGGACGCGTTGTTCGTCACAAACAGGAAGTAGATTGTTACGGGCCTTAATATAGGCATACACTCACCAACCATCAGACACATGATCCCAGTGGAAAAATAAAGCTAGACATGCGGGCATATAAAGTGGGCGTGGCTAAATGACTCAGTGGCGCCCCCCTGAAATTTTCAAAAAGGCCTCCCCATTGAGTTTTTTTTGTCCTACATACACACATTTTTTTATGCTCATTGGGCATGTCAGGACCTACATAAAATCCTCTTACACCCATTGTTATAACCAAACAGGAAGTCCGCCATATTTTTTTGAATGCAACAAAATGGCCGAAATTCACGTTTCACAGGTTAGCTATTTGAACGAACTCCTACAACAGCGTTTATCCGATCATCGTAAACTCAGTGTCAGTGTATTATAAACATGTTGAAGATCTCTCGTTGTGCTCCGCACGTTATTTCGTTTAAGGGCGTGACCACGGCGTACCATCAAACATTGATGTCTCGGCTCACCCCTATTTTTCCTTTCTGAAAGGCCTCCCCATAGAGGTTGTTTTCTCTGACATGTATGACAATTTTCTTGTATGTTAATAGTGTCAGGAACTACAAAAAATCCTCTTGCACACATAGTCAAAACTAAACAGGAAGTCTGCCATATTTTTTTTTAATGGCGAAAATTCTCGTTTTAAAGGTTACCTATTTGAACGAACTCCTATAAAAGCGTTTATCCAATTGACAAAAAGTCAGTGTTTGTGTGATCTTGACATGTTGAAGATCTCTCGTTGTGCTCCGCACGTTATTTCGTCAAAGGGCGTGGTCATACGGACTTGATGTTCGTCACAAACAGGAAGTAGTTTGTTACAGTGTTTAATATAGGCGTAGAGTCATCAAACATAACACACATATGATCCCAGTAGAAAAATGTAACTTGTCATGTTGTTATAATATATGGGCGTGGCTAAATGACTCAGTGGCGCCCCCATGAAATTTTAAAAATGGCCTCCCCATAGTGGTTTCTTTGTCCTACATGTATGAAATTTTTTATGCTCATTGGGCATGTCAGGAGGTACATAAAATCCTCTTACACCCATGGTCATAACCAAACAAGAAGTCCGCCATATTTTTTTTTGAATGGCTGAAATTCACGTTTCACAGGTTAGCTATTTGAACGAACTCCTCCAAAAGCGTTTATCCGATTGACACAATGAGAATGTCAGTGTGTTCTCGACATGTTGAAGATCTCTCGTTGTGCTCTGCACGTTATTTCCTCAAAAGGCGTGGTCATACGGACACGTTGTTCGTCACAAACAGGAAGTAGTTTGTAACGGGCCTTAATATAGTCATACATTCATCAAACATCACACACATGATCCCAGTGGAAAAATAAAACTAGACATGTTGATATAAAAAGTGGGCGTGGCTAAATGACTCAGTGGCGCCCCCTTGAAATTTTCAAAAAGGCCTCCCTATAGAGGTTTTTTTGGCCACGTTATTTCGTCAAAGGGCGTGGCCACGGCGTACCATCAAACTTTGATGTCTCGGCACACTCCAATTTTTTGACCTTCGATGACTGTAAGGCCTGCTGCTTGGCCACGTGTCGCGGCTGCACTCCCGCGGTCGCACTCTCGCGGTCGCGACACGCGCCGACATGCGTGGGGTGCTTCGGTCCCTTCATCACCGCTTGCGGTTTTATTAGGGACCGAAGCACTGACCAGTGCGAAGGACCCTATTGTTTTCCTTACGATTATTAGGGACCGAAGCACTGACCAGTGCGAAGGACCCTATTGTTTTCCTTACGATTATTAGGGACCGAAGCACTGACCAGTGCGAAGGACCCTATTGTTCTTCAAATGATTATTTTTCTTTTTTTTTTTTCTCTTTCTTCCGCCTCTTTGGAGCCATTTTTGACGGCTTGAACGTGAATGAAAACTCATCAAAATCTCCAACATCATCGGGTCTGGTGAAAAATTTGATATTCTCGTCATTTCGTAAATTTTTTTCCCAAGATGACTCAGTGGCGCCCCCTCCAAATTTTCAAAAGGGCCTCCCCATTGACGTTTTTTCATCGTACGTGCATGAAAATTTTTATACACATTCAGCATGCGAGATCTCACATAAAATCCTCTTACGCCCATAGTGAAAGCCAAACAGGAAGTCCGCCATATTTTTTTTCAGTGGCGAAAACTAGCGTTTCACAGGTTAGCTATTTGAACGAACTCCTCCAAAAGCGTTTATCCGATGGACGCAAATTAAGTATCTGCTTGTTCTTGACATGTTGAAGATCTCTCGTTGTGCTCCGCACGTTATTTCGTCAAAGGGCGTGGTCTTACGGATGCGTTGTTCGTCACAAACAGGAAATAGTTTGTTTCGGGCCTTAATATAGTCATACATTCATCAATCATCACACACATGATCCCAGTGGAAAAATAAAGCTAGAAATGCTGGCATAAAAAGTGGGCGTGGCTAAATGACTCAGTGGCGCCCCCTTGAAATTTTCAAAAAGCCCTCCCCATTGAGGTTTTATGGTCCTGCGAGCATGAATTTTTTTATGCTCATTGGGCATGTCCGGTCCTACATAAAATCCTCTGACACCTATAGTCATAACCAATCAGGAAGTCCGCCATATTTTTTTGAATGCAACAAAAATGGCCGAAATTCACGTTTCACAGGTTAGCTATTTGAACGAACTCCTACAACAGCGTTTATCCGATCATCGTAAACTCAGTGTCAGTGTATTCTAGACATGTTGAAGATCTCTCGTTGTGCTCCGCACGTTATTTCGTTTAAGGGCGTGGCCATGGCGTACCATCAAACATTGATGTCTCGGCGCACCCCTATTTTACCTTTCTGAAAGGCCTCCCCATAGAGGTTTTTTTCTTTTACATGCATGACAATTTTTTTGTACATTCATAATGTCAGGACCTACAATAAATCCTCTTACACCCATAGTCAAAACTAAACCGGAAGTCCGCCATATTTTTTTTTAATGGCGAAAATTCGCGTTTCACAGGTTACCTATTTGAACGAACTCCTACAAAAGCCTATATCCGATTGACAAAAAGTCAGTGTCTGTGTGTTCTAGACATGTTGAAGATCTCTCGTTGTGCTCTGCACGTTATTTCCTAAAAGGGCGTGGTCATACGGACGCGTTGTTCGTCACAAACAGGAAGTAGTTTGTAACGGGCCTTACAATAGTCATACATTCATCAAACATCACACACATGATCCCAGTGCAAAAATAAAACTAGACATGTTGGCATAAAAAGTGGGCGTGGCTAAATGACTCAGTGGCGCCCCCTTGAAATTTTCAAAAAGGCCTCCCTATAGAGGTTTTTTTGGCCTACGTGCATGAAATTGTTTATGCTCATTGGGCATGTCAGGAGCTACATAAAAGCCTCTGACGCCCATAGTCATAACCAAACAGGAAGTCCGCCGTATTTTTTTTAATGCAAGAAAAATGGCTGAAATTCTTTTTTCACAGGTTAGCTATTTGACCGAACTCCTACAACAGCGTTTATCCCATTGACACAATGAGAATGTCAGTGTGTTCTCGACATGTTGAAGATCTCTCGTTGTGCTCTGCACGTTATTTCCTCAAAGGGCGTGGTCATACGGACGCGTTGTTCGTCACAAACAGGAAGTAGTTTGTTACGGGCCTCAATATAGTCATACATTCATCAAACATCATACACATGATCCCAGTGGAAAAATAAAACTAAACATGTTGGCATAAAAAGCGGGCGTGGCTAATTTACTCAGTGGCGCCCCCTTGAAATTTTCAAAAAGGCCTCTCCATTTAGGTTTTTTTGTCCTACATACACAAAAAAATTTTATGCTCATTGGGCATGTCAGGAGCTAAATAAAATCCTCTTACACCTATAGGCATAACTGAACAGGAAGTCTGCCATATTTTTTTGAATGCAACAAAAATGGCCGAAATTCACGTTTCACAGGTTAGCTATTTGAACGAACTCCTACAACAGCGTTTATCCGATCATCGTGACCTCAGTGTCAGTGTGTTCTGTACATGTTGAAGATCTCTCGTTGTGCTCCGCACGTTATTTCGTCAAAGGGCGTGGCCACGGCGTACCATCAAACTTTGATGTCTCGGCTCACTCCAATTTTTTAACCTTCGATGACTGTAAGGCCTGCTGCTTGGCCACGTGTCGCGGCTGCACTCCCGCGGTCGCACTCTCGCGGTCGCGACACGCGCCGACATGCGTGGGGTGCTTCGGTCCCTTCATCACCGCTTGCGGTTTTAATTTTTTTTTCTTTTTCGGTCCGTCAGTTTGACGCCACTTTTGACGGCTTGAACGTGAATGAAAACTCATCAAAATCTCCAACTTCATCGGGTCTGGCGAAAAATTTGATATTTTCGCCATTTCGTAATAAAAATTGGCAAAATGACTCAGTGGCGCCCCCTTCAAATTTTCAAAAGGGCCTCCCCATTGAGGTTTTTTCATCGTACGTGCACGACAATTTTTAAGCACATTAAGCATGCGAGATCTCACATAAAATCCTCTTACGCCCATAGTCAAAACCAAACGGGAAGTCCGCCATATTTTTTTTCAATGGCGAAAATTCGCGTTTCACAGGTTAGCTATTTGAACGAACTCCTCCAAAAGCAATTATCCGATTGACACAATGAGAATGTCAGTGCGTTCTCGACATGTTGAAGATCTCTCGTTGTGCTCTGCACTTTATTTCCTCAAAGGGCGTGGTCATACGGATGCGTTGTTCGTCACAAACAGGAAGTAGTTTGTTACGGGCCTTAATATAATCATACACTCACCAAACATCAGACACATGCTCCCAGTGGAAAAGTAAAGCTAGACATGCTGGCATAAAAAGAGGGCGTGGCTAAATGACTCAGTGGATTCCCCTTGAAAATTTCAAAAAGGCCTCCTCATTTAGGTTTTTTTGTCCTACATACACACATTTTTTTATGGTCATTGGGCATGTCAGGAGCTACATAAAATCCTCTTACACCTATCGTCATAACCAAACAGGAAGTCCGCCATATTTTTTTGAATGCAACAAAAATGGCCGAAATTCACGTTTCACAGGTTAGCTATTTGAACGAACTCCTCCAACAGCGTTTATCTGATCATCGTAAACTCAGTGTCAGTGTATTCTAGACATGTTGAAGATCTCTCGTTGTGCTCCGCACGTTATTTCGTTCAAGGGCGTGGCCATGGCGTACCATCAAACATTGATGTCTCGGCTTACCCCTATTTCTCCTTTCTGAAAGGCCTCCCCATAGAGGTTTTTTTCTCTGACACGCATGACAATTTTTTTGTACATTCAGAATGTCAGGACCTACAATAAATCCTCTTACACCCATAGTCAAAATTAAACAGCAAATCCGCCATATTTTTTTTCAATGGCGAAAATTCTCGTTTTAAAGGTTACCTATTTGAACGAACTCCTGTAAAAGCGTTTATCTGATTGACAAAAAGTCAGTGTTTGTGTGATCTTGATATGTTGAAGATCTCTCGTTGTGCTCCGCACATTATTTCGTCAAAGGGCGTGGTCATACGGACTTGATGTTCGTCACAAACAGGAATTAGTTTGTTACAGTGTCTAATATAGGCATAGAGTCATCAAACATAACACACATGATCCCAGTAGAAAAATTTAACTGGTCATGTTGTTATAATATGTGGGCGTGGCTAAATGACTCAGTGGCGCCCCCTTGAAATTTTCAAAAAGGCCTCCCTATAGAGGTTTTTTTGGCCTACGTGCATGAAATTTTTTATGCTCATTGGGCATGTCAGGAGATACATAAAAGCCTCTTACAGCCATGGTCATAACCAAACAGGAAGTCCGCCATATTTTTTTGAATGCAAGAAAAATGGCTGTAATTCCTTTTTCACAGGTTAGCTATTTGAACAAACTCCTACAACAGCGTTTATCCGATCATCGTGAACTCAGTGTCAGTGTGTTCTGGACATGTTGAAGATCTCTCGTTGTGCTCCGCACGTTATTTTGTCAAAGGGCGTGGCCACGGCGTACCATCAAACTTTGATGTCTCGGCACACTCCAATTTTTTAACCTTCGATGACTGTAAGTCCTGCTGCTTGGCCACGTGTCACGGCTGCACTCCCGCGGTCGCACTCTCGCGGTCGCGACACGCGCCGACATGCGTGGGGTGCTTTGGTCCCTTCATCACCGCTTGCGGTTTTAATTCTTCTTCTTTTCTTTTTCTTCCGTCTCTTTGGAGCCACTTTTGACGGCTTGAACGTGAATGAAAACTCATCAAAATCTCCAATGTCATCGGGTCTGGCGAAAAATTTGATATTTTCGCCATTTCATAAAAAAAATTCGCAAAATGACTCAGTGGCGCCCCCTTCAAATTTTCAAAAGGGCCTCCCTATTGAGGTTTTTTCATCGTACGTGCACGACAATTTTTAGGCACATTAAGCATGTGAGATCTCACATAAAATCCTCTTACACCCATAGTCAAAACCAAATAGGAAGTCCGCCATATTTTTTTTCAATTGCGTAAATTCGCGTTTCACAGGTTAGCTATTTGAACGAACTCCTCCAAAAGCGTTTATCCCATTGACACAATGAGAATGTCAGTGTGTTCTCGACATGTTGAAGATCTCTCGTTGTGCTCTGCACGTTATTTCCTCAAAGGGCGTGGTCATACGGACGCGTTGTTCGTCACAAACAGGAAGTAGTTTGTTACGGGCCTCAATATAGTCATACATTCATCAAACATCATACACATGATCCCAGTGGAAAAATAAAACTAGACATGTTGGCATAAAAAGTGGGCGTGGCTAATTTACTCGGTGTCGCACCCTTGAAATTTTCAAAAAGGCCTCCCTATAGAGGTTTTTTTGGCCTACGTGCATGAAATTTTTAATGCTCATTGGGCATGTCAAGAGATACATAAAAGCCTCTTACGCCCATCATCATTACCAAACAGGAAGTCCGCCATATTTTTTTTAATGCAAGAAAAATGGCTGAAATTCCTTTTTCACAGGTTAGCTAGTTGAACGAACTCCTACAACAGCGTTTATCCGATCATCGTAAACTCAGTGTCAGTGTGTTCTAGACATGTTGAAGATCTCTCGTTGTGCTCCGCACGTTATTTCGTTTAAGGGCGTGGCCATGGCGTACCATCAAACATTGATGTATCGCCGCACCCCTATTTTACCTTTCTGAAAGGCCTCCCCATAGAGGTTTTTTGCTTTTACAAGCATGACAATTTTTTTGTACATTCATAATGTCAGGAGCTACAAAAAGTCCTCTTAGACCCATAGTCAATACTAAACAGGAAGTCCGCCATATTTTTTTTCAATGGCGAAAATTCGCGTTTCACAGGTTAGATATTTGAACGAACTCCTCCAAAAGCAATTATCCGATTGACACAATGAGAATGTCAGTGTGATCTTGACATGTTGAAGATCTCTTGTTGTGCTCTGCACGTTATTTCGTTAAAGGGCGTGGTCGTACATACGCGTTGTTTGTCACAAACAGGAAGTAGTTTGTTACAGTGCTTAATATAGGTGTAGAGTCACCAAACATCAGACACATGATCCCTGGGGAAAAGTTAAACTTGTCATGTTGTTATAATAAGTGGGCGTGGCTAAATGACTCAGTGGCGCCCCCATGAAATCTTAAAAATGGCCTCCCCATAGAGGTTTCTTTTTCCTACATGCATGAGATTTTTTATGCTCATCGGGCATGTCAGGCGCTACGTAAAATCCTCTTACACCCATAGTCAAAACCCAACAGGAAGTCCGCCATTTTTTTTTTCAATGGCGAAAATTCGCGTTTCACAGGTTAGCTATTTGAACGAACTCCTCCAAAAGCAATTATCCAATGGACACAATGAGAATGTCAGTGTGTTCTCGACATGTTGAAGATCTCTCGTTGTGCTCCGCACGTTATTTCCTCAAAGGGCGTGGTCATACGGACGCGTTGTTCGTCACAAACAGGAAGTAGTTTGTTATGGGTCTTAATATAGGTGTAGAGTCACCAACCATCAGACACATGATCCCAGTGGAACAATAAAACTAGACATGCTGGCATAAAAAGTGGGCGTGGCTAAATGACTCAGTGGCGCCCCCTTGAAATTTTCAAAAAGGCCTCCCCATTGAGGTTTTTTTGTCCGACATGCATGGCAATTTTTATGCTCATTGGGCATGTCAGGAGCTACATAAAATCCTCTCACACCTATAGTCATAACCAAACAGGAAGTCCGCCATATTTTTTTGAATGCAACAAAAATGGCCGAAATTCACGTTTCACAGGTGAGCTATTTGAACAAACTCCTACAACAGCGTTTATCCGATCATCGTAAACTCAGTGTCAGTGTATTCTAGACATGTTGAAGATCTCTCGTTGTGCTCCGCACGTTATTTCGTTTAAGGGCGTGGCCATGGCGTACCATCAAACATTGATGTCTCGGCGCACCCCTATTTTACCTTTCTGAAAGGCCTCCCCATAGAGGTTTTTTTCTTTTACATGCATGACAATTTTTTTGTACATTCATAATGTCAGGACCTACAATAAATCCTCTTACACCCATAGTCAAAACTAAACCGGAAGTCCGCCATATTTTTTTTTAATGGCGAAAATTCGCGTTTCACAGGTTACCTATTTGAACGAACTCCTACAAAAGCCTATATCCGATTGACAAAAAGTCAGTGTCTGTGTGTTCTAGACATGTTGAAGATCTCTCGTTGTGCTCTGCACGTTATTTCCTAAAAGGGCGTGGTCATACGGACGCGTTGTTCGTCACAAACAGGAAGTAGTTTGTAACGGGCCTTACAATAGTCATACATTCATCAAACATCACACACATGATCCCAGTGCAAAAATAAAACTAGACATGTTGGCATAAAAAGTGGGCGTGGCTAAATGACTCAGTGGCGCCCCCTTGAAATTTTCAAAAAGGCCTCCCTATAGAGGTTTTTTTGGCCTACGTGCATGAAATTGTTTATGCTCATTGGGCATGTCAGGAGCTACAGAAAAGCCTCTGACGCCCATAGTCATAACCAAACAGGAAGTCCGCCGTATTTTTTTTAATGCAAGAAAAATGGCTGAAATTCTTTTTTCACAGGTTAGCTATTTGACCGAACTCCTACAACAGCGTTTATCCCATTGACACAATGAGAATGTCAGTGTGTTCTCGACATGTTGAAGATCTCTCGTTGTGCTCTGCACGTTATTTCCTCAAAGGGCGTGGTCATACGGACGCGTTGTTCGTCACAAACAGGAAGTAGTTTGTTACGGGCCTCAATATAGTCATACATTCATCAAACATCATACACATGATCCCAGTGGAAAAATAAAACTAAACATGTTGGCATAAAAAGCGGGCGTGGCTAATTTACTCAGTGGCGCCCCCTTGAAATTTTCAAAAAGGCCTCTCCATTTAGGTTTTTTTGTCCTACATACACAAAAAAAATTTATGCTCATTGGGCATGTCAGGAGCTACATAAAATCCTCTTACACCTATAGGCATAACTGAACAGGAAGTCTGCCATATTTTTTTGAATGCAACAAAAATGGCCGAAATTCACGTTTCACAGGTTAGCTATTTGAACGAACTCCTACAACAGCGTTTATCCGATCATCGTGACCTCAGTGTCAGTGTGTTCTGTACATGTTGAAGATCTCTCGTTGTGCTCCGCACGTTATTTCGTCAAAGGGCGTGGCCACGGCGTACCATCAAACTTTGATGTCTCGGCTCACTCCAATTTTTTAACCTTCGATGACTGTAAGGCCTGCTGCTTGGCCACGTGTCGCGGCTGCACTCCCGCGGTCGCACTCTCGCGGTCGCGACACGCGCCGACATGCGTGGGGTGCTTCGGTCCCTTCATCACCGCTTGCGGTTTTAATTTTTTTTTCTTTTTCGGTCCGTCAGTTTGACGCCACTTTTGACGGCTTGAACGTGAATGAAAACTCATCAAAATCTCCAACTTCATCGGGTCTGGCGAAAAATTTGATATTTTCGCCATTTCGTAATAAAAATTGGCAAAATGACTCAGTGGCGCCCCCTTCAAATTTTCAAGTCCTGCTGCTTGGCCACGTGTCGCGGCTGCACTCCCGCGGTCGCACTCTCGCGGTCGCGACACGCGCCGACATGCGTGGGGTGCTTTGGTCCCTTCATCACCGCTTGCGGTTTTAATTCTTCTTCTTTTCTTTTTCTTCCGTCTCTTTGGAGCCACTTTTGACGGCTTGAACGTGAATGAAAACTCATCAAAATCTCCAATGTCATCGGGTCTGGCGAAAAATTTGATATTTTCGCCATTTCATAAAAAAAATTCGCAAAATGACTCAGTGGCGCCCCCTTCAAATTTTCAAAAGGGCCTCCCTATTGAGGTTTTTTCATCGTACGTGCACGACAATTTTTAGGCACATTAAGCATGTGAGATCTCACATAAAATCCTCTTACACCCATAGTCAAAACCAAATAGGAAGTCCGCCATATTTTTTTTCAATTGCGAAAATTCGCGTTTCACAGGTTAGCTATTTGAACGAACTCCTCCAAAAGCGTTTATCCCATTGACACAATGAGAATGTCAGTGTGTTCTCGACATGTTGAAGATCTCTCGTTGTGCTCTGCACGTTATTTCCTCAAAGGGCGTGGTCATACGGACGCGTTGTTCGTCACAAACAGGAAGTAGTTTGTTACGGGCCTCAATATAGTCATACATTCATCAAACATCATACACATGATCCCAGTGGAAAAATAAAACTAGACATGTTGGCATAAAAAGTGGGCGTGGCTAATTTACTCGGTGTCGCACCCTTGAAATTTTCAAAAAGGCCTCCCTATAGAGGTTTTTTTTCGCCTACGTGCATGAAATTTTTAATGCTCATTGGGCATGTCAAGAGATACATAAAAGCCTCTTACGCCCATCATCATAACCAAACAGGAAGTCCGCCATATTTTTTTTAATGCAAGAAAAATGGCTGAAATTCCTTTTTCACAGGTTAGCTAGTTGAACGAACTCCTACAACAGCGTTTATCCGATCATCGTAAACTCAGTGTCAGTGTGTTCTAGACATGTTGAAGATCTCTCGTTGTGCTCCGCACGTTATTTCGTTTAAGGGCGTGGCCATGGCGTACCATCAAACATTGATGTATCGCCGCACCCCTATTTTACCTTTCTGAAAGGCCTCCCCATAGAGGTTTTTTGCTTTTACAAGCATGACAATTTTTTTGTACATTCATAATGTCAGGAGCTACAAAAAGTCCTCTTAGACCCATAGTCAATACTAAACAGGAAGTCCGCCATATTTTTTTTCAATGGCGAAAATTCGCGTTTCACAGGTTAGATATTTGAACGAACTCCTCCAAAAGCAATTATCCGATTGACACAATGAGAATGTCAGTGTGATCTTGACATGTTGAAGATCTCTTGTTGTGCTCTGCACGTTATTTCGTTAAAGGGCGTGGTCGTACATACGCGTTGTTTGTCACAAACAGGAAGTAGTTTGTTACAGTGCTTAATATAGGTGTAGAGTCACCAAACATCAGACACATGATCCCTGGGGAAAAGTTAAACTTGTCATGTTGTTATAATAAGTGGGCGTGGCTAAATGACTCAGTGGCGCCCCCATGAAATCTTAAAAATGGCCTCCCCATAGAGGTTTCTTTTTCCTACATGCATGAGATTTTTTATGCTCATCGGGCATGTCAGGCGCTACGTAAAATCCTCTTACACCCATAGTCAAAACCCAACAGGAAGTCCGCCATTTTTTTTTTCAATGGCGAAAATTCGCGTTTCACAGGTTAGCTATTTGAACGAACTCCTCCAAAAGCAATTATCCAATGGACACAATGAGAATGTCAGTGTGTTCTCGACATGTTGAAGATCTCTCGTTGTGCTCCGCACGTTATTTCCTCAAAGGGCGTGGTCATACGGACGCGTTGTTCGTCACAAACAGGAAGTAGTTTGTTATGGGTCTTAATATAGGTGTAGAGTCACCAACCATCAGACACATGATCCCAGTGGAACAATAAAACTAGACATGCTGGCATAAAAAGTGGGCGTGGCTAAATGACTCAGTGGCGCCCCCTTGAAATTTTCAAAAAGGCCTCCCCATTGAGGTTTTTTTGTCCGACATGCATGGCAATTTTTATGCTCATTGGGCATGTCAGGAGCTACATAAAATCCTCTCACACCTATAGTCATAACCAAACAGGAAGTCCGCCATATTTTTTTGAATGCAACAAAAATGGCCGAAATTCACGTTTCACAGGTGAGCTATTTGAACAAACTCCTACAACAGCGTTTATCCGATCATCGTAAACTCAGTGTCAGTGTATTCTAGACATGTTGAAGATCTCTCGTTGTGCTCCGCACGTTATTTCGTTTAAGGGCGTGGCCATGGCGTACCATCAAACATTGATGTCTCGGCGCACCCCTATTTTACCTTTCTGAAAGGCCTCCCCATAGAGGTTTTTTTCTTTTACATGCATGACAATTTTTTTGTACATTCATAATGTCAGGACCTACAATAAATCCTCTTACACCCATAGTCAAAACTAAACCGGAAGTCCGCCATATTTTTTTTTAATGGCGAAAATTCGCGTTTCACAGGTTAGCTATTTGAACGAACTCCTACAAAAGCCTATATCCGATTGACAAAAAGTCAGTGTCTGTGTGTTCTAGACATGTTGAAGATCTCTCGTTGTGCTCTGCACGTTATTTCCTAAAAGGGCGTGGTCATACGGACGCGTTGTTCGTCACAAACAGGAAGTAGTTTGTAACGGGCCTTACAATAGTCATACATTCATCAAACATCACACACATGATCCCAGTGCAAAAATAAAACTAGACATGTTGGCATAAAAAGTGGGCGTGGCTAAATGACTCAGTGGCGCCCCCTTGAAATTTTCAAAAAGGCCTCCCTATAGAGGTTTTTTTGGCCTACGTGCATGAAATTGTTTATGCTCATTGGGCATGTCAGGAGCTACATAAAAGCCTCTGACGCCCATAGTCATAACCAAACAGGAAGTCCGCCGTATTTTTTTTAATGCAAGAAAAATGGCTGAAATTCTTTTTTCACAGGTTAGCTATTTGACCGAACTCCTACAACAGCGTTTATCCCATTGACACAATGAGAATGTCAGTGTGTTCTCGACATGTTGAAGATCTCTCGTTGTGCTCTGCACGTTATTTCCTCAAAGGGCGTGGTCATACGGACGCGTTGTTCGTCACAAACAGGAAGTAGTTTGTTACGGGCCTCAATATAGTCATACATTCATCAAACATCATACACATGATCCCAGTGGAAAAATAAAACTAAACATGTTGGCATAAAAAGCGGGCGTGGCTAATTTACTCAGTGGCGCCCCCTTGAAATTTTCAAAAAGGCCTCTCCATTTAGGTTTTTTTGTCCTACATACACAAAAAAATTTTATGCTCATTGGGCATGTCAGGAGCTACATAAAATCCTCTTACACCTATAGGCATAACTGAACAGGAAGTCTGCCATATTTTTTTGAATGCAACAAAAATGGCCGAAATTCACGTTTCACAGGTTAGCTATTTGAACGAACTCCTACAACAGCGTTTATCCGATCATCGTGACCTCAGTGTCAGTGTGTTCTGTACATGTTGAAGATCTCTCGTTGTGCTCCGCACGTTATTTCGTCAAAGGGCGTGGCCACGGCGTACCATCAAACTTTGATGTCTCGGCTCACTCCAATTTTTTAACCTTCGATGACTGTAAGGCCTGCTGCTTGGCCACGTGTCGCGGCTGCACTCCCGCGGTCGCACTCTCGCGGTCGCGACACGCGCCGACATGCGTGGGGTGCTTCGGTCCCTTCATCACCGCTTGCGGTTTTAATTTTTTTTTCTTTTTCGGTCCGTCAGTTTGACGCCACTTTTGACGGCTTGAACGTGAATGAAAACTCATCAAAATCTCCAACTTCATCGGGTCTGGCGAAAAATTTGATATTTTCGCCATTTCGTAATAAAAATTGGCAAAATGACTCAGTGGCGCCCCCTTCAAATTTTCAAAAGGGCCTCCCCATTGAGGTTTTTTCATCGTACGTGCACGACAATTTTTAAGCACATTAAGCATGCGAGATCTCACATAAAATCCTCTTACGCCCATAGTCAAAACCAAACGGGAAGTCCGCCATATTTTTTTTCAATGGCGAAAATTCGCGTTTCACAGGTTAGCTATTTGAACGAACTCCTCCAAAAGCAATTATCCGATTGACACAATGAGAATGTCAGTGCGTTCTCGACATGTTGAAGATCTCTCGTTGTGCTCTGCACTTTATTTCCTCAAAGGGCGTGGTCATACGGATGCGTTGTTCGTCACAAACAGGAAGTAGTTTGTTACGGGCCTTAATATAATCATACACTCACCAAACATCAGACACATGCTCCCAGTGGAAAAGTAAAGCTAGACATGCTGGCATAAAAAGAGGGCGTGGCTAAATGACTCAGTGGATTCCCCTTGAAAATTTCAAAAAGGCCTCCTCATTTAGGTTTTTTTGTCCTACATACACACATTTTTTTATGGTCATTGGGCATGTCAGGAGCTACATAAAATCCTCTTACACCTATCGTCATAACCAAATAGGAAGTCCGCCATATTTTTTTGAATGCAACAAAAATGGCCGAAATTCACGTTTCACAGGTTAGCTATTTGAACGAACTCCTCCAACAGCGTTTATCTGATCATCGTAAACTCAGTGTCAGTGTATTCTAGACATGTTGAAGATCTCTCGTTGTGCTCCGCACGTTATTTCGTTCAAGGGCGTGGCCATGGCGTACCATCAAACATTGATGTCTCGGCTTACCCCTATTTCTCCTTTCTGAAAGGCCTCCCCATAGAGGTTTTTTTCTCTGACACGCATGACAATTTTTTTGTACATTCAGAATGTCAGGACCTACAATAAATCCTCTTACACCCATAGTCAAAATTAAACAGCAAATCCGCCATATTTTTTTTCAATGGCGAAAATTCTCGTTTTAAAGGTTACCTATTTGAACGAACTCCTGTAAAAGCGTTTATCTGATTGACAAAAAGTCAGTGTTTGTGTGATCTTGATATGTTGAAGATCTCTCGTTGTGCTCCGCACATTATTTCGTCAAAGGGCGTGGTCATACGGACTTGATGTTCGTCACAAACAGGAATTAGTTTGTTACAGTGTCTAATATAGGCATAGAGTCATCAAACATAACACACATGATCCCAGTAGAAAAATTTAACTGGTCATGTTGTTATAATATGTGGGCGTGGCTAAATGACTCAGTGGCGCCCCCTTGAAATTTTCAAAAAGGCCTCCCTATAGAGGTTTTTTTGGCCTACGTGCATGAAATTTTTTATGCTCATTGGGCATGTCAGGAGATACATAAAAGCCTCTTACAGCCATGGTCATAACCAAACAGGAAGTCCGCCATATTTTTTTGAATGCAAGAAAAATGGCTGTAATTCCTTTTTCACAGGTTAGCTATTTGAACAAACTCCTACAACAGCGTTTATCCGATCATCGTGAACTCAGTGTCAGTGTGTTCTGGACATGTTGAAGATCTCTCGTTGTGCTCCGCACGTTATTTTGTCAAAGGGCGTGGCCACGGCGTACCATCAAACTTTGATGTCTTGGCACAATCCAATTTTTTAACCTTCGATGACTGTAAGGCCTGCTGCTTGGCCACGTGTCGCGGCTGCACTCCCACGGTCGCACTCTCGCGGTCGCGACACGCGCCGACATGCGTGGGGTGCTTCGGTCCCTTCATCACCGCTTGCGGTTTTAATCTTTTTTTTCTTTTTCGGTCCGTCAGTTTGACGCCACTTTTGACGGCTTGAACGTGAATGAAAACTCATCAAAATCTCCAACTTCATCGGGTCTGGCGAAAAATTTGATATTTTCGCCATTTCCTAATAAAAATTGGCAAAATGACTCAGTGGCGCCCCCTTCAAATTTTCAAAAGGGCCTCCCCATTGAGGTTTTTTCATTGTACGTGCACGACAATTTTTAGGCACATTAAGCATGCGAGATCTCACATAAAATCCTCTTACGCCCATAGTCAAAACCAAACAGGAAGTCCGCCATATTTTCTTTCAATGGCGAAAATTCGCGTTTCACAGGTTAGCTATTTGAACGAACTCCTCCAAAAGCAATTATCCGATTGACACAATGAGAATGTCAGTGTGTTCTCGACATGTTGAAGATCTCTCGTTGTGCTCTGCACGTTATTTCCTCAAAGGGCGTGGTCATACGGACGCGTTGTTCGTCACAAACAGGAAGTAGTTTGTTACGGGCCTTAATATAGTCATACATTCATCAAACGTTACACACATGATTCTAGTGGAAAAATAAAACTATACATGTTGGCATAAAAAGTGGGCGTGGCTAAATGACTCAGTGGCGCAACCTTGAAATTTTAAAAAAGGCCTCCCCATAGAGGTTTTTTTGTCCTACGTGCATGAATTTTTTTATGCTCATTGGGCATGTCAGGAGCTACATAAAATCCTCTCACACCCATCGTCATAACCAAACAGGATGTCCGCCATATTTTTTTGAATGCAAGAAAAATGGCTAAAATTCCTTTTTCACAGGTTAGCTATTTGAACGAACTCCTACAACAGCGTTTATCCGATCATCGTAAACTCAATGTCATTGTATTCTAGACATGTTGAAGATCTCTCGTTGTGCTCCGCACGTTATTTCGTTTAAGGGCGTGGCCACGGTGTAGCATCAAACTTTGATGTCTCGGCGCAATCCAATTTTTTAACCTTCGATGACTGTAAGGCCTACTGCTTGGCCTCGTGTCGTGGCTTCACACCCACGGTCGCACTGACCAACCCAATTCCGTTTAAGAAGTTTTATCTGACCCTGTGGAGGAAAGCAACAGGAAAGCAACATCCACTTTTAGTTGTCGAAGATAATTGTCTGTTTTTTGTCTTTTCACCATGTTATTGAGACCTTTTACATTTAAAGATACAAAAGTTACTGTAATTCTATTTTAGCAGGGTGCTATGGTAAATCTCTAAAGACCCTCCAACTCGTCCAAAACGCTGCAGCTCGTGTTCTTACTAGAACGAGGAAAAGGGACCACATTACTCCTGTATTGGCTTCTCTCCATTGGCTCCCTATAAAATCTAGAATAGAATTTAAAATCCTTCTGCTCACCTACAAAGCTCTAAACGGTCAGGCACCATCGTATCTTAAAGAGTTAATTGTACCGTACTATCCATCAAGAACATTACGTTCCCAGAATGCAGGCCTGCTTGTGGTGCCTATAGTCTCTAAAAGTACTATGGGAGGTAGAGCCTTTAGTTATCAGGCACCGCTCCTTTGGAATCGTCTACCAGTCGGGGTCCGGGAGGCAGACACACTAGGTACTTTTAAGAATAGACTTAAAACTTTTCTTTTTGATAAATCTTATAGTTAGGGCTGGCTTAGGACCAGCTCATAGTTATGCTGCTATAGGCTTAGACTACCGGGGGAACTGGCACCAGGATCTCTTATCTCTCTCTCCCAGCTTTCTCACCTTATAGCAATAAGATATGTCTATAGTGACAAGCAGTAGCTTGTCACTATCTTTGTATTCTAACCTCTCCTTTTGAGCTCTCTTAGGTTCCTTGAGCTCTCTTAGGTTCCTTGGGACTGTTGGTGAGGATGGCCTGCCCAAACAACCCCCCCCCCTCCCCCTGAGGATGGCCTGCCCAGACCCCCCCCCCCCCCAACCTATCCCATCCTATTCTTCTTTCTGCATCTTGTCCCATCTCCCCCATCCCATTTTCAAGCCCAGCACAGTTTAGCAGATGGCTGTTCCGTCATGAGCCCGGGTCTGCTGAAGATTTCTGCCTGTTAAAAGGAAGTTTTTTCTTGCCACGCCATGACGGATTAAGCTGGGCTCTTGTAACATAGCCATAAGTAAGGTCCTTTACCTGCTTTTTGTAAACATAACAATGAGCATGGTCTTGTTACCTGCCCTTTTGTTAATGTTAACAGACAAACAGTAAGGTCCTTTACCTGCTTTTGTAAAGTGTCTTGAGATAACGCCTGTTATGAATTGACGCTATATAAATAAAGATTGATTGATTGATTGATTGATGATAAAGATTGATTGATTGAAAAGTGATGCTATGGTTTTTGTTTTGTCTATTTAAATCTGCCATGTAAAGGTGATGACCTCTGTTATCTCATAGTGACCTGGAATAATAGTAGTATTGTAGTAGTATAAGTGTGGAGGACTGAATGACGTAGGAACAAAGACCCTGAATGAGAATAATAAAAATAATTTAAAAAAATAAATAAATAAATACATATTGTAATACCACATGGTTCTGAAAACCCTTGCAGTTCGTAGTGAAACCTACCAATACTAAACTCTTTCTTGAACTCTGTTGTGAACATGAATAAATGAACTGAAGTGATCACTTATATGGCAAAACACAAAATAGCCCTGCCCCAATTGCCCCAGCATTTGGTCGAGAAAATCTTAGCCCATCATAAAATCAGATAAAATAAATTTGGAGAGATGTTTAGCTTAACAATTCACAAATTAGTAGTGCGGATAAGCAGAGGAATAAGTGGTAACAGTAGAAAAGAAAATATTATTTGTCGAAAAGTAACATCCTTTAGTAAGTCTGTGTGCAGTCATAGCATGCATACTGGGGAATTGGAATGGATGTAGCTCCGGTGGGGTCACCTTTGCAGGGAGCGAAGCAAGGTGCACATAGCACCGAACCGGCACAGGATTCACCGAGCCATGGCTTGAAGTGGCGACAGTAGCGAGTTTACGGACTGTACAAGAAGTTCATACAGATAGAAATAAATGTAAGATTAATTTATGCCTTTATTTACAGATGATCTTGATTACTTTAAAATGCATTAATTACACCCCCCCCCCCCCCACACACACACACACACACACACTCACTCACAGATTTAATCAAATGTGTGCATTTGTGCTTTTGTGATTAGCAATGATTTATTGCATGGACACATTTTTTTTATTCACTTTTTCATGCTTTCTATTCATAGATGTGCAAAAGTACACCACAGTCTGTGGAGAGACTCTATGAACCGCTACAAAATCTGGATATGGCTCAAAGTCTACAGGTCCAGATCAGCATTGTGGCTGACAAGTGCAAAGTGATCCTTCAACTACTGGACATCTTCCAGAGCAGATGCCCTACAACCACCAAGCTCTGTGACTACCTTGAGGATGTCCAGGATGTGGCAACTGTTATAGAAAGAGCAGAGAGACTATGTTTTGATCCCAGATTGGCTGCTGGTAACATCTGCCTCATGCTTTTTAAGCATAAAGAAGGCACCCTATACAGTAGTTGCAGGATGAGAGAGTCAACAAAACACAAGGATTTATCAAGACAGTTCAAAATTAGACATTTATTGATCATTGTCTTTCATAATTACATTCATAGACAAATAGAAACAAATAGTTTGAAAATAATATTAAAGGTGAAAGTCAGTTAAACGAGTTTCCTTAATTTATGAATTTCGTGGGAGGTACAAGAAGTGGAGGGAAAAATAGGTTTATGACTAATACAATGACATGCACAAAAAATGGAAATTATTTTAAAACACTATAAGTGGTAGAAGGCTTTGTGACCAATAAAAAGTTGTGCAGGTTATCTGCACCAGCTTTTCATTTAAACAGTGACTCAACATTGCAGCACCAATACAATGCTGTGTTCAGTGCCTGTGCAGTATAACACTGAGTATTACAAATCTTAATGATGCACCCTCCTGTTTCCAATTTAATGTTGATCAGTGATAACTAATATAGATAAGAGAATCCAAAATAATGAAAGCGCATCCTTGAATGTCACAATTGCACTCAAAAACTATCTCAAGATAGACCACGTTCATCCATGCTCCTCCGTGGAAGATCTTTTAAACACCTCAGATACGAGTGAATGCAGCACATTTTGGATGTCCGGAGACAGCAAACAGAACAACAAAAAAGCAAAAGATGACAGACACACAAAAGCCAGGAAGAGTTTACATCTTATTAGAGGGTTGAATATATATTGAATATTTGATTCTGATTGGTCAATAACGGAATTCCAAGATCTTCTTTCTATAATTAACTAACTTGTATAGTCTCCAGCAGATAAAATATTTGAAGTTGAGTTTTTACTTATTAAGTCTACATTCTTAGATATGTTTTAAAAATGCCACAAAGTCTGAAATTAAAAAACCTTAAAGGCTCAATAAAGTTAAAACTCTAAATATATATGTTCCTGAAGAGCAATGGTTTCAGTTTGGTTCTAGGCAGGTTATTTTCCAATAGTAGTAGTGCCTATGCAACATCAAGTGTCAACTCTAACATCATTTAGTGGTTATTTACTTTGGGGATAAGATATATTTTCCATTTAACAAAAAAGTCTAAAAACAAGTACAATAAATTTGATTAGAAATATTATGAACTGAAAAATGTTGACCTTATCATCAACTATGATCACATAAGAGGTGAACATAATTATGACTTCGACTTAAAATGGATAGTGGTGCCAGCTTATATATTGGGCTATGGTGTTTTCTTCTACTCAAGGGAGAGTAAATATTTGTTAGAGATTTTTTTTAATTATAAGTCACTTGTGCATTAATGTAACTTGTTACATTGGAAACATGAGATTTTGTTTTAATGAAATTGAGTTTAAAAAAAGATCTCACTCTCAGACACCAAATACTGTATTTCACTTTGTCAATGCTACTGATCATGTGTCAACCCAATTCTGCCATTTTTGCTGATTTATACTCGGAATATAAAGGCACACACACCAAAGCTCATGCTGTCACTGACACACTGGCCTAAATGTAGACATACAGGTTGGATATCTTGCCACTATTTTCTAAAAGAACAAGAATATCGACATACATAGATAGCAAAATAAAAACAAAACACAAACATCATGCTTCTTCCTGCCTTAAACCTGTCATCCTTGGTAACAGCCAGTTTGTAGAATTGGAGAAGAGCACTTGGAACTATTGTGAACGGTTTCTCATAAGACATAAAAAGATGGTGTTTAAGATTATCTGTGGTTTACAGCCTTGAAAAAATCAGCGGAAGCTGTTTAAAGGCCACCAAAGGCGCTGTGGACTCCTGAAAAGATTATAGATTCTGTATATAAAAAGTTGTGCTGGCCAAAAAAAGCTATGAAAGGTACTCCAGTTTGATTCAGCCATTGTGGCCTCGCTTTGTGTAGTGTAGACAAATAAGGCTTTTCTAGAACAATATTGCCCAAAGTCCAGGCACTTAAATACATATGGGACTTAAACTTTGTCAAGGATGGAAGTAAAGGGCTTGTTATAGATGAAAGGGATTTGACCAAAGTGTTTCTTCCTTATTTATTTTAGTGTGTTGGTGTGGGTCAATGGGGCAGTGATCCTTTCACTCTCTTATGCTAGCAGAATAAGAGAACTGGGGGAAATGGGCTTGCTGGCCTGGGTCCTCACAGTCCAACCTATTATCTGTAAGAACAAGAAACCAAAACTCAGTGGTGCAAATACTCACAGTGCTTGTCCAGATTTAAAAGTCGAGCAGTCAGAGGATACTTACACTTGTCTGGAGGAGTAAGAGTAATAGTCTGGGCTGTGAACTCCTCATCAAAGTAACGGGTGTCCGTCTCCGATGTCACTTGCGGTCTGAAGAGTGGGGTGAGCTGACATGGGAAGGAAATAATGTTGATAAACTGGCTATATAACACATTAAACATAATTGATACATTCAGTTTAGAAAAAAGTTCATCATGCGACCAGAATTGTTTGTCTATAACCTTTGACCACTGGGCACACAGTAGTGCTACATACATAGTTAGTACATAGTAGTACTATTATGTTAGCACTAAAATGTAAAGGAAAGCAACCAACTTTTCACACATCAATCAATTCTTCAAATTGGAGCTTCTTGGGTGTGCTGCCATTGTGTGCATTCAAACACTCTTTTAAGAGCAAGAACTGAACTCTCATTGCATTTATAACATATCTAGAGATCAACCAAGTAAGATTTTCAAGAGTACAAATTACTGCCACCATCAGTTCACAAAAGGCAACAATAGCCCCGTTTCCACACAGCAGTCCGGTACAGTTTGGTTCAATTAAGCCCGATCCCGTTTGCGTTTCCACAGCCACCCATGCCCTATTTGGTAGGCGCAGTGACGTGTAAGCCGGATGACAATAGCCGCTATGTAAATAGCGTCATATGATACCAGCTAACAGCTAACCACTAACCATTAACTAATAAATTCAACAAAGGAGAAAAACGCTACACAAACCCAACGCTGGAAGACATCCAGCAGTTCATCCACTTTGTCATTGGCATGTGACTATTACAAGAATTCAGCTTTGTTTCAGAGAAGGCTTTGTGCCTCGAGGAGAAATACAGACGTAAACAATCAGCTGTGTATTACAGTCAACACGGCAAGTGATGATTCTTTCAACCAATCAACAGACTGCTGTGTTTAGCTCCACCTTTTCGGGTCGGCTCGATATTCTTGGCACCCCAACGGAAGGGTCCCAAAAAGCCGGACTGCTCGGTGGAAACGGGGCTAATGTGTGTTGGTAGATTTACGATCAGAAAAGCAAATAGGGCTAAATCGCATCACAGGACTTACATCTGCGTCCCATGCATTCTTGTTACAGATAATACCAACAAAAATAGGTGACAGGTGAATGAAACTGTTTTATTATTCTGTCACTCTTATTTCCAGTAGCACTGTTCACAAGTCCTACTGGATTTCTCAAGAGGTATGAATGTTATGAGCTGTGTAAGACAAAAGATGCAGCTAGTATTTAAGAAAAGTCAGGAATGATAAAATGTGATAGCCTCGTTGACGTCTTACCTTCTTCTGTACTACATCCTGCCAGTTGATGGTGAAGAAAAATTTGTGATTCATTACTTCTTTGGCATCGTTGGGACCTCCGCCTAACCTGTCAGTCATAACAAGATCTCATGAGCGTTCAGATGAAATAAATTTCCAAAGGCAACACACAAAAGATAAGTCCTCTCAGATACCTCTGCTTAGGGTCCTTCTTGAGGAGGCCAGCAAGTAGTGACTTGGCCTCGGGCAACAGGTTCCTGGGGAAGCGAATCTCCTCCATAAGGATGAGCTCAAACAATCGTTCATGATCCTGGTTGTAGAAAGGCAGACGGCCGCACATCATCTCATACATGACCACACCCAGACCCCACCAGTCCACAGACCGGCCGTAGTCATTATCTTCTAGGACCTGAGACACAGACATTTGCCTTACTAAAATTTCTGAACAATGTAGTACTGTTTCTGAATATCCAGCCCCTAAGTGCGTGCGTGCGTGTGTGTGAAACCTACATTCGTCTCAGTTTTGAAATATCACTTCCAGTTAGTTTGAAATGCAAAAGTTTGGAAAACTCATTTTCTTAATCATGAATTGTGAGTGGCTGTAGCTCAGTGGTAAAGTTGTCTCTCAACCAGAAGGTCAGGGTTTTGATCCCAAGGTCCTGCAGGTCACATCCATGTGTCCTTGGGCAAGACACTGAATCACAAATTGCTCCGTTTGTTTTGTCAGCAGTGTGAATGTGAACGCATGGATTAGTTATAATACTGATGAACTTGTTACATAGCAGCCTCTGCCATCAGTGTCAATTCATCGAGCAGTAAAAATAAAGACTAAGAGTTAATATTTTGTCTCAAATAATTAAGGAGAAGGATCCACTATCAGAAAATAAATATTCTTTTAAGTGTTAATTTAAAATAAACCAAGAGACTTTGACGGCATGTTAGTACAATAAAAGATAAGCAATTTCGAATACAATATGTACCCATTCATCCTTTTACACACATTAAGAGTGACTTACACGTTACAAAACGAGGTAAGTTTGAGTAAGGAGAGACACTTGATATGGTAGCATATCGGAAACAATAGAGGAAGCTGGGTTGCACAGTAGTATGAAAATCTGTCTTTCCCGTTGGTATCAAGAATGTCTTCCAAAATCCTAGTAGTTTTGGTCCTAGATTATTTACTAATCCTAAAAAAGTCATTGCTTTTTGAGACAGAACCAGTCTTCTCATGACTTGTAAACCAACAACCATTCCATAGATAAGGAAATGAAGCTATGATTTCCCTTATGTTTCCCTCAATCTATCCTTGCTTAATTAGTGTGAATGCTTCAAGCATTCACACTATTGTTATCCAGTTCTTTATTATTATTCCGCATATTCTTCTACTTCCGTACGTTTTTTGCTTCGCTTCTACTTTTGCACCTTTTGTGCTACTTTCACCGTTCAACTATCATACTGTTCAGCTTTTTCTGCTCTTTATGGCTATATCTTTTCACGTTTTTACTACTTTTACTTTTTAAGTTATTTCACTTTTTTCACATATTTTCACATTTTTTTTCCCCATTGAAATGAATGGGATTTTTTTCCACTTTTCCAACTTCTTCTCAGCCTTATAACTTTTGCTCTGTTCCACTTAGAGACTTCATTTTTACTTTAAAACGTTCACACGTTTTTCCACTACTTTTACTACATTTACATTGTTTTGCTATCTTTTATACTTTTTAAACTATACCTCCAAATGTTTGGTGATGTTTTTTACAGTTTTCTCCCTTTTTGAATGGGTGTCTATGTGGTGGGATGTTCAGAGCTAGAGTGCGTGACATCATCGCTTAGAGTGCGGCAGAGATGTGAGATTATTTCAAAATCTCCTGAACAAATTGCTCTAGCGACCACAATTTTCAGACCACATGACTAAATTTACCCTCAAAACGTAGGAAAACTTGTCCTCTCGCTCACATTAAAATTTCAGGACAAACGGAGCTACGGTTTGGACACAGTGAGCTTCAAAGCGGCAGGTGGTCCAAAAAACTCTCCATCTGCGATAATGTTAAGATCCACCGATTCATCTGGAAACTGATCTCTCTTGACAAAGTTTTCACATCGCTGTAGTTCCCACATTTCTTGGATCCCAGACATAAAAATTACATCAACGCGTTCAGCTACCTCTCCTCTTGCTCATAAAATCATCATTCAGCCGCGAACTCTTCATTTTACCCCTTAAAATGAGCACTGAATAGGGAGATTTTCTCAGTCGAAGCTGCCAGCTGAATGCAGTTGCTCTTGATTGCACTTACACACAAACACCCTCCCCTCCACACACGCACACACATGCATTGAACTTTATACTGTAAATGCTTTACTTCACGATTGTTGGCTGTGGCTCAGTTGGTAGAGTCGTCGCCCCTCAATCGGAAGGTTGAGGGTTCGATCCCTAGCTCCTGTGAGCAACATGTCTGATGTGTCCTGTTCTTGTACAGATACTTTCACTTTCTTCTACTTCCTTTTCTCCTTTTACTACTGTTTTTCTTCTTCCACTTTTCTTCAGCTATTTCCTCTTCTTCTATCTCTTGTTCTTCTGCTTTTACTTCTTTTTCTGCTTCCACTTCTTTTACTACATTTTCTTCTATCACTATTTCTTGTTCTTGTACAGATACTTTCACTTTCTTCTACTTCCTTTTCTCCTTTTACTACTGTTTTTCTTCTTCCACTTTTCTTCTGCTATTTCCTCTTCTTCCACTTTTCTTCTGCTATTTCCTCCTCTTCTACTTGTTCCACTTTTTCTTCATCTTCTGCTAATTTTCCTCTTTTTCTGCTGATTTATCTTCATTCAGCAGTGTTTCCGCAACATTTCAGCAGGAAGCATTCACACGCATTTTCCGCAGGGAAATGCAAATTTTCTAGTTTAATTTAAAGTTTATTGAACTAGACATAAAACATGGACAAAAAATGGACATAAAAATTACATTGGACAGACCAGATGCAATGACTTGAGTGTTTTAGCACATTCACAACACTTGTCCACAAGCAACTTTTGAAAGAATAAAACAATTTAACTAAAACGAAAGGAGAGAGAAGAAAATCACCAATAAAACTAAGACAAAACAAAAACAACAAACAAAGATTAGAACAACTAGCGAGCAATTTCTTTTAGTTCACTAACTAAAGAGCAGACAGTAACATGATTAAGCAGTCACCAGTTAAAAGTCATTCATGTGAACACTGTTGTTTAGATTTCAGCCATTGAGTCCTTTGTTAAAAGCCTCACTGTTGTTTTCTAATTTTAGGCTGGTGGGTTTCCACAGTTTGGCCCCCTTTACAGAAAGAGCTGACAGACTGAATGACGTTTTGCATCTTGGTACCAGACAATCACTACTAGTGGAGACTCGTGTGAGAGCTCTGACACCTGATGGCCAGTTTAGAGACCAGTGCTGGCACATGATTTAGACATTTAAATTTATTTTCAAGTACATAGTAGAAACACTGTATTCGAGTAGTAAAGAAGAATAGATCCTGAAAATTGACGGTACGGGGCGGTTATTTGACTTAGACTTCCTTTATTGTCATTCAAATTTGAACTTTGACAGTTTCGTTGCATTAGCTCGCTTTGTTAGTACAAAGTAGGATAAGTGTCAAGAGTGTTAGTATAAGGTGCAGAATGTTGTATTTACAAAATAAGGGGCAGATATAAATAGAGAGCTATGTGTGAAATTACTGTACAGATAAATATATTGCACCTTTATTGATGTATGTTATATTTTCTTTATAGTCCAGAGAGGTAATCTGGTTTTGGGGGTTGGAGGGGGAATTGAGGGGATTATTTTGTTGTGTTCAAGAGGTTGTTGTAATGCATGCCTTACCGAGGCGAACCGAACTGGATCGCTCAGCGGAAACGGGGGTTTAGTGTATGAATGAGTGTAATTGGGTATGTATGACCTGCAGTGTAAGTACACTGAGTAGTCAGAAGAAAAGCACTATAGAAGACGGAAGACAGTGGATGAATGGATGAAATCAAACAAAGCACTTAATTGGGTCACTAAACACACTTATGGGTTAATGGGTGGGGAAAATCTGCTTGTACTAGAGGAACTAAACTTTACCCTTGCTGAAACACAAGCCCTTACCTAGTACTGAAAAAAAAACCTTCAAGAATGAGAAAAATGCTGAATTCTGCAAAATACATTGTTGTTTTTAAAACATTTCTTTCACACTTTAATGTTTTGTCTGTGCCCAACTCAGCAGAATCATAAATTCATAGGTGTAGTTATTGCTGTTGTGCATTTTAATCCACTACCTTACCTCAGGTGCCAGATACTCAGGAGTTCCACAGAAGGTTTTCATGGTAGCATCAGGGGTAATACCCTCTTTACAAAGACCAAAATCTGTGATTTTGATATGGCCATCCTTGTCCAGCATCAAATTCTCAAGCTGAAAGACAAAAAATATCATACACATTAAATTTAAGATTAATTATCATGGATAAATAGACTGTTTCAGAGCATTTCATACGATTTTTTTTTACAAATGTAGATAATGTATCCTTTGATCATGAGATGGATATTGAATAGTCAGGTGTTCCTTAATCATTTATTTCAAGAGGGAAAACCAATTGAGAGCAGAACTCTCTTTTGCAATGGTGCAAAATACAAGACAATGTATAAAAAACAATCAAAACCCTTCAGAAAAAACAAGAGCATTCCTCAGACAACTTTTCACTCAATAAAAGTTTAAAGTGCTGCAGAGTTAAAAGATTGTCCAGTTTAAGGGGGCCTCAAGCTTATTCCATTATAGGGAGCATAATATGAGAAAGCAGTTTTATCTAGGTCTGTACTCATGAAAGGAGTATTGAGAACGATGCAATCATGACATGGAGTAAGGTATTCAATACCCCTAAAATGAATAAATGAGGATAAATAAAAAGCCAGTTTATTGAGGGTGGCTTTATAAATAAGGGAGAGACAATGATTTTCCCTTCTAGTGGAAAGGGATGTCCCTCCCACCTTGTAATAAAAAATAGAGTGAGGTGTCCTAAAACTGTCTTCTGATAAGCTTTTTACTCAATTTTTCAACATGAGTTTTAAAAGATAATTTATCATCTAACTACATACCCAGCTATCCACTTCTCACCTGTGCGCCGACGTGAGTGGCCGCACTTTCAGTAGCTCCGTCCCTGTCGTACCCGTCTGATATGTTATTCGTTTGTTGTGGCTCTGTGCCAACTTCTACTTTTATAGTTTTTATAGTACTATACCATAAAGTTTTTATAGTACACCTTCAGTGTATAACTTTATGTATCCTATGGATACTTTTTCGTGCCTTCGTGGAAATAGCAGCGGAAAACTTTCTTATTCAAGGGAGACGCTGCTCTCGCTCCGGTCAGCGGGACAAGCCGGCATCGTTCACGCGATACCAGAGGAGCTGAGGCGGCGGTATAGAGGCTGTAGAGCCGGGGCTCTGGTAAGGGCTAAGCTCGCGGCTAAGCGATGGAGGTACAAGCCCTCGGTTCCGGCGATAGTTATGGGGAACGTAAACTGTCTAACCAACAAGACAGACGAGCTGGCTGCTCTTGTGAGGAACAACCGGACATTTAGAGAGTGCAGTTTAATGTGCCTCACAGAAACCTGGCTGACACAAAACACCCCGGACGCTAACGTGGATCTACCAGGCTTCACTACAGTGAGAGCGGACAGAGACATGAAACGCAGCGGCAAACGGAAAGGAGGAGGACTTGCGCTGTTTATTAACAACAGATGGTGCCACCATGGACATGTTACTGTGAAGGAGGCAACGTGCAGCAAAGACATCGAGCTGCTGGCGGTGGGTCTCCGTCCTTACTACATGCCGAGGGAATTTTCTCACGCGATCGTGGTCTGTGTTTACATTCCTCCCCGGGCACACGCCGAAACTGCGTGTGACGTCATCCACGCGACCACCTCAAGATTACAAACGCTGCACCCGGATGCTTTCATTGCCATCTCAGGGGACTTTAACCATGTTACATTGAACTCCACACTACCGGAATTTCACCAGCGATTTCAAGGAGATCCTTAACAGGAAGAAAAGGGCATTCAAGGAGGGAGACCAGGCAGAGCTGAAGCGTGTGCAGGGGGAACTCAAGGTCAGACTCCGAGAAGCAAAGGAGGAGTACAGAAGGAAAGTAGAACAGAAGCTGCAGCAGAACAACATGAGGGAGGTCTGGGAGGGCATGAAAACCATCACAGGCTGCAAGAAGAAAAATAACAACGCAGAAGACGGGGACCCTGAGAGAGCAAACCAGCTCAACTTGTTTTTTAACAGGTTCGACAGCCCCGTCGCTGCAGCCAGTGCCTGTCCCCCCAGCACCCCTCCACACACCCCCTCCCCCCCTCTCACTCCCCCCCAACACCTCCACCAGAACAGACACAACCTCCAGAGACAATCCATCCCCCCTCCCCCCCACCATCACCAGAGACCAGGTGAGCAAGGAGCTGAAGAGACTCCGCCCCAGGAAGGCAGCCGGCCCAGACAAGGTGTGTCCCAGGATGCTAAAGGCCTGCTCTGCTGAGCTGGGGGAGCCACTTCAGCATATCTTCAACATGAGCCTGCGGCTCGGGAAGGTTCCTGTGCTCTGGAAGACCTCGTGCCTCACCCCTGTCCCCAAGAAGAAAAACCCCAGTGAGCCAGGCGACTTCAGACCAATCGCTCTGACATCCCACGTTATGAAGACCTTCGAACGGCTGCTGCTCCAACACCTCAGACCCCAGGTACAACACGCACAGGATCCCCTGCAGTTTGCATACCAGGCAAAGGTGGGCGTGGACGATGCTATCCTCTATCTTCTACACAGGGCTTACTCTCATCTGGACAAAGGGAGCAGCGTGATGAGAATCATGTTCTTTGATTTCTCAAGCGCTTTCGACACCATCCATCCCCTCCTACTGAGAGACAAGCTGACCGAGATGAGGGTGGACTCGCACCTGGTGAGGTGGATCACGGACTACCTCACAGAGAGACCACAGTACGTCAGACTGAAGGACTGCACATCTGAGACTGTGGTCAGTAGCACCGGAGCACCACAGGGGACCGTGCTCTCCCCTGTCCTGTTCACCCTGTACACCTCTGACTTCCAGTATAACTCTGAGCTCTGCCACATGCAGAAATACTCGGACGACACTGCGATAGTTGCTTGTGTCAGGGATGGACAGGAGGAGGAGTACAGGAGCCTGATCGAGGACTTTGTGACGTGGTGCAGTGACAACCATCTGCAGCTAAACACCTCCAAGACCAAGGAGATGGTGGTGGACTTCCGAAGGAACAAACCACATCTAGAACCTGTTTCCATCGGCGGGGTCGACGTGGAGGTGGTCAGGACCTACGGGTACCTGGGGCTGCAGCTGGATGACAAGCTGGACTGGTCGCCTAACATGGACACTACCTGCAGGAAGGGACAGAGTCGTCTGTACTTCCTGAGAAGGCTGGGGTCCTTCAACATCTGCAAAAAGCTGCTGCAGATGTTCTACCAGTCTGTGGTGTCCAGCGTCCTCTTCTACGCAGTGGTGTGCTGGGGAGGAAGCTGCAAGAAGAGGGACGCAGCACGCCTGGACAGACTGGTGAGGAGGGCCAGCTCTGTGGTGGGCACAGAGCTGGACTCACTGGTGACAGTGGTAGAGAGGAGGTCTCTGGACAAAATGCTCTCCATCATGGACAACACACACCACCCTCTGCACAGCACCTTCACCGGGCAGAGGAGCATGTTCAGCGACAGACTGCTGTCACAGCCGTGCTCCACGGACAGGCTCAAGAACTCTTTTGTCCCCCTGGCCATCAGATTGTACAACACTTCACTGTCACGGCAGGGAAGAAGCGCACGGTGAACCCTGAACTCTTTTTTTCTTTTCACTTTTTTCTCATTCCTCATCTGCACTGCTGACCTCAGAGTCAGCCCCCAGTTGGACACTTTAATACATATTGATAGTCACCTTACTGAGCACTGGTCACTCTAAAGATAATCACCCTAATCATGTCTGGTTTCATCCTACTGTTGTGTTTAGCTACATCTGTAAGGGTTGACATGATCACCCTAATTAGGTCAAGTTTCACTCTATTGTCTTCAACACTTAATGCTAATCTGCTCCTCAATAGTTGGGTACTTTAACGATAATCACCCAAATCACTCCTGGTTTCAGCTTATTGTCTAGGACACTTAATGCAAATCACTGCTCCTTTATGTTGCTGAGCCAATTTACATTCCTGCATTGACTGTTTAACGACTGTACTCACACCTCTGGCATAAGCTCAAACACCTCTGTACATGCACATGTAACTAGTTTCTAGAAGGTCAGCACTTTGTTTCTAAGGCTCTTTAACTGTTTACAGGTCTCTATAATATAATAATAATAATACATTTTATTTAATGGCGCCTTTCAAGCCACCCAAGGTCGCCTTACAGTGGATAAAAACAATACATTAGGTTAAAACCAAACATAAAAACAAACAAAAGACAGGTGTAGTGTGGAGTGAACAGTTACAGTGAGTATGCCAGTTTAAACAGGTGGGTTTTGAGTTGGGATTTAAAGGTGGAGATGGACTCTGACTGTCGTATGTGGGGGGGGAGGGAGTTCCAAAGTCTGGGTGCCGAGCAGCTGAAGGCTCGGGCACCCATGGTACTGAGACGTGGTGTGGGGATGACTAGCAGTCCAGCAGAGGTTGAGCGGAGGGTGCGTGGGGGGCTGTAGTGATGGAGGAGGTCGCAGAGGTAAGTGGGGGCTAGCTGGTGAAGAACTTTGTAAGTGAGGAGGAGGTTTTTGTAGTTGATGCGAAATTGTACAGGGAGCCAGTGAAGTTGAATGAGAATGGGGGTGATGTGATCAGATGATGTGGTGCGAGTAATGATCTGGGCGGCAGAGTTCTGGATGAGTTGCAGTCTGTTGATGAGTTTGGCGGGGAGTCCAGTGAGGAGGGCATTGCAATAGTCGATGCGGGAAGTGACAAATGAGTGAACTAGGATTTCGGTGCTGGACTGGGACAGTGATGGGCGGAGTCTAGAAATGTTACGGAGGTGGAAGAGGGCAGTCCGGGTGATGTTTCTAATGTGGGGAGCAAATGAGAGGGTGCTGTCCAGAATGACGCCGAGGCTTTTGACTTGGGGGGAGAAGGGTACAGGGAAACAGTCGATGATGATGGGTGGTACTGGGGTGTGTTGTGAGTTGGTGAGGGTGGGTTTGGAACCGATGAGCAGGGCCTCGGTTTTGTTGCCGTTGAGTTTTAGGAAGTTCCTGCTCATCCAGTTCCGAATGTCTTCCATGCAGGTGATGAGGGAGGTGGGAGGGGTGGTGGCAGTGGGTTTGGAGGAGATGTAGACCTGTGTGTCGTCGGCGTAACAGTGAAAGTGGATCCCATGATGGCGGAGGATTGTGCCCAGAGGGAGGAGGTAGATGATGAAGAGTAATGGACCCAAGACTGACCCCTGGGGAACACCCAGTGAAACACCCGAACACCCAGACTTGTGGTCCCTTATTTGCACAAATTGTTGGCGGTCAGTGAGGTATGATGTGAACCAGCGGAGTGCAGCACCAGTGATCCCAATGCCAGCCAGGCGGTCCAGGAGTAATGTGTGGGAAATAGTGTCGAATGCTGCGCTGAGGTCGAGGAGGATGAGTATGGTCAGAAGTCCGGAGTCAGCTGCACAGAGGAGGTCATTGGTGATTTTGACTAGGGCTGTTTCAGTGCTGTGTTTTGGACGGAAACCGGATTGGAAGGGTTCATGGAGGTTGTTTGTGTTGAGGTGGGACTGTAGTTGAGCGGCAACCACCCTTTCAAGTGTTTTGGAGATGAAGGGGAGGTTGGAGATGGGCCGGTAGAGGTTGAGGTCAGTTGGGTCAGCGCCGGGTTTTTTCAGGATGGGAGTGATAGCAGCTAGTTTGAGAGTGGGGGGTACAATGCCAGTGGTGAGGGAGGAGTTAATTATATTGGTGATCATCGGAGAGATGGATGGCAGACAGGCTTTGACGAGGGAAGTGGGAAGAGGATCAAGCTGGCAGGTGGTGGTTTTAGCTTTGCGGATGAGTTCAGAGATGGTGTGATCCGATACTGGGGTGAAGTCAGAGAGGCAGCTGATGAGAGGTTGGCCAGCAGTGATCATCCAAGTTGGATCATTTGAGGAAGGTGCAGGATGATGCCAGTTGTTGGTGAATGGTAGTGATTTTTGAGTTGAAGAAGTCCAGGAAAGCAGTGCACTGATCGGTGGATGTGTCTGGTGGGAGGATTTTAGGAGGCTGAATTAGGTGGCTGACCGTTGCAAAGAGGGCTCTGTTGCTGCCAGTACCAGTGTTGATGAGGTTGGAATAATATGAAGATTTGGCAGTAGTAAGCGCATTCTTATAGTGATGCAGGTGGTCCGAGTACATTTGGCTGTGAACGGTGAGTCCGGTTTTTTTGTACAGTCGCTCCTAGGGGATGCTAGGGGAGGGCTGGGGTAGGAGCTGATCAGGGTGGAGAGATTTGTCGTGTTGATATGATTGATGTTTCTGAAGGAGATGGTCCGTTGTTCTTTGACTTTGTGAAGTTGGGTGTGAATGTCAAAAAGTACAGCTTTGTGGTCAGTAATGGGGAAGTCCATGATGTCAAGGTTGGTGGGGGTGATGTCAGTGCAGCAGATTAAGTCCAGTATGTGGCCTTTGTTATGAGTTGGGAGCTTTACATGTTGTGTGATTCCGAGACAGTCCAGGAGTGATGTGAAGTCGTTAGCTAAGGTGTTGGACGGATTGTCAATGTGTATGTTGAAATCGCCGAGGAGGATTACAGTGGGGGACATGGCACAAACAGATGTTAGTAGTGATGCAAATTCATTGAGGAACACGGTGGAGGGTTTTGGTGGCCTGTAGATGGTGACAATGATGGTGGGTTTTGGGCCTGTGATTTTTGCAGCTAAACATTCAAAGGAGGAATGGTGGGGGATAGTGACAGCAGTGACTTTGATGTTGTCGCGGTGAAGGAGAGCGAGACCTCCCCCCCTCCCTGTGGCACGGGGTTTACTGATAAAGGAGAAGCCCGGTGGAACAGCCTCATTTAGCTGGGAAAAGTCGTTTGGCTGTTGCCAAGTCTCAGTGAGGCATAAAATGTCCAGTTTACGGTCAGCAATAAAGTCAGCGATCAGCAGAGCCTTGTTACTAAGGGATCTAATGTTCAGCAGACAGAGTTTCAGACAGGTGAGTGGTGTGTATGTGGTTGCTTTGAGCAGAGAAGACAGTAGGTTGTGATTGACAGGACGGGTAGTGCGGCGGGGGGGGCGGGGCTCAGTAGACCAAAAGGAGCAGATGTTTGTGTTGCTGTTGTGTTGATTGTACTGAAAGTTCCGTTGAGAGCCTTTGTGGATGTGTCGTTTGAGAATGTAGTGGTGTTGTGCAGTCTGTGGCGGAGCGGCCCTGGAGAAGGTCCGTAGATGTAACATCTCTGTTACTGTCGATAGGGCAATGGAGGGTGGGTGGTGAACTGATTTGACCCTTTTTTCGGTTCTGACTGGGATGATATGTGGAATAGAGTCAGGAGCATGAAGGGGCGTGGCTGTTCCGGCATACAGACAGTCAGGCACTTGGGGCTGTGTGCACGGCGTGCTGTATGTTAGCAGCGAGCATTCGTGCACCTAGTTTGTTCGGATGTAGCCCGTCTCTTTTAAAATAAGACCATCTGTTCCAAAAAAGATTGAAGTTGTCGATGAAGCCCACAGCGTGTCCTCTACAGACTGACTGGAGCCAGCTGTGAAGGCTGAGAAGTCTGCTGAATTGGCCGGTGCCGCGACCGACTGTGGGGATGGGACCTGAGATGAAGATGGACTTTCCACAGCACTTAAGGAGCTCTAAACATTTATCAAAGTCAGCTTTGGTTACCTCGGACTGAGAGCGGGTTGTGTCGTTTGAGCCAACGTGCACTATGACTCTTTTAATTGAGGACGGGAGTGAGGGCAGTAAATCCTGGAGTTTTTCTATAATGTCAGTGACAGTGGCTCCAGGAAAGCAGCGGGTGGTGGCATTAAAAAAGTGCACTGACCTAATTATTGAGTCACCGATGATTAGAGTTGATGGCGGAAAAAGTGGCAGAGGGATAGTTGGCTGTGTTGTGGGGGGAGAAAAGGCGGCATGATGGGCCTTCGAGGTGCGGGTGGTACTCACTGGCAGATGGGCGGTCAAGTCTGTGTGGTGTTGTTGCGCTGGGGCACCTATCTTACCAGCAGTAAGGGGCACTTTAGAGCTTGGATAGAAAGGAGATTCAGAGCTTCTTCTCATCACAGCCTCCTTCAGCAATTGGCGGCGGTGAGAGAAAGAAGATTTGACTGTTGGAGCAGGTGAAGGCAGTGGTGCACGCTCGTCCAAGGGAGGAAAATCCTGCATGCTCAGGATGTTGAAGCGGTTGGCAAGTGGTAAAGCCGGGTGAGGGGAAAGGGGCGACGGAGGCTTGGCACAGTGTTTAGCTCTACTAGCTATGGACCAACGATCCCGCGGACGCGGTGTAGAGCTCATGGGGCTCACAACTTCAGCTATCCCATTGCTTGGTGACGTCTCTGTGGATCTCTCACAGGGAGCAGGCCCGGCTCTCGATTTTGGCTTCGCTCCCATGAAAAGCCACGGATCCTCTGGTACAGCTGACCTGGTCTTAAGCTCAGGCTCAGGAACGTCAGCAATCGTGGAGCCTGACCATGGCACAGTGTGGTCGTTGGTTGCTTCAGGATGGGCACGGAGGGGAAGGCCTGTGGAATCCTGACAGCTGTGGCCAGAGGAGCTCAGGACTGCGAGGCGCTTTGCCTGGGATGTGGCGACGGTGGAAAATCCTAAAATGAGCTGATCTTTTTCCCTGAGCTCGGCTTTCATTGAGGCAATGCTGGTCTTCAGTTTCGAAATGGTAAGGCAGCAGGATACACACTCCGATTCACCATGAGCCATAGTGCAGGTTACAAACTGTAAGATTAAGAAAAAGTGTAGGCAGACAGACCTGCTGCTGCTGGCTGGATGCTAGTAGGCCAGGCAGGTGGTTGAAAGCTGGCTGCTAGCAGGCCAGGCAGGTGGCTGGGGGCTGGATGCTAGTGGGCCAGGCGGGTGGCTGGAAGCTGGATGCTAGGAAGCCAGGCAGGTGGCTGGAGGCTGGATGCTAGCAGGCCAGGTAGGTAGCTGGATGCTAGTAGGCCTGGCAAGTGGCTGGAAGCTGGCTGCTAGTAGGCCAGGCGGGTGGCTGGAAGCTGGCTGCTAGCAGGCCGGGCAGGTGGCTGGAGGCTGGCTGCTAGCAGGCCGGGCAGGTGGCTGGAGGGTGGATGCCAACCGGCCGGGCAGGTGGCTGGAGACTAGATGCCTGTAGGCCAGGCAGGTGGGTGGAGGCTGGATGCTAGTAGGCCAGGCGGGTGGCTGGAGGCTGGATGCTAGCAGGCCAGGCGGGTGGCTGGTGGCTGGATGCTAGCAGGCCAGGCAGGTGGTTGGAGGCTGGCTGCTAGCAGGCCAGGCCGGTGGCTGGAGGCTGGCTGCTAGTAGGCCAGGCTGGAGGCTGGCTGCTAGCAGGCCAGGCAGGTGACTGGAGACTGGATGCTGGTAGATGAGGCATGTGGCTGGAGACTGGATGCTAATAGGTGAGGCAGGTGGCCGGAGGCTAGATGCTAGTAGGCCGAGCAGGTGACTGGAAGCTAGATGCTAGTAGGCATGTTTTTCTCTCCTCACAGGTTATGTACATTATGCTATATAAGTTTTAAGTCTAATTGCTAATGCTAACTGCACAGGTCTAACATATAATTATGTTTACTCTTAGTCACATAGGGGCTGCTAAATCTTGTTTGGGGGATTATTGTATACAGAGGGGAGGGGGGACAGCGGGTGTGTATTGTAACTAATGTCTTGTGTCCTGCCTGTCTGTATACTGCTACTGGATGCCTTGAATTTCCCTCGGGATCAATAAAGTATCTATCTATCTATCTATCCATCTATCTATTGCCAAAAGTATCCGCTCACCTGCCTTGACTCATCTAAATTTGAGTGACATCCCATTCTTAAGGGGCTTAATATGACCTTGGTCCACCCTTTGCAGCTATAACAGTTTTGACTCTTCTGGGAAGACTGTCCACAAGCTTTTGGAGAGTGTTAATGGGAAGTAACCGAGTACTTTTGGCAATATAGTGTATATAGCCTGGAACCTTTTAAATTTGAGCTCCAGCTATTGTTCTTTTAGAAAAATGTAAAGAATTTTTCAGCTGGGATCTGGTGAAGTTCATGTTGTTTGTTTTTATCTGGATTTAATACACGTTTACATCCAGATAGTCAGTTGTACAGCAAAAAAAAAAAAAATTTATTGATAGTCATACAATTTGATCTGGACTTAGGGCAGTCATTTCTTATTTGAAGGGAGGGAGACTACTCTCTCTGCACTGCTTTGGTAGATGGACAAAGGGTCAATACCCACAATGCTCCAAGATGGCAAAGATGGCTTGCAAATACCAGAAACATCTGTACACTAAACATTTGTACTTTTATTACCACTTTGTTTCATTTCAATACAGAGACGGGCTCTGAACAAAATCAACCCCAACAAAGCCACAAGCCCAGATGAAGTACCAGGATGGGTCCAGTAACACTGCACAGGACAGAACCTTTTCAACAGCTCCCTGATACAGGCCACTGTCCTAACTTGCATCAAGTCAGCCATAATGACACCTGTATAGGGACGTAACGATTTACTCAACTCACGATATGATACGATTCACGATACTGGGTTCATGATATGATTCTTTCACGATTTAAAAAATAAATTAAAAAAGTCAGACAGAAGGACATTACAACAATCTAGCCTAGATGCACAAAAGCATGAATGAGGACCTCAGAGTCCTTAAATGACAACATTTGTCTAATCTTGAATATGTTTCTGAGATGGAAAAATATGTAACTCAAACGAAAGAGTCTGATCGAAAAAGCCACCAGGATTTTTCACAGTCTCTGTGATTGATAGCACAATCATTGAGAGACAAAGGAAAGTGATCAAAATGATGACCTAGTTTTGCTGGACCAATAACCATCATTTCTGTCTTAGCAGAATTAAGCAACAAGAAATGTTTTGATAACCAGCTCTTAACAGCTGCAAGACAGGTCTCAAGATTATCTGTATTACACTCACTACCTACACATGAGGGCATGTACAGCTGCATGTCTTCAGCACAACAATGAAAAGAAATCCCAAAAGAACTCAAAATCTGACACAATAGGGATAGGAAAAGTGAAAAAAAACTATGGACCAGTACAGTCCCCTGGAAAACCCAGTGCTTGACAGCACAGGACTCAGAGAGAATATCATCGTAGAAAACACAGTGAAATCTTACTGACAGGTATGAGCTTAACCACTCGAGAACTTGTCCATGAGATTCCAAAGAAATTCTCAAGTCTATCCAATAGTATGCAGTGCTCCACCATATCAAAAGCAGCACTAAGATCCAGCAGCAATAAAGTACTTGTTGAGACTGAATCCAAAGACAGTTGCAAGTCATTCACCACTTTTGTAAGTGCTGTTTCAGTGGAATGATTTACCTGAAAAGCAGACTGAAATGGCTCAAATAGCGTATCAAGAACATCCCACCGTCCTTTGACCATCACCAATTTGTCTACAGGGCAAACACGTCAACTGTGGACACAGCGTCATTGGCTCCCAACACTGCCCTGACACACCTAGATCAGTAGAACAGCTATGTGCTGAGCCCCTTACTGGTCTCTCTGTACACTTAACTGCAAACTCTCACACAAGACAGCCTCCTTCATCAAGTTTGCAGATGACACCATTGTGGTTGGCAGAATCGGCATCAACAATGTGTCATCCTACAGTGCAGAGGTCGAGAACCTGGTGAGCTGGAGCCAAGACATCAACCTGATCCCCAACGCAGCAAAGACAAAGGAGATGATCCTTGTCTTCAGGAGGCTGAAGCCAAACATCCACTGCCCCATCAACATTGACGGTGAGAGAGTGGCGGTCATGCAGAGCCTCGAGTACCTCTGTGTCACATCAGCCGTGAGGCAGCTTGGTCCATTAACATCAAAGCGATGGCAAAGAAAGGACTCCTGATTCTCCACTTCCTGAGGTGCCTGAAGAAAGCATGACTTCCACAACAGCTGCTGCAACAACCATCAACTGTGATACCACACACCCCGGACACACCATGTTCACCCCCCTGCCCTCAGGGAAGCGCTACATGGTGATCCACGCGCACACAACCAGACCCCGGAACAGCTTTTACCAAAGAGCTGCCTCACTTATGGACACACAAAGGCAACACCCCACCCCCCGCTGACTCTATGCACCATAGAAGCTCCATCTCCCCTCCACATCAGCCAAGTTGCTCCCACTGCTTGGGATTAATTACTTCTGAAGGTCACTTTACATCGTCTGCCATCAGTTTGTGAATGGGTAGGTGTGACATCAGGTGTAATGTCTACTCAGGTGCCTCGAGTAGTCAGAAGACTAGAAAAGGACCACATAAGCTCAACCTTTTACAATATTGCTAACCAGCCACTGAACTTGAATGAATAAAATAATTAAATAAAATGAATTAAATAAAAACTACTTTATTATTATTACATTGAGTTTATTAAAATATTATAAACTGTGTTCAACTGTTGGGCTTTTCTTTATTTAGCCTATATTCATTTACTGACACTATCTTATCAATAATTTGTGACATCACCTTTGCTGATGTTTTGATATAAACTGTAGCATACTTATTATGCTATGAGCTATTGATTAAACAAGTAATTACCTTCAAATCACGATAAACAACGTCGCGTGAATGGAGATACTCAAGCGCTGACACAATCTCAGCACCGTAGAAGCGTGCCCGGTCTTCTGTGAATACTCGTTCACGCGACAAGTGGAAGAAGAGCTTGAAAAGGAGAACAGATTAAATGTAACACTTGGTTACTGGAGAAGATCTGTCTTCGAGTGTGCACAGCAAGCTGCTGAGACAAAATTGCATCATTTTAGGTCTCACCTCACCACCGTTGGCGTATTCCATTACAAAACAGAGTCGATCATGAGTTTGGAAGGCATACTTCAGAGTCTGCAGAAATAGCATGGTCACATACAAGAAAAATAAATACAATAAAATACATCTTTGGATAAACAAGTCTGAAAACCTGTATGCATTTAACAATAGAACAATAAAAAGGTGAGACCCTATGAAGGAGGAGGAGAGGAAAATAATCAGGTGTTTTCACAATTTAATGGATGGTTTTGTGTTCAGTTAAGAGAGCTAAATATTAGAATGTAAAATTTCAGTAGTTTAGGTTAAGGGTGCTTTGAACTGAATACTTGCTGCTTGCAAAAAAGCTATAAATGGTTGGACTAGATGACCAGTGGCAGGCCAATAGTTGAATATAATGTTTATTTTCCACCTCCTGTTGTCATTAATAGTTTTAAGCTCTTGCTTTTAGAATATTTATGTCTAAGAGCATGAATGCAATTTGCACAGAAGTCCTCACTGATAGATATGTGTGCATGCTGCAGGTCTGGTTGTAAGGAAAACGCTTGGGCACACTTGATAAACAGCTGAGGTTTCTGTACTGCTCTGAAGAATAATACTTTTGAGTTCACACCATGTTATAAAATGCCCGTTGTTTAACAAATGCTCATCTTCTCTCTTTGTTCTGTTGACTAGTTTGTATTTTATTTTACATTTATTTATAAGAAATATTAGTGTTATAACTAGGGATGTCCGATAATATCGGAGGGCCGATATTATCGGCCGATATTGACTTAAAAATGTAATATTTGGAAATATCGGTATCGGATTTTTACAACCGATATTGGAACCGATATTGGAATTTCCGAGTCTGCATGAACGCAGCATGGGACGTTTATGGGCACGCGCTTGATGACGTTAAACAACAACATATTGTAACGGTTCATGTTGTAAAGTCAGTAGTTGATAATGTGTTCATAATTCCGATTATGTGGAGAGTCAGTGAATGCACCAGCGAGAACGTGTTGAGTGGCTGTATGAGAGAACGCTGGGGGAGAGAGTTGGATTGTTAGGGCAAGTTATGCGTTGTTCTCTGCTGTAAACGGCGTGGTCACGGCCGACAGTGACCGGGTTATTAAAAGCTGTTATTTGAACGCTCTCGTCGTCCTTTAACGTCCGTACGGACGCTACAATATACAACACGCTGGACTCGTGGCTAACAAGTTAGCTCACCTGGTGAATGAGGTGTCCGTGGTTTGGAACTATTTCCAAGTGTCAACTACGGATAATAAATTCGCAATGACTGCAAAGCGTCGGTTATGCGAGGAGGAAACAAGGTGTCTTCCTTTAATACATCATTTAATAACCCATGTCAAGAAGAATCACGTGGAGTTGCTACATTTGCGCAGCAAAGTGATGAAAAGAAGCAACAGCCGAAACCGAAGAAAACCACACAATTGTTGCTTAAAGAGTCAACTGAGAAAAAACAATGTGGCAGCAATGGAGAGACTGCAGGTGGAAGTGCAGATGACCCAGGCCGGGAGGACCAGGACTGCCCACCTAAGAAGGCTCGAACCTGCGGGACATGTACCAAGAAATCCTTGCAGAGAATGAAGTTGCAGCTCAAGCAGCTCAAGCACCTACAAGCGAGACAGCGCAGGTGAGTAATTGATTCACTTAATCATCAAACTAAATTTAATCTGCTGTGCTGAGTGCGTCACATTAAAAATATACATTACATACAATGAATACAATAACCATTTGGCAGTCAGTGCTTCAAAGAAAAATAAATAATAGAAATTCTATTAAAGAAATGGAGGAATTCTATTATATATTTATTCCCTGTCTTTTTTATTCTTTCTTTAGGTGCATGCATACCTAGGAGAAGCCATCCCATCGAAAGGATGCCCTTTGGAGTACTGGAGGCATCAAGAGAGAGGATTTTGTTACTCTCAAAAGAGATTGAGCCCCGTTTGAGTATATTATTTGACAAGTTATGGCCAGTCATTCATTGACTATGTTTGTTTACAACTAATGGACTGAAGATATGCCTCTTCCTTTTTTTTTATATTGTCTGTGGTGTTGTTTGAGGCTGTTTGTTGTTGAGGTTTCTCTCTAACACTAAATAAATATGGCACTTTTTTCCATAATTTAAGTTGTTCTCTTATTTTTCTCAGTGTGTACATTTGGAAAGCCATGTTTCATTCACATATGCATCCAGTGGGGCATCACAGTAAAATTAGGCATAATGTGTTAATTCCACAGGAGATATTTTATGTTGTTGTTACCTAACAGTTTTGATGTAAAAAGCCTGCATATATTGGTATCGGTGATATCGGTATCGGTGATATCGGTATTGGAAATTCAGAGTTGGACAATATCGGATATCGGTAGAAAAGCCAATATCGAGCATCCCTAGTTATAACCATTCTGTTCATGTTTGTTGAGAAGTAGTTTTTATTTTAAAATAAATGATGATAACAAAGCTGATTGCCACTACTCTTTAAGTTTATGAACATTGTCTTTGGTGGTCAAACTGACTGCAATATAAGGGACGACTACTAACATCTTGCCTCAGGCACCAAATTGGTCATGGTCATGACTCACATAATCAGTTAAAGAGCCCTTGATATAAGCTTCAAATCAAGCAGTCATATCAAAGGCCTCTTGAATTTAATTAAAAGTAGTTTTAGTATTGTATTTATTAAAAACACATCAACACAGAAAACAGAAACTGATGAAGAGTTTAGTGTCTGAATTTCATGATTAAAAAAAGAATGATGAATTAAAACCGCAAGCGGTGATGAAGGGACCGAAGCACCCCGTGCATGTCGGCGAGTGTCGCGACCGCGAGAGTGTGACCGCGGGAGTGCAGCCGCGACATGAGGCCAAGCAGCAGGCCTTACAGTCATCGAAGATTAAAAAAATGGGGTGTGCCGAGACATCAAAGTTTGATGGTACGCCGTGGCCACGCCCCTTGACGAAATAACGTGCGGAGCACAACGAGAGATCTTCAACATGTCTAGAACACACTAAGATTGAGTTTGCAATGATCGGATAAACGCTTTTGGAGGAGTTCGTTCAGATAACTAACCTGTAAACCGCGAATTTCAGCCATTCAAAAAAAATATGGCGGACTTCCTGTTGGGTTTTGACCATGGGTGTAAGAGGATTTTATGTAGCTCCTGACATGCCCAATGAGCATAAAAAATCTCATGCATGTAGGACAAATAAACCTCTATGGGGAGGCCATTTTTAAGATTTCATGGGGGCGCCACTGAGTCATTTAGCCACGCCCCCTTATTATAACAACATGACAAGTTTAATTTTTCTACAGGGATCATGTGTCTGATGTTTGGTGACTCTACACCTATATTAAGACTCATAACAAACTACTTCCTGTTTGTGACGAACAACGCGTCCGTATGACCACACCCTTTGAGGAAATAAAGTGCAGAGCACAACGAGAGATCTTCAACATGTGTAGAACACACTAAGATTGAGTTTGCGATGATCGGATAAACGCTTTTGGAGGAGTTCGTTCAGATAGCTAACCTGTAAACCGCGAATTTCAGCCATTCAAAAAAAAATTGGTGGACTTCCTGTTGGGTTTTGACCATGGGTGTAAGAGGCTTTTATGTATCTCCTGACATGCCCAATGAGCATAAACAATTTCATGCACGTAGGCCAAAAAAAGCTCTATAGGGAGGCCTTTTTGAAAATTTCAAGGGGGCGCCACTGAGTCATTTAGCCACGCCCACTTTTTGTGCCAACATGTCTAGTTTTATTTTCCCACTGGGATCATTTGTGTGATGTTTGATGAATGTGTGACTATGTTAAGGCTCGTAAGAAACTACTTCCTGTTTGTGACGAACAACGCGTCCGTATGACCACGCCCTTTGAGGAAATAACGTGCAGAGCACAACGAGAGATCTTCAACATGTCAAGATCACACTGACATTCTCATTGTGTCAATCGGGTAATTGCTTTTGGAGGAGTTCGTTCAAATAGCTAACCTTTGAAACGCAAATTTTCGCAATTGAAAAAAAACTATGGCGGACTTCCTGTTTGGCTTTGACTATGGGCGTAAGAGGATTTATTGTAGGTCCTGACATTATGAACGTACAAAAAAATTGTCATGCATGTAAAAGAAAAAAACCTCTACGGGGAGGCCTTTCAGAAAGGTAAAATATGGGTGTGCCGAGACATCAATGTTTGATGGTACGCCATGGCCACGGCCTTAAACGAAATAACGTGCGGAGCACAACGAGAGATTTTCAACACGTCTAGAATGCACTGAAACTGAGCTTGCGATGATCGGATAAACGCTGTTGGAGGAGTTTGTTCAAATAGCTAACCTGTGAAAAAGGAATTTCGGCCATTTTTGTTGCATTCAAAAAAATATGGCGGACTTCCTGTTTGGTTATGACTATAGGTGTAAGAGGATTTTATGGAGGTCCTGACATGCCCAATGAGTCTAAAAAAATTTGTGTATGTAGGACAAAAAAACCTCAATGGGGAGGCCTTTTTGAAAATTTCAAGGGGAATCCACTGAGTAAATTAGCCACGCCCACTTTTTATGCCAACATGTCTAGTTTTATTTTTCCACTGGGATCATGTGTATGATGTTTGATGAATGTATGACTATATTGAGGCCGGTAACAAACTACTTCCTGTTTGTGACGAACAACGCGTCCGTATGACCACGCCCTTTGAGGAAATAACGTGCAGAGCACAACGAGAGATCTTCAACATGTCGAGAACACACTGACATTCTCATTGTATCAATGGGATAAATGCTTTTGGAGGAGTTCGTTCAAATAGCTAACCTGTGAAACGCGAATTTTCGCCATTGAAAAAAAATATGGCGGACTTCCTGTTTGGTTTTGACTATGGGTGTAAGAGGATTTTATGTGAGATCTCGCATGCCTAATGTGCCTAAAAATTTTCATGCACGTACGATGAAAAAACCTCAATGGGGAGGCCCTTTTGAAAATTTGAAGGGGGCGCCACTGAGTCATTTTGCGAATTTTTTTTACGAAATGACGAGAATATCAAATTTTTCACCAGACCAAATGACATTGGAGATTTTGGTGAGTTTTAATTCACGTTCAAGCCGTCAAAAATGGCTCCGAAGTGGCGGAAGGAAAAAAATTAAAACCGCAAGCGGTGATGAAGGGACCGAAGCACCCCGCGCATGTCGGCGCGTGTCGCGACCGCGAGAGTGCGACCGCGACATGAGGCCAAGCAGCAGGCCTTACAGTCATCGAAGGTTAAAAAATCGGAGGGCGCCGAGACATCAAAGTTTGATGCTACGCCGTGGCCACGCCCTTTGACGAAATAACGTGCGGAGCACAACGAGAGATCTTCAACAAGTCTAGAACACACTAAGATTGAGTTTGTGATGATCGGATAAACGCTTTTGGAGGAGGTCGTTCAAATAACTAACCTGTAAAACGCAAATTTGAACCATTAAAAAAAAAATATGGCGGACTTCCTATTGGGTTTTGACCATGGGTGTAAGAGGATTTTATGTAGCTCCTGACATGCCCAATGAGCATAAAAAATCTCATGCATGTAGGACAAAGAAACCTCTATGGGGAGGCAGTTTTTAAGATTTCATGGGGGCGCCACTGAGTCATGTAGCCACGCCCACTTTTCATACCAACATGTCTAGTTTTATTTTTCCACTGGGATCATGTGTGTGATGTCTGGTGAGTCTTGGCCTATATTAAGGCCCAAAACAAACTACTTCCTGTTTGTGACGAACAACGCGTCCGTATGACCACGCCCTTTGAGGAAATAACGTGCAGAGCACAACGAGAGATCTTCAACATGTCGAGAACACACTGACATTCTCATTGTGTCAATCGGATAACTGCTTTTGGAGGAGTTCGTTCAAACAGCTAACCTGGGAAACGCGAATTTTCGCCATTGAAAAAAGATATGGCGGACTTCCTGTTTGGTTTTGACAATGGGTGTAAGAGGCTTTTATGTGAGATCTCGCATGCTTAATGTGCATAAAAATTTTCGTGCACGTACGATGAAAAAACCTCAATGGGGAGGCCCTTTTGAAAATTTGAAGGGGGCGCCACTGAGTCATCTTGCGAAAAATGTTTATGAAATGACGAGAATATCAAATTTTTCGCCAGACCCGATGATGTTGGAGATTTTGATGAGTTTTCATTCACGTTCAGGCAGTGAAAAAGGGCGTCAAAGAGACGGACCGGAGAAAAAAAAATAAATAAATAAAAATAATCATTTGAAGAACAATAGGGTCCTTCGCACTGGTCAGTGCTTCGGTCCCTAATAAATAATAATCATTTGGGTTTCAATAGGGTCCTTCGCACTGGTCAGTGCTTCGGTCCCTAAAAATAATCATTTGAAAAACAAGAGGGTCCTTCGCACTGGTCAGTGCTTCGGTCCCTAATTATTACAATGTCAGTTTTGCTAATGGAAACTGAGACTGCACATACTTTATCAGCAATGCTCCTGCACTGAAATACTACCAATGTGTTAATTATTTTATAAACAAAGAAAAGTACAATAAAACATTCTCACCGTGAGAAAGGGATGTCGTGTGTTTTGTAACACTCTGCTTTCTGTGACTGTATGGGCCACCTCGTCCTGCAATACAATAAAAAAGCAAACGCATAAAAGATTAAGGCTTTGCTATGAGCGGTGAGAAATGCAGAACTCTTGAGAGAAGACATTAAGTAAAGTCACAGATAATGGACAGCTAGAAATTTTAGAATCTGTGGATCATTCACACTCTCATGATCAAGGATGGTCACATTAGAGTGATTAGCGTCATTAACACCACCTTTCGCCTCTGGGTCCTATGGATCACATGTTTCAAGGCAGGAATGAGGCTTCAGTTGTTTTGAGAGAATTCATAACAGTATGGTTATACATGGTGTCTAAGACCACCTTAACATAGATGGCTACATTAACACCAACAGTCTCCCTGGCCAGGATGTCCACCTTGTCATCTTTAGAATAAGACAGACAGACAGACAGACAGACAGACAGACAGACAGACAGACAGACAGACAGACAGACAGACAGACAGACAGACAGACAGACAGACAGACAGACAGACAGACAGACAGACAGACAGACAGACAGACAGACAGACAGACAGACAGACAGACAGACAGACAGACAGACAGACAGACAGACAGACAGACAGACAGACAGACAGACAGACAGACAGACAGACAGACAGACAGACAGACAGACAGACAGACAGACAGACAGACACTTTATTGATCCCGAGGGAAATTCAAGGCATCCAGTAGCAGTATACAGACAGGCAGGACACAAGACATTAGTTACAATACACACCCGCTGTGTGGTTATTTAGGGTCTCCAATCTATAAATCCTAAATTCCATTGCAGTGGATAACATATATAACATTGCTTTGCATACGTCTAGCATATTATTGGGGTGGACCAAAATCTGTGTCATGGTTTGACTTGTGCCGGTCCCTGGACTTGTTTACCACAAAGTCATGCATTACACTTCAAATATGTATATACACAACACTTTTGTTTTTGCTAAAAATTTTCATGAGTTCAAATCAACGATTTTGTAGTTTTCTATATCCACTGTGTTCATGTTTTTACTGTGTTCTGCAATGTTTTTATTATGTTGTTTTTTTCTATGTAAGGTGACCTTGAGTGTCTTGAAAGGCGCCCTTAAATAAAATGTATTATTATTATATTCTTCTCAAGTTGTTTAAATGTGTGTTAGTTAGCCTTTGCTAAGATAATTCATGAACCTGACAGGTACAGCATAAAAAGATGTTGACTAGACAGCATACTTACTGTTGAGGTGTACTTTAGGCAGGTCACAATAACAGTTGTCTATTTGGCAGCATATGTTGCTACAAAAACTATGTATGGTTCAGCATTGATGGTGCCTTAACAATATTACGGATGTAATGTGCACTTGCCAACTCCCTACCATCATACTTTTGAACTGTGTATTGAAAACAGGCAAGGTGGTCGATCTCCTCTTTAGCCAAGATAAGGGTGTCCATGATTACTTGACAAAAAGTCAAATTGTAAGTCGCCAGACCTTAGGATAGTTTTCCACTTTGCCTCTATCTATTAAAATGAGCCTTGACCAAGAGAAGGGTTAGGGTAGTGTGAGAAATTACAAAGACTTCCTGGAGCCACTAAATCGTCTGAAAGCACAGAAGGTGCCAACGAGCCACAGGAGGGCATCCCCCTCTCAGACAGCACCATACGAATGTAAATGTTATTTCATTATCACAGAGTCACTGTCTCCAGACAGACAGGATACACTAAACTTCAAACAACTATTGTAATGTAAAGATCACCATTTGTTAAGTGTAAGGTCACCTCCCCATATCTCTCTGTATTGCATAAAAGGACTTGTAATGTAAAGGTTAGACAGAAGATGCTCTGCCTCTCCTCCGTGCTGCACGTATTAAACAGAGATCTGATTCAAGCGCCGCCGCGAAGTTCTTCTTTGAGAATTAGCAACTCTCCACCTCGAAGAGGAGAATTTCCACGACAGTAGAATTTCAGAATCTGAATTGAACATGGTTTCCCTTGCATAGTGGAGTTTAATATCACATTTGTGAATTCAGTGATGAACTGTGTTCAAAGACAATGGTACTACGAAGTGCACATGAAGTGATGTCCATGAAGTGATGTCCTCATCTTGTCCAATACAGCCTTCTAAGTGCATGAAAAAGCATGTGCACCTTATATCGTTTTTCATACAGAGATTTCTTCATATTCTTATATCAATATCATTATGTACAGTAGGTGATTCAATAAAGAACTCTTGTATGGAACTATTTGCCGATATGTAAACATATCCTAAAGTGTAACTGATGACTCCTTTGCTTTTTCTTAAGAGCAAAACACTAAAACTTCTCAGGCTTCAGTCAATTTACTTGAAACATGAATGTATATGTTTGTTTTGTAGCTGTGGACAGATCTGTGTTGCACTTTCAGATAACCATTTGTGGATCTATTTTACCCAATTGAAAATAGTTTTGCAATAGTAAAAGCTTGATACAGTAAACTTAAACAACCATCTGATACAATTTCAATAACAGGATGACCCTGAATGAAGGCCACAAACCGAATCACTTCAGTTTAATTTGTTTATAAAGTTGATCTTCAAGTATTGCTGGAGCAATTTCACGATTTCAATAATAAAAAATGTAGCATCTTGGCCTTCACAATAATCTCATAAATTGATGAGAAGGATGAACCAAATAAAAATTTTGCTAACAGCTAATCTGTACTTGTCTGTACCCAGTCCAACACTACAAAGATCAGAAAAATAGAAAGAAACTGGTATTAAACCTGGAACTGCTTTAGTAGATTATCTAAAGATCTAATTACGAAGTGCATTTGTTTTCAAGGTGAGGAGACACTGCAATGTACATTGATCTAGCTCCCTTTAAAACCCCTGAAAACCAGCTGAACTTTAAGAAAAGTGTTTCGTTGACGTTAGCAATTAACATGGCCCACAGCTACTCTCGACCTCCTACACTGTAAATGTTGATAGCTTTCCTGACTTACATACATGAGTTAAATTTACTCAGTTACCAATAATGGGCACTTCTTACTAGTTTTACTTTAGTAATAGTTAATTGCAGGGTGAATTATTCACTTTACTCATTGCTGTGAGTGACGTTGACTTAAAACATCCAAGTAGCAACAATGGAAGCAATAACGTTACTTCACCAGTGAGAGGCAGCATTATACTAAACCGTGCTTAGTCTGCTGGAAAGAAGAAGAAGTTCGGGTCTAAGCATGCGCAGTGGCCAATTTTCACTTCGCGGCACGTGCAGAGGTCAGAGGTCCTAGGCGCGGACTCAGTGGCACAGGAGTGAAGGAGAGGGGTATGTATTTATGTTATGGCTGAAACAATTCCTCAAGTAATTCGAGTTTTCGTTTAAATAATAATGAAAAAAAACTATCCAGCTCGCTGTGTTTTGCACATAAAGGTGGGTACTGAAATGCGGTATTGAACTGCTGAATCATTAAAGACCAGAGTATTGATAAGCTCCGACGTTTAATTTTTGATATAATTTATTATCACATTTACGTGCTTTTGAGTTGTGCTTCAGTGGTGGAGGGTCTCTGGCAGTGACAAATTTGTCTGAGCTAAATGATGTTTTCCCCTTATCCTCCTACCGAGTGAAAGGCAATGTGTATGTGACACTAACGCGTTACATATTGTGCTGAGTGACAGTATGTTGAATGGGCCCTAAACTGATTTCCCTTTTTCTAGGACAATGGAAACCTATAAAGTAATACTCATCATCACTGAACAGGATATACGGAAAGTGTCACTGGATGGAAAACCAGAAACGGTTGATGAGCTGAAGATAAAAAGAAAAGAAAAGTGCAAGCTGCAGTATGACTTCAGCATGATGTCTGAAGACCCTGAGTTTGATAATGCCCTCTGCAACCTTGATGATATAGGTGACTTGCCAGCTACAAGACTTACTGTTAAGGTAATTCCATTGCTGGAGTCGGCCTTCAACACAAGTATGTCGGATGCCTCCGTTGCTTCCGATGATACTGAGATTTTGTCCACACACAGCTCGTCATCGTCAACAAGACAAGAAAGATGGCCAGAGTTTTTTGACATACTAAATTTCTCGGTTGATGTGGAATACCGACTGAGACAGGCTAATCTTGCGTGTCTACGAGACCAGACATACCTGACTGCACCAAGAGACATGAAGTATTTTGGAAAAACTTGCTGAAACGATTTACAAGTTTGATGCCTATCCAAATGAAGAGCGGCTCCATTCTGTGGCATTAGCGCTCATAAGCAAACATCCTGCCTGAGGGAACCAGGCTCACCAGATGGGTGTTCTGGCTGGAAGAATAGCCTGAAATTTAAAATGGGAAACTATCGCACTAAACTTAGAAGAGCAGGGTGTATTGAAGTTGGAATAAATGGGGGAAAACAAGGTGCCCCAGAGATGGCATCAAGAGGCCTCAAAAGACTGAAAAGATATGAGGTAAATTACCTACCGGAACTCCCAGAGGGACAGAATGAAGATAACCTAGAGGCCCAAAGAAAGCTCCTGGTTGACGAAATGAAAAAACAGCACCCCAGTGGAACTGTCATCACATCAAAGATGGACCAGACTTTCTCACTACGAAGAAGGGAGATTGTGGAGGACGGACCTCCAGTGAAAATATTGAAGGAGAGGTGGCCAGCTCTTCTTACAGAGAGACAAGTAAGTACTGATTCAAATTCTTTTTGTGTTTTCCATTGGGAAACAATGTGTAGTGGTGACCACCTGCTATAAATTGAAAAAAATTATATTAAAGTAAAAAAAATCTGTATTTCATGTTAAGTTTTTACGCATAGCTGTAAGCAGAAACAGTGTTCTTTATATGCACTCGAGTTATTAATCATTGGGATTATTACTTAAAAAGGTAAATTCCATAGCTAGCTGTAGTAAAATCAAATTTAGCTATTTTGCTGTGTGTTGTAGGTCTTTGCAGAGTTCAACCGGATAGCCACCACAAACCTGCAGAATGAATTCTATGATGCCTTGGACCGCTACACACCTCGCCTTGTCACAATTTTCAAGTCCAAGAAAGGCTGAGTTCGTACGGCAGATTAATCTAGAAGTAAGTATAGTACAGGAAGGCATGGAATGATGTGAAAATTTCATGTCACAATTATCCTGTCCAACATGACTGCAATTCACAATATTATCATGATCATCCAAATATTCTTAAATTGCACTGAAAGATGCAGAAATGAATTTAAACTTACATTTTGTAAGGAAACAATAATTTTATTGGATTGCTTTAGCAAGTAATATTATAAACTTAATGAGTTAAAACAATATAAGTGAAAAGTTGAATTTTTGAAAAATGAAAGAATATATTAATTATGTAATGTATTTGATTTTTGAAGATTGCTGATCAATTGTCACAACCCTGCTGTATGCACATACATGCTTGCTGCAAATAGCTGCTCATGGTATGGTAAGACAACACTGACTCTAACAAAAAGGGAGGTAGGGTAGGAGGCAATGGGACAGAGTATACTATTTACAGTATTAAAAACATATTTATGCAGTATTATAGAATTAAAGAGTATATAGATGATGCCCCCTACAGAGCTTGTCAAAGAGCTGTTGCTGGTTGCTATACATAACACTATAGCTGTGGATTAATAGCTGTGTCTTAAAAATCATTTCTCTAATCAGTAAGTATTTGCAGCATTGTCTCATGTCATTTTGACAAATGCTTGTGTACTGTAATGTTTGATGTTGCATAATCTTGAACTTTATTTGTTTATTATCCACTTGTAGAAATCGGATGTGACAGCACTGCGCACCCTTGTCCTGCGAGGCCTCCCTGTTTTACTTGGTGATGACCCCAGTAACTTCTACCACACCTGTTCGGTAAGTTATTCTAGTTACATTTTAAATTAGCTCTCAAAGTTGTGGGTGGATTTGCTTTATGTTTGAAATATGATTATATCATTATGCGTTTAGTACTAAGATTGGCATAACCTGCATGACAGTTTAGTGAAGGCCAGCTGGATGGATACAATTTTGAAGTACTTAACTTGAGTATTTCTAGTGTTTCCCTCTTTTTTTTTTTTTTTTAATGCTTCTTTTCCACTACATATATTACTAGTTACTTTGCAGATTTAGGTTATTCAGTGTTTATAGGCTATTACTTGTGACATGTAACTAATCAGATGTTGTTTGTGGGACATTATGTAAGAGGATGCTGCATTAGTATGAGGGGTGGAAGTAAACTAATTGTTAAAAATCCATTTGATAAAAATCCATATGAATTGGAAAAGTGCAGTGATAAGCTGTTAATTGAATTGATAAAACTGTATTTATTTGATTATCAACTTTATTGCCTCATCTTTCACACTGTGCTGACTTATCATTCATACCACCCAACTGTATTTATCATTTACAGCAAGCAATTTTTGTAGCTTCTGTTTTTATTTTTTTATTTTTTTTTGACTGGAAGTAACACAAAACATTAAATAAATGCAATTGGGTGGTGTGAATGATAAAACATAGCTGTTTTCATCAAATCACAACTATTTAAAATAATTCAGCTTTAAATGAATCAAATCACTTGATAATTTATTAATTCGTTTTTCAATTCACATGCATTTTTACCACCTCCATTTTTGTTTGTTACTTCCACCCCTCATATATTAAAGCCAAAGTAGTACATTTTAAATGAACTTGTTCCATCAGCAATCAAAAAAATAAATAAATCACTGATTCTGATAAACGGAAAGATGTTGCATACTTGCCCCGATAATCAGCCAGGCCGATAATGGGTCTACTTCTACTCACAGATAGTCAGATAGACTAATAGCATCACTCATACAGTGCTAAGCTTGCTTGTCATACTGTGGTTTGGTATTGTGCATGAAATGTAGGAAATTTCTCTCCCTCATATATATCAGCTTGTACAAGTCAACGAAGACAGTGAAGGAAACTGGTTGTAAGGAAGACTTTGGTACTTCATTTCTTCACACAATGTGAACTGTTTGAAAAACGTTTAAGGCTGACTAATGTTGATAACATTTCTAAGTGCATTGCAGGCAGAACAGATTACTCAAATTGATCATCTTCATCAACATTTCACTGTTGTAACTTTGTTTTTTTGGTTTTATACAGGTTTCTGACAGTGATGTCGCCTGGGCCCAAGTATCTGTTGGGGTGCTGACTGTCGTCGACGAAGATGTGCCGCTCTCTGCCACTAACCTCCACCTTGAGCCAGTGTCAACTGCCATCATTGTTGAGGGAGGTATGGTAATAGAAGATGTCCAAAATCTACCTCAAGCACTTTGCCTCTTGTTTGGGCTGTCATATGCTCTACACTTGGACTATCCTACAGCCATGAAAAACACTTTCAACTTCATTCAGAGAGTGATGCTTGGGTTGGGACAGAACAAACTCCCACCAAAACTGCAAAGTCTCAAAAATCTCCTGTTGAGTTAGAGTGGTGGTTTGGTATTAGATAATTGTACCAGCTTTTGATACAGTTATAGTTTGGAAGAGCAACTGAGCAGTTCAGAATAGTTGAGACCTGGGTGTTTCAGGTTATTATTCTAAAGAAGTTCAACATGCCTATTTGACTACAATCAAGTCAATGAATATTTTTTTAGTTCAATGGGCCTGGAAAAAGTCAGTTTTGGTTGGGATTACTTTTTTATACACTGTTGATGGTGTACAGATGCCAGTGGCACATTGTATTTTGAAAGAAAGTGTTCTTTGTGAGCCAGCAATACTTTTATGATTTACCACTGTTTTCAGCCGTTTGATGAATAAAAATGTGCATATTATTGAAATTTGAACTGTTTTACTATCATGATTTATCACATGTATCTGTAAATGTGATTATTTGGGGAAATCAAACCTGGTTTTTTTTTTATATCTAATGTATGTTTAGAGCACATAAGTTATAAGTACAACTTACTTGGTCTTTTTAAGGCAATCGGTTTGCATGGTTTTAATAAGTAAATCAGAATTCTGTTCAAGTAAGTACAACAGAGAAATTCTAAGTTGCAGGGCACGTCACATTAGTTAGCCCGACTTACATAAATAAGTTGCTTAAAATAGTAATTTTGAGTAGTCCATACTATATCCCGAGTATATCTTAATTAAATTGTTGAGTACTGTCTACAACAGTTTAAGTTAATTGAACTTAAATATTAGTGTACTATACTAAACAAGCAGTTGTTAGTACAACTTACACCAAAAAGTACACGTTACTTAATCAATTTAAGGCAATCGGTTTGCATGCTTTTTTTAAGTAAGGTTAACTAATTAGAATTTACAGTGTATGCTCTCTGTGTCCCCTTTCTCACTCACACTAGCTCCATTTAGACTGATGTTTCAAATCATTATATTTATGCCCCTGTGACATTTCACATTCAATGTTGCTGTTGCAGAGGCATAATGTGGGGACATACTGTTGTGGTCTGGACAGTACAAGGACAGCAGACAAGACAGAAAAAAGATAAAGGACAAAAGCAGATAACCAACCCAGTAAGAAGGCAAAAGATGCACCGAATACAGTATTCACAGAGGAAAAACCAGTCATGATCATTGACTGAGGATCACAGCAGCTTGCATCAAAGTAAAAAGTAAAGTGCACTCAATTTTAGTCAGATAACGGCATAAAACTCTTGACGTCTTCATATGAAGGCTGTCAGTGTGGTGTACCCACGTGCTTGTGCTCTTGCATTAAGTGTACCGTGCCAATGCACAGTTCTCTTTAAGTGTGCAAAAGCCAAGGATGTGTACCGTGCCTGAGTATAGAACGGACTTTGAGAGTTGAAGCGTGCTTAGGCACAGTATGGATTGCCAGTGTGACCGCATGTTGAGTGTTAGTATATGTGAAGCTTCCGCTCTGCCATGCTTCAGCATAAACAATTTGGGATTCACAGATATAACGCAGTCGAATCAATATACTTTTATATAATAAAGGTACAAAGAAGTAATGACGGATGAGCTGAAAAAGTAGACTGAAAAGGGCTGTTAAATGCGCTTAGGACACAATGGTATGGACTAAGAATGGTCAGGTCTATTAATTTTTATTTTATATACTTTATTAATCACCCAGGGGCGAATTTGCACTCTGTTATTAGAGACATGCTTCTCACACACAGGGATGACAAATGCATTAAATGACAAATGTCAGAGTGCTGCGGCTGCCCCCACTGGAAGCGCCCTTTGAGCTCAAGGGCTCATTGGCAGTGCTTGAGAAGTGGTCTGGCACCTCTCCAGCTACCAAACCAACTTCCATATTTTTGGCCCGCATCGGGAACTGGGGAACCGGCAACCTCCCAGTTCCAAACCCAAGTCCCTACAGACTGAGCTACTGCCACCCCCCTAATGAAACTGAAATGAATTTGATTGAAAATAAAAACACACCTTTTACTTACCTTTGCTATTATGACTTCTTTGCGCAGTATTTTCATAGCATAATGAACTCCAGTTGACTTCTCCTTGACCAGAATCACCTTTCCAAATGTCCCTTTGCCAAGCAGCTTCAGGTACTCAAAGTCACTCATGGTCTGTAATGTACAGAAGGCAGATGTGTGGGATAGCATAAGGGTTGTGGATTTTAAATGATTTGAAGTTTCTGTGTCTATAGAAAGATAACACAAGAAAAACTAAAATGGAGTGCCATGTGATTTTCTTTCTACTGTAATTTTTTAGAATTGTAATCTAGCCTTAAGGGACACAATAATCTGCCAGCTTCCCCAACTGAGCCTGTGGAGCAACTTAACTCGGAAAAGCAGAGCACATTTTTGATTTTATGTTAATTTTCCTAAAATTGTAAATATGCATAATGTCCTACATCAATTCTTAATTCACTCCCAGAAGTGAATTAAGTGATGAATTAGCAACTGTTTTTTTTTCTTTGTAGCTTGCCCCCTCCTCCTCTGGCAAAACAAACAGCAAAGGTCACTAGTTGAGCAATTCAATGAGTCAGTTCCTCAAATAAAGTGAATGTAAAAAAAATTGCATGGTGTAAAGGATAAAATAATGTCAAAGTAACAAAAATGTGTTAAAAATCATAAATGTCTGTTGGAAGGGGGATTATCTAATCCCTTGATAATCTACACATGAGGACAAAATTATTAGCCCCCCCATGAAAATTTCACTTTTATTTAAGTATTTCCCAAATGCTAATAAATAGAGCAAAGAATTTTTAACACAGCCTTTTTAAACATCCTAGTTTTATTTTGGATGCTTACATTATTTTACTTTGCACAGAGAAATGAAATTATATCACAAAAACCAAAAACTTCCTGGGTCAAAATTATTAGCCCCCTTAAGAACTGACCTTTTAAATGAGCCATAGAACAAAACACTGTTGTGCAATGATGTGCATTACCTTTGTAGTGCTCAAAGCTTGTAAAATCAAGTTAAAATTGAGTATTATCTACCAATTTACAAACGGTATAAAAAGGTCAGTTGGGATTGAGCTGTCACTTGAGAAAGCATCATGGCAAAAATCAGTTTGGACCTGAGAAAATGAATTGTTGATGCACACAAAGCAGGAGAAGGATATTCAAAGTTATCACAGCGATTCCAAGTGTTGGAAGACAACAGACGACGACCCAGACCCAGTTTTGCTGCTGACTGCTTGAGGTTTTCTTTCAAAATCTTCACATATCCTTCTTTCTTCATGATCCCTTCCACTTTGACGAGATTCCCAGTTCCAGACGCACTGAAACATCCCCACAGTATGATACTCCCACTACCGTGTTTCACTGTGGGGATGGTGTTCTTTGGGTTATAGGCCTCTCCCTTCTTTCTCCAAACATAGGCAATGTCTCTATGGCCAAAGAGCTCTAGTTTTGTCTCATCTGACCAAAGGACATGCTTCCAGTATGCATAATCTTTCTCCAGGTTGTCCTTAGCATACTTCAGTCTGGCTTGAAGGTGTCTCTTCTGCAGAAATGGAGTTTTTCTTGGTCTGCAACCTCGCAGTCCATTCCTGTGCAGAGCTCTAGTGACTGTCTTCTTTGAAACTACAATTCCTGACCTGGCTAAGTCGTTCACTAGTGTCTTGGCAGTTGTTCTGGGGTCTTTAGACACATCTCTCACTAGTTTCCTCTCCAGAGTCTTTGACATATTTTGCTTCCTACCTCTGCCAGGCTTGTTCTGTACTGTGTTGGTCTCTTTGAATTTCTTGAGGATACCTCTCACTCCAGTTCTTGACACTTGGAATCGCTGTGATGACTTTGAATATCCTTCTCCTGCTTTGTGTGCATCAACAATTCTTTTTCTCAGGTCCAAACTGATTTCTTTTGTTTTTGCCATGATGCTTTCTCAAGTGACAGCTCAAACCCAACTGACCTTTTTATACCGTTTGTAAATTGGTAGATAATACTCAATTTTAACTTGATTTTACAAGCTTTGAGCACTACAAAGGTAATGCACATCATTGCACAACAGTGTTTTGTTCTATGGCTCATTTAAAAGGTCAGTTCTTAAGGGGGCTAATAATTTTGACCCAGGTAGTTTTTGGTTTTTGTGATATAATTTCATTTCTCTGTGCAAAGTAAAATAATGTAAGCATCCAAAATAAAACTAGGATGTTTAAAAAGGCTGTGTTAAAAATTCTTTGCTCTATTTATTAGCATTTGGGAAATACTTAAATAAAAGTGAAATTTTCATGGGGGGGCTAATAATTTCGTCCTCATGTGTATGCCTTTTATTATCAATTCACATTAAATTTAATTTTAATGCAACGCATTACACGACCCCCCTCTTGGTGGGCCAAACCCCACTTTGGAAAGCACTGCATTGAAAACATAATTGAAAGGTATCTGGACACAAAAGGGACACAAAGTGTCTTTACTGTACAATTTGTTTTTAAACACGTGCAAACTGTCTTCAAACAATATCTTGTGGGTAATTAAAGTGGAAAAAAGGTGGAGGAATGGTCAAGGCCTTGCTCCTGAGTTCAAACCTAAACAGTTCACATACTCCAGATTATTACAGTAAAGCTGGCTAAGTAGACAGTAAATGACTTCAGGTTGGTTGCATCGCTCCAAATATCCCTAACACATTGGATTACCCGTTTACACCACAAGGGGTCTCTATTTTACTGTATATGGGAGTGTCAACAAAAAATAAGACAAAACAAACATAAGACAACATTGCATTTTTCTTTTCACCTTTTTTCCATCTCTGCACTTAGTTTAGTAAACAGCATTGTGTGATGACATATGATTGAATAATTAAGGCTTATAATGTCCAAGTTATCAGCTATTTTGTGAATGTAAAAGTTTAAACTATTTAAGAAAATATTGGCAAAGTATTGATCTCACTCATAAACAGTTTAAAGAGTATTTATGTGATTCAGTTTAATTATTTTGATGCAGGCAAGTCTCCAATGCAGCTGTGTCCTCAAAGGTGGAGTTAGCTGCAACTACTGAACCTGACATTTACATCTTTATCAGCCTATATGAGCATATATGAGATGTTTTTATAACTAACTGTGTGCTTGCCTCTTAGCAGACTATGTTGAAGTCTCTAGCGGAATCTCTTTGGTTTGAAGTTTTACTTCATACATCTAGGTTCTGTTAATTTGCTGAAAACAAGCAATTTCCTAAAACATTCTGCTTCTAAATAAAAGCAGCTCAAAGGGAAGGCAATACAGTAAGGGCCTTTTATTTTGAAAAACCTTCCAGAAATGGAATGTGTTTGTCACTCTTTTGCTGTGAATGCTATTTCCCCCAGCAGTATTATTGATAAAGTGTTGCTCAGCTATTCTTTGCCCACAAGTCAGAGCCACAGTCCGCTTCTTTTAATTCTTTAAACTTAATACCTAAGTTTAATTCAATTCAAAAAACCTTCTTTGTAGATTCAATAATTTTATCAGATCAGGAATTTCCTGACCTTTATTTTTTAAATAGGCCTTGACCACAGAAGCGTTGAAGTGGCGGCTATGGTAAGAGCCGTTCAAATTCTCTAAAAACTAAGGAAAGGTGCATGAATGCTTCCTTTATAGCCTCCTTCAGCATAGGATACACTGGACCATCCTTTACCAAAGTAGATGAGATAAAGCCTCAACACAATTACTTGCGGCCACAATATTTAAAGTGACTCGCGCATCTGACCGTTCACAAAAGACGAAAACGAGCAGGCTAGCAAGAAAAACAATCCTGCGGCTACCAAAACAGACAAAACTTCTGACTTAAAGGATGGCTGTGGCGGAGGACAGGACGCAGGCGAAACAACCTCAAATTTGTTGGGATACTCAAGGGAGCAGAGAGGGGTAACACAATCGCATTTCTGAACGAACTCATATCTGCATCACTGGGGATTGACCCTCTTCCAGGTTGAATTGAAATGGACCGAGCTCACAGGTTCGGTGCACATCGAATGGTGCAAGAAAGGGTAGGGGGCAAGAATAACGGCAGAACGATTGTGGCCCCCTTACTATGCTACAAAGATCGGAGTAAGAAATAGCTTACAAGGAATGGAACACAGGTTATGATTTTTACTACTTGACGGAGACACAGAGCAAACGTGAAGCATTTTCCAAGTGCAAAAGAGCACAACATAAGCGCAAAGTTAAATTCAGCACGCTCTATCCTGCACATCTTCATATTTGGGGGAAATAATTCACGAAAGTTTGATAACCTGGAGGAGGCAATGGGCTCGTGCGTTTTGGAAATCACAGAAGTCCTTTGAGACAGGAGGGAGGGAGATGGGGGGAGAGTGTAGTTTTTGATATGCCTTTTTTTTTGTTTTTTTAAAGTCCACCTTCTCACCATCTCTCATTTTGTTGCTATACAATATTTGGGCTCACTATTTTACTGTTCGTATGTGGTGAGAGGATTATCAAAAAACCCTATACAATTTTTCTTCTTTTTTGCTGTTTCATTACTTAAACACATTTCTGAAAAGGATTGTAAAGGAGTGGGCGGATGAATCGGGATGAGGCATAAGGCAATCAATGTCCAACTGTTTGGCTTTGATGGTCAAAACCCAGATTTAAACTGAAAAGTAAAATTTCATGTTCTGTGGATATACTATGAAACTGTCTGCTACGTAAAATGTAGGGTAGACTGCTTCAATAAATAACCATAAATTAATTCATACAGTTAAACTAAATAGACATGCACATTGAAAAATGTAATTTGTCCTCAACAGTGCCCTCAATAATCCATTTAAATTGCAACGAAAATATTAAATGTTATTGTATCTATTCATTGAGCGTTGCCAGCTTGAGCATAATAATATCTATGTTGTCAACATTTTATCCACTTACCACTTTAGGGCAACTCTTAGACATAGCCATCTCCATCTCCTCCAAGCTGCTTTCACTTGGTGAGCCGAACAAATCCATTGGTTCCTCCTCCTCCTGTTCCCTCATCTTTAGACTATTTGCAACTGACTGAATTGCTCGCATCCACTCCTCCCTGAGAAACAAAACAATCTATGTATTATCAGGCATTTAAACAAAATAAAATAGTTTGTTAAACAAAGAGTGCACATAATTCTATTTCGGGGATAATTTAACTAGGATTATGGTAACTATGGCCATACGTTCTCAAAAGCTTAGTGGAGATATGGCCACTTGCTCATAATAATGGTTTACACAGTTCTTACCTTTCTTCGTTGCTGTCCACATGGAAGGTACGTTCAATGACAGTGGTCCACTGTAGGCAACGGATGACAAATGTGTTCGGACGGGGTCTTTCAGTCTTCATTAACTGGCATTCTGTAAAAAAGAAAGTAAAGTTGAGTTTTAAAGGCTGCTGCTGAAGCTGCTCTTCCCTGTAAACAACAGCTGCAGCTCTAGTCATGTCTAGTCAAGTCCATCAAGCTCCTGAATTTCCTGGTGACATTGTGTGGTCAGAACAACTGAAGTGGTTTAAAATTACAATTTCCTACCTGGCAACACATTTGATTTTACAATCTGTAGGACTTACCTGCAACTGAAAAGTTGTTGAGAGGTGGGGATGTCTGGTCACTGAGATCAGGCTTCTCCTTGTAACCAATGAAGGAACCATCACTCTTTAGAATGAAATACCTCGGCCTCCATGTTTTGATATATTCACCTGGGTCAGAAAAAATAAAAAGTTTGTACATTCAGTCAATAGGAATACCACTCTCAGTTGGAATTATTGTTGAGTTAGTAATAGTTTATGTTGATCAGTCAAACAGATATAATAACACAAGACGTGCTTAGCATTTATTTCACAGCTAATTGGCATACATACCTTACAGTGATTCATGGTCCTTACCTCTTTTATGAAGCCAGCCCTCTCTGACAATATTAACTTCATTCATGGCAAGAGATGTCTTGCAAAAAGGATAGAAGCGGATTTCACAGACCCAATAAAGTGTCAGTCACAGTTAACACAGCTAGACAGCACCTGCTGAAACAATTAAATGGGAAGAAAACAACCATCTTGTAGAAACATTTTTACAGAGTAATGGAGTAGTTTAGACAATGCACAGTAACTACAGAGTGTACATAAATATATAAAAGTTTAATTTATTTCCGGCCTTACAGTCATTTGTTGTAAGTTTTATGAAGTTAAATTCAACAAAATATCTAAGGACATGTTCAAAAATCAACTGAATAATTTTACTCACTGTTGATTTAGATGGTATGATTTTAACAAGTTGTCTAAAGAAGAACATAACTAACATAAATAATTTGAACATCTTCAAATCTGGTTGGGTTTCTGTGAGCATTTACTATTGTGGCTTGCTTGAACATTCAAAACTAATTATTACAAAAAATACCTGTCATTTTATTTTCTATACTTCAATATAAGATGTTAGTTAGCTATAATGAGTTTGACATAATGGTCACAACTGGGGTTTTATAGTTGCCTTTTGCAATCCATTTGAGTAGACAACATATCAACACAGTAATCTAAACAATACACTGTTCAACCCTGGTTTACTCATGAAAGTCTAAGTGTGGTTACGAATAACTGCATAACTCAATGGCGTTTTATCTTACATAAGGTAAATAACTGTTTCAAAAAACGTAAACGTCTCTAGGTTATCTCCCTAAAATTGACGTGCAAACAGGTGGTAGTACATTGCTTTACAACGAACCGTTTTTGAAACATACATTTTACATGAGAAATGGTAATATACAGCCAATAAATATGAAATCGTTTTAGGAAACATTGAATGTCAAAGGGTAATCAACGTTGGCTTTTTTGTTTGGTTAAGACCAATGTCGCAAGTTAAGATCGTGAATTACAACCCAAAAGAAAGTCGTATGTTATCTATACGTTCAGTCAAGGTGACTTCGTCACTTTGTGCTAATGTATGCTTTCTTGAAAAAGCTTCGATAAAATTTAAATGTTTGTACATTAGAAGCGATTAGAAGTTGACTGTCTTACTGTAGCGATCATTTGCTGTAATCCAAGTTACAGATGTAGAGTTGCTAATGTCGTGGTAACTTGTTAAAAGAATGGTATTATGAGCCGCTAATCAACTGATTATTGATACGATTAACTATACACTTAGCAATATAACAACAATTTGACGCTCATTTTAGCCAATCTATCCCACGTTTCAATCAATGCCGTTTAGGCTTTATCCAACGAAGGCCATCCACCCAGGAAAACGCAATTTTCTTTTTCTTCTAATGATATTCCGACAGGCCATACACTGTAGAGTGTAATGCTGCCCTCTACAGTTTAGGAGTATGTGGATGATTCTCCAACTACAAGCACTTTCATGTCTTTTGGTCATATTTAAAAAAAATAATAATAATTTTACTAAAATAATCTCTCTCTCGGGGAAATAAACAATAAAACTGTCTTAAATATTTTCACCATCTCTCAAATATGTATTTTACTTACTTTTGAACATCTTTATATGCTTCAATATCACTCTATTGCCCATGTCCCACACTCAAACTTTGTAAATGTAGCTCTAAATGTTGATTAATTATATGAATTTTAATCTGTTAAGTAGAACTTAAACAATCAATACATACTTTAGTATTTAATGTGAAACAATTATAAATATTACTTTTTACACAAAATATACCTGTCACACAGTCTAACCGTCAGCACCATACTGCTGTATTTTCCCTCTAAAACGTCTGTGAGAGAGATTGGTTGGTCAGTGTCTAAAGAAGTGAACAGAGACAATGCAGCAAATGTCTAGCATGAAGGTTGTTGCCATGTTGAGGAGCTGCCTTTGAAGAAAAATGAAGGTAAATATTGGTTGAGCAGATATTCTTATTGTATGTTATTTCCAAACATGCTGTATCTTCATGGAAGTTTGTCAGAGAAAAGATATTTTAGGTTAAATAAGTGTATTTTGTAAGCACGATATGCTAGATATTAAATCAAAGCTAACATGTAAAGCTAGGTTGTGTTTTTTATACTTTTTTTTATATTCTGTATAAATGTCATTTCCACCACATTTCCCAATGTGGTGGAAATGACATTTAAATGACACATTATTTATAATATGCACTGTAAAAATAAATAAAAGTAAAACTGTGTTTATTAATTTAACTGCATATTTTATGTGTTTTTAAGATGCCATGTAAGTGAACTTCAGAAAGGTCTCAGGCCTATAGGGACCCATTAAAATATCAGGAGCGGCTGAAAAAAGACATGGAGAGATACCTGAAGAAAAAAGAAAGAGGAATTGTGAAATCAATATTTCCTAATATTTCCTAATACTGCCTGCCTGCCTGCCTGTAGGTAAAGCAATAAAGATAATGCTTTATTGAATATTGTTTGATTTCAGTGGCCGGCAGTAGCTCAGTCTATAGGGACTTGGGTTAAAAAAACGGTCGCCGGTTAAAGTCCCGCTGCAGACCAAATCAGGAAATTTGTCTGATAGCTGGAGAGGTGCCAGACCCCTTCCTGAGTCACTTAACTGGCTTGTGAGACACTATGACTTAGCACAACAGTCACCTCCCACACCCAGGTGGGCTAGGCCATCATGTTTTCGTTCTGTTATCTGTGTTTCATGTCCACTTAATTGGAATAGCGTGTGGTCACAGATCTTTAATTGGGCGGTTTGATTTAAAAAGACATTGAATATGGCTTTTGATTTTGGAGGTTAGCTAATGTTCTTGGTAATTATCATTTAATCAATCAATCTTTATTTGTATAGCGTTGATTCATAACAAGTGTTAACTTGAGACACTTCACAAAAAGCAGGTAGAGGACCTTACTTATTGCTATATGAAAAGAGCCCAGCTTAATCCATTGTAGTGTCGCAAGAAAATGTCCAGGGTGCCATATTGTTCCTAATTTCAAAATTTTAAACATTCAGCTACAAGAGTGGCCTGGCGTTGAACGTTCCAAGTGATAAAGCTTTGTATTTACTGGAGTCACGGGGGACAATGTCCCGCATGGTGGAGCTGTGAATAACTCTGCAGAGCTAAACACAAAACTACCCCTCAAAAAGTTACATAGCCCATCCATGCAGACCCATTTGCAAGTCTAACAACTAGTTGAACAAGTTGAGATAATGCCGGGCGATGAGATTAGACAATCTACGCGGGGGAAAAAGAAAGAGGAGAAAGAGCCAGCAGCTACCGGGGATACTCAGTGTGACACAGCTACGGAGCTAGCTAGCATCAAGTCCATGCTGCAAGGAATCGCAACCGATATATGTGGAATTAAAAAGGGTATCGACTTCCTTCAAACTACTGTCCAGCATCTTGGACATAGAATTACAGAGACTGAAACACGCATCTCTACCCTGGAGGATGAATGCAACGTAAGGGAAGAAACGGTAACCGAAGTTGTGAAAAATTGACACAACTCCAGGAGAGGGTGACTTATTTGGAGGACACGGGGTGCCGCAATAATGTCCATATAGTTGGTGTTTTGGAAAACTTGGAGAAAAGAGACATGGACAGATTCGTGGCTATATTGCTGAAAGAAGGACTTGGTTTGGACATCGATAAAGGTTTTGAGATTGAGGGAACCCAAAGGTGCGGGACGAAGCCAGGCCCAGAAGCAAGGTACTGGTCAAATTCCTCCGATTCAGCGAGAGAGACACCGTGCTGCGAGCCGCTCGTGAGAAAGGGGGTGTCGAATGGCAGGGCCAGCGCATATTCTTCAGACAAGATTTATCTAGAGAAACTGTACAGAAACGGAAAAAACATGATGAAGTAAAACGCCAACTACAAAGGATGAAGGATGTCTCTTATGCCATCCTGTACCCGGACATGTTGTGGATGTCGGTGGATAACCAGACACGTCTCTGTACGACCCCCGAGGAGGCGCAGGCATTTATTTCCACAATACGTTGACAGCTGTACACTTACATAGAGACAAGATAGGATCAAAGAGGATAGCACAGACCCCTGCGAACGTGGACGGCCAGAAATTAAATCAAAGACATGAGTGAGAAATTGACATCCCTCTATATAGAGCGTCAGTGTTTATGAACAGCTTTATGTATTCATTTTCCCCCCATCTTGTAGTGTAGCTGCATGACTATTTGACAACATGAAGCTTTATAAAAGAGCATGTTTTGTTTGTTGTTATGAGCAGATACCCGTCGACATGACAGTTACATTTGGGAAAAAAGAACCTGTTATTAATTTGGTTAACTGTACCTGTTGTGCCTCATTATATAATCTAGAGCTTTACGGGGGAGGGGGTGAAACAGCTTTGGAGTATTGGATTGGTTTATTTCATCTTTAGACATTGAATGCAGGCGAATACTTAGTTTAACATGAAAAGGGAACTAATTAACAGTAAGCTCGACAATGAGCCTAAAGAGGGGTAGTGGGTGTTTAGCGTTCAGGCAATCTCGGTTTCACGGACCTATTATGGGTGATTGTTTAGTTTAGTTTTTTTCCTAACTTGTTTACCTTTTCAAAGTCAAGGATGGCAGCAGACCATATGTATTGTTTTTTTCCTTGGTTCAACTTAGAAAGGGTTTGGTGTATTCTTGATTTTTTAGTTAGATGGCAATTCAACAAGTCATTCACCTCTACTGCACAGAGCATAAGTAGAAGAGGAAATATAGACGGTTATCTAGGAGGGGGACCCAGACTACTTACCCAGTTTAATTCTCAGTATGAACTTTAAATAGTACTTACTTACTTTTAAATACTTTAAAAATTGTAACCTGGAATGTGAGGGGGGCTAACCTTGCAATTAAAAAGAGAACATTTTTAATGTATCTTAAACAAAAGAAAACAGACATAGCTCTCCTACAGGAGACTCATCTTGATTCGGAAGGATCTAGAAAGTTACAGAGGGACTGGGTTGGTCAGATCTTCTACAGTACATTCTCCTCTAACAAACTGATCATTATCTTAATCAGCAAAAATGTTACCACCAAAGTGTGCAATCAGAAAACGGATGCAGGGGGGAGATGGGTTGCACTTGACATTGACCACATCTTATTGGGAATAAGATGTGCATTATTGAATATATATGCCTTTTACGAGTTAAACACAATTATGCATATGGGTAATACTAACATAATAATGGGAGGTGACTTTAACCAAGTTAGAAACAACGCCTTAGACAGATTAGGTGAGGCAGGCAGAGCTAGGCCCATTCAGAAGAATGTCAGGAGCTACATAAAATCCTATTACACCCATAGTCATAGCCAAACAGGAAGTCGGCCATCTTTCTTTGAATGCAACAAAAATGCCCAAAGTTCCTTTTTCACAGGTTAACTATTTGAATGAACTCCTCCAAAAGCGTTTATCCGATTATCGTAAACTCAATGTCAGTGTGTTCTAGACATGTTGAAGATCTCTCGTTGTGCTCCGCACGTTATTTCATTAAGGGGCGTGGCCACTGCGTACCATCAAACTTTCATGCCTAGGCGCACCCCTTTTTCACCTTGAAAAATAAGGCAATGCTTCCATCTTGTGGTAAAAAACAGGAAATCACAGCGCAAAAAAACTGAAGTGGCTGTAATTCTTCTATATGTAGCACGGCGTATCTGGCTCAATTTTAAACCTACAGCGGATAGATAGATATCTAGTGAACGCCTGTGAAGTCCTGCATCCAATGCTACCAAACATGACATGGTATCATGTCAGGAACAGGGGTTAATTAATTAAAACCGCAAGCGGTGATGAAGGGACCGAAGCACCCCATGCATGTCGGCGCGTGTCGCGACCGCGAGAGTGTGACCGCGGGAGTGCAGCCGCGAGAAGTGGCCAAGCAGCAGGCCTTACAGTCATCGAAGGTTAAAAAATTGGAGTGCGCCGAGACATCAACGTTTGATGGTACGCCGTGGCCACGCCCCTTGACGAAATAACGTGCGGAGCACAACGAGAGATCTTCAACATGTCTAGAACACACTAAGATTGAGTTGGCGATGATCGGATAAACACTTTTGGAGGAGTTCGTTCAGATAGCTAACCTGTGAACCGCGAATTTTAGCCATTCAAAAAAAAATATGGCGGACTTCCTGTTGGGTTTTGACCATGGGCGTAAGAAGATTTTATGTATCTCCTGACATGCCCAATGAGCATAAAAAATTTCATGCACGTAGGACAAAAATACCTCTATAGGGAGGCCTTTTTGAAAATTTCAAGGGGGCGCCACTGAGTCATTTAGCCACGCCCACCTTTTATGCCAACATGTCGAGTTTTATTTTTCCACTGGGATCATGTGTGTGATGTTTGATGAATGTATGACTATATTAAGGCCCGTTACAAACTACTTCCTGTTTGTGACGAACAACGCGTCCGTATGACCACGCCCTTTGAGGAAATAACGTGCAGAGCACAACGAGAGATCTTCAACATGTCGAGAACACACTGATATTCTCATTGTGTCAATCGGATAATTGCTTTTGGAGGAGTTCATTCAAATAGCTAACCTGTGAAACGCGAATTTTCGCCATTAAAAAAAAATATGGTGGACGTAGTGTTTAGTATGGACTATGGGTTTAAGAGGATTTTTTGTGGGTCCTGACATTATGAATGTACAAAAAAATTGTCATGCATGTAAAAGAAAAAAACCTCTATGGGGAGGCCTTTCAGAAAGGTAAAATAGGGGTGCACCGAGACATCAATGTTTGATGGCACGCCATGGCCACGCCCTTAAACGAAATAACGTGCGGAGCACAACAAGAGATCTTCAACATGTCTAGAATACAATGATACTGAGTTTACGATGATCGGATACACGCTCTTGTAGAAGTTCGGCACATTAAGCATGCGAGATCTCACATAAAATCCTCTCAAACAGGAAGTCCGCCATATTTTTTGTCAATGGCGAAAATTCGCGTTTCCCAGGTTAGCTATTTGAACGAACTCCTCCAAAAGCAATTATCCGATTGACACAATGAGAATGTCAGTGTGTTCTCGACATGTTGAAGATCTCTCGTTGTGCTCTGCACGTTATTTCCTCAAAGGGCGTGGTCATACGGACGCGTTGTTCGTCACAAACAGGAAGTAGTTTGTTATGGGTCTTAATATAGGTGTAGAGTCACCAACCATCAGACACATGATCCCAGTGGAAAAATAAAGCTAGACATGCTGGCATAAAAAGTGGGCGTGGCTAAATGACTCAGTGGCGCCCCCTTGAAATTTTCAAAAAGGCCTCCCCATTGAGGTTCTTTTTGTCCTACATACACACATTTTTTTATGCTCATTGGGCATGTCAGGACCTACATAAAATCCACTTACACCTATCGTCATAACCAAACAGGAAGTCCGCCATATTTTTTTCAATGCAATAAAAATGGCTAAAATTCCTTTTTCACAGGTTAGCTATTTGAACGAACTCCTACAACAGCGTTTATCCGATCATCGTAAACTCAGTGTCAGTGTATTCTAGACATGTTGAAGATCTCTCGTTGTGCTCCGCACGTTATTTCGTTTAAGGGCGTGGCCATGGCGTACCATCAAACATTGATGTCTCGGCTCACCCCTATTTTACCATTCTGAAAGACCTCCCCATAGAGGTTTTCTTCTCTGACATGCATGACAATTTTTTTGTATGTTAATAATGTCAGGAACTACAATAAATCCTCTTGCACACATAGTCAAAACTAAACCGGAAGTCCGCCATATTTTTTTTTAATGGCGAAAATTCGCGTTTCACAGGTTACCTATTTGAACGAACTCCTACAAAAGCCTATATCTGATTGACACAACGTCAAGGTCTGTGTGTTCTAGACATGTTGAAGATCTCTCGTTGTGCTCTGCACGTTATTTCCTCAAAGGTCGTGGTCATACGGACGCGTTGTTCGTCACAAACAGGAAGTAGTTTGTTATGGGTCTTAATATAGGTGTAGAGTCACCAAACATCAGACACATGATCCCTGTAGAAAAATTAAACTTGTCATGTTGTTATAATAAGTGGGCGTGGCTAAATGACTCAGTGGCGCCCCCATAAAATCTTAAAAATGGCCTCCCCATAGAGGTTTCTTTGTCCTACATGCACAAGATTTTTTATGCTCATTGGGCATGTCAGGAGCTACATAAAATCCTCTTACACCCATGGTCAAAACCCAACAGGAAGTCAGCCATATTTTTTTTGAATGGCTGAAATTCGTGGTTTACAGGTTAGCTATCTGAACGAACTCCTCCAAAAGCGTTTATGCGATCATCGTAAACTCAATCTTAGTGTATTCTAGACATGTTGTAGATCTCTCGTTGTGCTCTGCACGTTATTTCCTCAAAGGGCGTGGTCATACGGAAGCGTTGTTCATCACAAACAGGAAGTAGTTTGTTACGGGCCTTAATATAGTCATACATTCATCAAACATCACACACATGATCCCAGTGGAAAAATAAAACTAGACATGTTGATATAAAAAGTGGGCGTGGCTAAATGACTCAGTGGCGCCCCCTTGAAATTTTCAAAAAGGCCTCCCTATAGAGGTTTTTTTGGCCTACGTGCATGAATTTTTTTATGCTCATTGGGCATGTCAGGAGATACATAAAATCCTCTTACACCTATAGTCATAACCAAACAGGAAGTCCGCCATATTTTTTTTAATGCAAGAAAAATGGCTGAAATTCCTTTTTTACAGGTTAGCTATTTGAACGAACTCCTACAACAGCGTTTATCCGATCATCGTGAACTCAGTGTCAGTGTGTTCTGGACATGTTGAAGATCTCTCGTTGTGCTCCGCACGTTATTTCGTCAAAGGGCGTGGCCACGGCGTACCATCAAACTTTGATGTCTCGGCACACTCCAATTTTTTAACCTTCGATGACTGTAAGGCCTGCTGCTTGGCCACGTGTCGCGGCTGCACTCCCACGGTCGCACTCTCGCGGTCGCGACACGCGCCGACATGCGTGGGGTGCTTCGGTCCCTTCATCACCGCTTGCGGTTTTAATTTTTTATTGTATTTTGAAATTACATATTTAACCGGTATATGGTTGTGTAGTATGTGTGCACCATTGCATGGTTACAATTTTAGTCTAATACATGTCTTATTTTGCAGATGAATTTTCCTGAAACTGATGTGGGTAGGAGTCTTGCAGATCAGGTAAAGCCTTGATCTTCATTATTGTCATGACCACTGCTTAATCCTGGCCTGCAGTGTGTGTGTGTTCTTGATTGCAGGAGTGGACTCTGGTGTGCAGGAGTTGGGCTGCAGCTGCTCTTCATCTCCAATCAACTCTGCTACAAATACTGGGCTTCAACTCCACCACTCTGCCAGATCTTAGACTCTGTTTACGCAGTCAGTTGTGGTCTTGCTGCTTATTAGAAAATTGATTCCCATTGTTCCGTATTTATCATTCTAACATTGTTCTCCTTCATTGACAGTCTCCCGGCGCTCAACTCCTGCCTCCATCCCACTCCTGCATCTTTCTGGACTCCTCCGACAACTCTTCACCCCAGCAACCTCAAACGCCCCAGCTCGACTCAGCCCTTGACCCTCCCCCGAACTTCTGGATCTTCATACAGTCCTGTTGATCATTAAACTCCCTTTTGCACCCGCTTCCTGCCTCTGACTCTGTGTTCTGCATTTTGGGTTCTCAAACTCTTAGCCCTGCCTAACAGTAAGATCTGGCCTTGAGATGAACCCAGCAGACACAGACCCCCGAGAGCCCTTGGATTTTTTAGTTGTTCAGACTGCTCTATCGAGCCAGGGCAGTCTTTTGGGACAACACGAGCAGGTTTTAAGAGCTCTCTCTGAAAACAACGAATCTATGTTAAAACAGATCAGTCTGCTCACTGGTCAAGTGGCCACCCTCACAGATCACCTCACCCAGATGGTCATTACTCCACCAGTGCTGGCCACGCCCCCTCAGCCTCCACCTCCTGCTACAGTTAACCTGGATCTTAACCCTACTCATGTGGGTCGTGAGCCCTTCGTGCCTGCACCTGAACGTTACAATGGCGATCTTGGCTCATGCAGAGCCTTTTTGACTCAATGTTCTTTAGTGTTTGAACAACAGCCCCTCTCTTATGCCACCGATCGCTCCCGTATAGCTTATTTGATTAACCCCATGTCAGGAACTGCACGTGATTGGAGTTCAGCCGTGTGGGAAAGCCAGTCAGCAGTGTGTTTTTCATACAAGGCCTTCATCACGGAGATGCAGAAGGTCTTCGATCACCCGGTCCGAGGAAAAGATGCTGCTAAACGTCTGCTCTCTCTCCGGCAGGGCCCTCGCAGTGTGGCTGAACTATCAGTGGATTTTCGTACCCTGGCGGCAGTGAGTGGATGGAACGATGAGGCTCTGCAGGGGGCGTTTCAGAATGCCCTGAATGACATTATTAAGGATGAACTTGTTTCCAGGGACGAACCAGAATCCCTTGATGAACTGATTTCGCTGGCTATTAAGATCGACAATCGACTCAGAGAGCGCCGTCGGGAGAGGGGTTCTAAACTCCAAAACGTCACTTCTGCAATGCCTGGCCGCTCTCTAACTAGAGCTCCCGAACAACCCCAAACTCTAAGAGTCGAACCAGAGCCTATGCAGTTAGGTAGAGCCCAGTTAACACCTGAGGAGCGAACCCGTCGCCTTGCCTCCAAAGCCTGTCTCTATTGTGGCCAGTCTGGCCATTTCATTGCCACCTGCCCCACACGTCCAGTAAAAGAGGTGGCTCACCAGTAGTGGGAGAGATCTTGGTGAGCCACACAGCTAGTTTATCTCCCTACCGTATTCAGCTCAGTGCCTCCCTCCTGTGGCAATTACAGTCATTATCCCTTTCTGCACTTGTTGATTCAGGAGCTGATGAGAGTTTCATTGATCGTTCAATAGTCCAACAATTGGCAATAGAGACCAGGGTTTTAGACACCTCCGTAGATGCTAAAGCCTTAAACGGGTTATTGCTAGCAAAGGTGACCCACCAGACTGTACCCATTATGCTCAGGTTATCTGGAAATCACCAAGAGAGAATCCAATTACACATCATGGACTGTCCTCAAACCCCTCTGGTTCTCGGAATCCCCTGGCTTAAATTGCACAATCCTCAGATAGATTGGTCTAAAGGGAGTATCACCTCATGGAGCACGTTTTGTCATACTAATTGTCTGCACTCTGCCCTTGTCCCAGCCTTCACCGAACCCCGGATCCTGCCTGAGCCTCCTGACCTTTCTGGAGTTCCTGAAGAGTTTCATGACCTTGCACCAGTCTTCAGTAAACATAATGCACTGTCTCTACCACCACATCGTCCGTACGACTGTGCTATTGACCTACAACCTGGAGCCCCTCTCCCCAACAGCCGTCTTTTCCACCTCTCCCGACCGGAACATGAGGCCATGGAAAAGTATATTCAGGATTCCCTTGCTTCAGGAATCATTCGTCCATCTTCCTCTCCGGTGGGTGCTGGTTTTTTCTTTGTGGGTAAAAAAGATGGAACCCTTAGACCTTGTATAGACTTTCGTGGGCTAAACAATATAACTGTTAAAAACAAATACCCATTGCCCTTAATCAATTCTGCTTTCTCCACTCTCCATGGAGCCACTGTTTTTACCAAATTGGACCTGCGCAATGCTTATCATTTGGTGCGCATCCGGGAGGGTGATGAATGGAAGACAGGATTCAACACTCCGCTGGGGCATTTTGAGTACCTGGTAATGCCTTTTGGTTTGACCAATGCCCCAGCTGTGTTTCAGGCCCTCGTGAATGATGTCCTTCGAGATATGCTAAACAGGTTTGTTTTCGTGTATTTAGACGACATCCTGATATTCTCCAAGACACCCTCTGAGCACAAGCAGCATGTACGGTTGGTCCTTCAGCGTCTACTGGAGAACAAGTTGTTTGTTAAGGCAGAGAAATGTCAATTTAACGTCCCTAAAATCTCTTTTCTTGGCTACATTGTTGCACAGGGAGAGGTGCAAATGGATCAGGCAAAGGTTTCTGCAGTGACTGAATGGCCAACACCCACCAACCGCAAATTGCTGCAACGTTTCCTGGGGTTTGCCAACTTCTACAGGAGGTTCATTAAGAATTACAGTCGCCTCGTTGCTCCTCTTACTGCTCTCACCTCAACACTGCTCCCCTTCTGTTGGACCTCTGAGGCGGAAACGGCATTCAAAGAACTCAAGCGTTTTGCCACTGCTCCCATTCTGGTCCAGCCTGACCCTGCCCGGCAATTTATTGTAGAAGTGGATGCCTCAGATATTGGAGTAGGAGCAGTATTATCACAAAGAGCCGCTACAGATAACAAGATTCACCCATGTGCTTTTTTTTCCCGTAGATTATCTCCCGCAGAGAGAAACTATGACGTTGGCAATCGAGAACTGCTTGCGGTGAAGTTGGCCCTAGAAGAGTGGCGACATTGGCTGGAAGGGGCAGAACAACAGTTTGTGGTATGGACAGATCACAAAAATCTTTCATACATTCAATCAGCAAAACGTTTGAATTCCAGACAAGCGAGATGGACATTGTATTTTGGCAGATTTAACTTTACACTAACCTACCGCCCAGGTTCCCGCAACACTAAGCCTGATGCCCTTTCACGGCAATTCTTGGAGGAGCCCAGTTCTGACCCGGAACCTATACTGCCACCAACCTGTGTGGTAGCGGCTGTTACATGGGAGATTGAGTCTCTGGTGAAGCAGGCTCAGAACCACCAAGCAGACTCTGGTAATGGTCCCCCTAACCGTCTTTATGTCCCTGATGCTGTCCGTTCTCAGGTTCTCATGTGGGCTCACGCCTCCCGTCTAACTTGCCATCCCGGCATGAACCGGACTCTAGCCTTTCTTCGTCGTCGGTTCTGGTGGCCTACCATGGATGCGGATACCCGTTCGTTCATCTCTGCCTGCTCCATTTGTGCTCAAAACAAGACATCCAACAAAGCTCTGGTCTCCTTCGTCCTTTACCCATTCCCAGTCGTCCATGGTCACACATCGCTCTGGACTTCGTTACTGGTCTCCCCCCTTCAGATGGTAAAACTGTAATTCTCAATATTGTCGATCGTTTTTCTAAAACAGCTCATTTTCTAGCCCTGCCTAAACTTCCGCCAGCTAGGGAGACTGCTGACCTTCTGGTTAAGCATGTTTTCTGTCAACATGGCCTGCCCACTGACATTGTCTCTGACAGGGGACCCCAGTTTACCTCCCAAGTCTGGAAGGCTTTCTGTTCTGCCCTGGGAGCCACCACCAGCCTTTCGTCTGGGTACCATCCTCAAACTAACGGTCAAACAGAAAGGACTAATCAGGAATTGGAGGCTGCACTTCGCTGTGTCACCTCCTCCAATCCATCCTCCTGGAACTCTCTACTCCCTTGGGTAGAGTATGCCCACAACACCCTGCCTAACGCCTCCTCTGGTATGTCACCCTTCCTTTGTTCTCTCGGCTACCAACCTCCCTTATTTCCTGCACAGGAGCAAGAATTGGCGGTCCCCTCAATTCAAGCCCATATGCGGCGATGTTTTAAAGTTTGGAGACAAGCCAGGAACTCTCTGCTCTGTTCTTCCACAAGAATGAAGGAACAGGCTAATCGCCGCCGGACTCCAGCTCCCAGCTACACCGCAGGGCAGAAGGTATGGCTCAACACTAAAAATCTCCCTCTCAAAGTGGTATCACGGAAGTTGTCACCCAGGTTTATTGGCCCCTTTGAGATTGAGTCCGTTGTCAACCCTTGTGCAGTTCGCCTCAAGCTTCCTGCCTCCTTTCGCATTCACCCTACGTTTCATGTCTCCCAAGTCAAACCCGTTTCCTCTAGCCCTCTTTGCCCTCCCATTCCTCCCCCTCCTCCTCCCAGGTTGGTGGATGACCAGCCTGTCTACACAGTTAGACGACTGCTAAATGTGCGCAGGCGGGGCCGTGGTCTACAGTATTTGGTAGATTGGGAGGGGTACGGCCCAGAAGAGCGCAGTTGGATCCCACGCCGCCAAATCTTGGACTCGTCTGTAGTGCGGGACTTTCATCGGACTCATCCTGACAAACCAGGAGGTGCGCCAAGAGGCGCACGTAGAAGGGGGGGTACTGTCATGACCACTGCTTAATCCTGGCCTGCAGTGTGTGTGTGTTCTTGATTGCAGGAGTGGACTCTGGTGTGCAGGAGTTGGGCTGCAGCTGCTCTTCATCTCCAATCAACTCTGCTACAAATACTGGGCTTCAACTCCACCACTCTGCCAGATCTTAGACTCTGTTTACGCAGTCAGTTGTGGTCTTGCTGCTTATTAGAAAATTGATTCCCATTGTTCCGTATTTATCATTCTAACATTGTTCTCCTTCATTGACAGTCTCCCGGCGCTCAACTCCTGCCTCCATCCCACTCCTGCATCTTTCTGGACTCCTCCGACAACTCTTCACCCCAGCAACCTCAAACGCCCCAGCTCGACTCAGCCCTTGACCCTCCCCCGAACTTCTGGATCTTCATACAGTCCTGTTGATCATTAAACTCCCTTTTGCACCCGCTTCCTGCCTCTGACTCTGTGTTCTGCATTTTGGGTTCTCAAACTCTTAGCCCTGCCTAACAATTATGGTCTTATTAGTGTCACGGACATTAGTTAGTACACAATGGAAAACATGCAGTATAGATATTTTCTCCAAATGTGTTCATAGGATATCCATCCTAAGACATCCAGCTCAGATGAACTGGAGACAGGGAGAGCGAGAAAGGAAAGCCAGTGCAGGTCACAGGTGGATGTAAATTCAGGGTCATCTGCAATTATAGGCAGAGCTGTAAGCCAAGGGCTGTCACCATGTGCACCTATAGGTGAAAGGAGGGCAGTGGGGCTATTTGTAGGTTCTGCAAATATGTCTCTCCCTTAATCGTCCAGCATGACTCCCATTTTACCATCATGTAAGTCATGTTTTTTGTTAGATTTATCATTAGACATATTTTTAAGCAGAGGTTGAGTTAAACCAAAAAAAGAATAACAGTTGTCATACTTCAGGGGTAGAAACTGACTACAGCTCCTGGAGATAGCCTTCTATGGTTTAGATATGACTGCTCTACAAACATGACAGGAGTGATTGGAGCACCAAGTGGCAGCTGTTTGATAATGTGTGTTTTTATCCCCAAGTGTATCTTCCACGTGTTCCATATGTGGACAAGGCTTTAATTAAATACGACGAACAAAACCTACTTGGTGAAGGAACATTTGGCAAGGTATATCAAGGTTCTTTCCATGGTACTCCGGCAGCTGTTAAAAGGATAGTATTTGGCTCTGCAGGATGTGAGGACGACGACATCCAACATGAAATAAACGTGTCCTTGTAAGAACTTGTGATTTATATTGTTTTTTTATTTGATAGTGCTGTGTTTGCGAAAGTTTTATAATGATACATTTATCATTATATTTATCAATGTTGTAAAACAATGTTGACACTACATTGTGTTCTTTGTCTTGCATTTTGTCAGGAGACTGTCTCATCCCAACATTGTCAGACTCATGGCAGCAGCCCGCAGTGAAACCTGCTTTTTGTTGGTGACCGAATACATTCACGGATCCACCCTGGAAGCAGCGCTTCATACAGACAACTGCTTTGTAAAGGTGCCATAACTCTTTCTCTTATGTCTGCATGAACAATGTTTAGGTGTGTCTGTGGGGGGGCTTACTTACCCATAATGAGGGATTTGTCTGCTGCCACAGAAGCATAGGATGTTTGCCATAAAAGCATTTTATTTGCTAGAGCTGTATCTGTGCCATTTTTTTACTGCACTTCTATGGATAATTTGGAAGTTGACGTTCTTGTCAATACGTGTACATTTCGGAAGAGATGCAGGACATAGTTACGATTTCTGCACACTTGACCCCATAATGTTTAATTTGAGCAACATTTTCACTATTTCTTCAGTTTACATATATTTTACCTTTTGTCTTGTTAGCTCGAAGGACATGATGCCAGTTTCATATCATTGGACCTTTCAATGGCTGTTGAGTATATCCATGCACAAAGAATTATTCACCAAGACTTAAAGTCAGCAAATGTCATGGTAAGCTACTTGTCTTGAATTATTGGATAGATTGGACACTAGCAGGGCAGCAGGCCCTGACGCTGTCTCATCCTTCCTTTTAAAGACGTGTGCAGAGGAGCTAACACCAGCTTGGGCCCCCCTCTATCAAAGATCAGTGGATTTGCATATAGTTCCATCTTTGTGGAAAAGGGCGACCATCATCCCTCTTCCAAAAAAAGCGGTCCCCCAAGATAACAACGACTATAGGTCTGTTGCCTTGACTTCCACTGTAGTCAAGTGCTTAGAGAAGTTGATGGTGGTGAAGCTGAAGTCAAATATTAATGGTCAATTAGATCCATATCAGTTTGCCTACAGAGACAACCGGGGCACTGATGATGCAATTCTCACTGTAACACATTCAATCTTGCAACATCTTGAAAATCCAAAGGCTTATGCCAGATTACCGTTTGTGGACTTCAGTTCGGCCTTTAATACTGTGCAGCCACACATCCTTCTCAATAAACTCAAACAGATGAACGTCAACCCATTTATAATCAGATGGTACCACTCTTTTTTAACCAACAGGACCAAACAGGTCAGAGTGAACCAGACAACATCCCAGTTAAAAGTAATAAGTACAGGAGTTCCTCAGGGGTGTGTGAGTTCTCCCCCTTTATTCACGGTTTATACTAATGACTGCACCAGCAGGCATTCTAGTGTTTCTCTTATTAAATTCTCAGATGACACTGCCATTCTGGGCCTCTTGAATTCTGATACAAACACCCTTGTGTACAAGCAGGAGGTAAACAACTTTGTACTATGGTGTGAGCACAATCACCTAAAAGTCAATACAAAAAAAACAGAAGAAATGGTCTTTGACCTGGGTCTGACAATAACTGACAATAACTTATCATGGAGTGTCCATGTAAATAGTGTGTGTACTAGGATCCAGCAGCGACTTCACTTTCTGCGAAGGCTGAGGGTGTACGGTGTCCAGCAGAAGGTGATGCTGCTTTTTTATCATTCTGTGATCGAAAGTATACTTCGCTATGCAATTGTTTCCTGGTTTGGTAATTTAACTGTGAAGTTGAAGATGCAAATAAACAGATTGGTCCACACTGCACTTAAAGTGATGGGAGTGAGGGAGCACCCCACTCTTCAAACAATATTTGAAGGAACTGTACTTAGACAGGCCAAGAAAATAGCTGCAGACCCCTCTCATGTCTTGAATTCTGAGTATGAATTGTTACCCTCAGGCAGACGCTACAGAGTTCCAGTTAAAATAAGAAAAGATATTTGAACAGGTATACATTTTCATTTATCCCACTATCCATTTCTCTGTTGAACTCAGGCCGTAAGTAGAGCTTCTGTTCCTGTAAAGGAATGCCATGTATATATGTATGTATGTAGGTAGGTATGCACTTTATTGCACTGTCAGCACTTGTGTGCTATGCACTGTTTTACTGTATTTTTCTTTTCTGTCGTGTTATGTGTTATGCAGCAGCCTGTACGTCCAAGGCAAATTTCCTAAATAAAGAAATCTTGAATCTTGAATCTTGAATTACAGTTTTTCTCCCTGATTTTGTTTATTCTCCCAGATCACAACTGAAATTCTCAACTATTTGTTCAACCTCCACCTCATCAAGTCACTTATGCACATCAGAAAAGGAATTTCTCTGCCTTTTCAACAAGTGAAACAGATACAGTACTGCAGATGCAAATGCTTTGGCATATTCATGCAAAGGATTATGTACACTTGTACAATTTGCTACATTATCAAGAGCTTATGTTATGTACTGTAGATAAACGTGTTTTACATTGGTTATTTGTGATTGTCTTGCCCCCTAAAACATCTAATCATTCGTTCACTGCATGAATCAGTACATGCAGAATGGTTGAACATGTCACATTTTCAATACTGTAACACATTTTGATCGACATGGCAAGATCACTTGAAAATGTAGGAAAGAGTAGACAACTATACATACTTTGCATGAATGTCCCAAAGGATTTGTCCAAAATATGATGTGCACCAATGACTACATGATGTGGAGGTTGAATAATAAGTTTTGAGATTTTAAATTCTGATCTGAGAAATCTATCAAGCAACTGAAAAAAAAATTGTAAAGACAAATTAACCCATATTGTGAGGTGTGGTGCTAAGTTGTGAGCTTCATCCCTGCCAAGGTTGCCTTGCATCTGTTTCCTGAGATTCACTGCACATCAATAAAAAAAAGTTAAAAGTGCATCCTACCTGAATACCATAAACACTGGACACTATGGGTGATAGAGGACTGTAATTAGTATGAGAGGTTTTGACCAGTTATAAAATCTGTGAGATTTTGGACAACCTAACCTTAAAAGGTTTGTATTTCAATACCTTACAGGTTCACTACCCATCTAAGAAGGCAATCCTGGCAGACTGGGGCCTGGCAAACATTAGAGACACTGTGATGGTTCGTCAAGGCAGTAGGTTCACTGCACAGGCTGTAGGGCCAACTGGTGGCACGTATCTTTACATGGCTCCCGAATGCATTCTACACTTTGAAGAGGCCTCCTTGCAGACAGACATGTGAGCTACATATCTGGAGTTCCTCACTGGGTCTGTTCCGTGGAAGGTCAAGAAACAACGAGAGCTGGTTGCACTAATGGCTGCCAAAACCCCACCACATGCCCTAGCACATCTCAGTGAGAGGTACAGTTTTCTTAGTGGGTAGGTAAGCTATGACCCCGCATCGAGGCCTACTGCATCTGATGTTGTACAGTTCCCCAAGTCAGGAGTTGATCTTGCAAGCCGATATGGCTACAGCTGGTAATCAAGCAATAAGTTGGGGTTTAACAGTACATTTTTACCACTGTGCTAATATGTTGTGCTGTATGTTGTAATTAACACTAAACTTCCAATACTGTGAAAATGTTCAAATAAAAACATTGCCAGTTATTTGCATCATTTTATTTCTCAAAAGGTATTGAATCTACTCCAGCTGATAGCCCTGTCGCTTGTCTTAGCCAAAGGAAGACTGGTGAGGTGTTTTAAAGATGTCACTTGCTCACTCCCCTCCCATCCTTTGTCTGATGAGAACTTTGTATATCTCATTTGCATCTGCAAATGTACAGGGTGTAGGAATTGTATTCCTATTCATGGCAGTGGTGAATTCTTGGACTATCATGAGGTATGCAGCAAGACAACCATCTGCTGTGTTTGGAAAATGACTGTTTTCCAAAATGGCATGGCACATGTCTCGGAACTCCTGGTTTGCCACCATTGAAGGTTCATCTTTCTCACTGACAAGTTCTTTAGCGTAGTCGAGGAGGTCTGTGTCGACTGGGCACAGCATGTCAGCAAAACCTGCAATTGGGGGAGAAAAATTGGTAACATTTTCCCTTAGAATGACAAGTAAATCAATAATTGCAAAGCTGTTTCAGAGCATGCATATAAAGCAGTTCACCATGACCTACAATGCTTTAAGCTGAAGCTTCAATGTCTTTCCTGCATGTAAATTTAAATATGAAATGTTTTAAGTAGGTTTACGGATTTAGTAATATGAATTTAAAAAGATAGGTAGCCAACACTAAAACATATAAACAAATATTTACAAATTTCAGTATTTGTTCCTATAATGTGTCAGTCTGATGCAATGGTGTGATTACATTGGCAAATGACATGTGTTTTGTTACATTAGAACTAAGTTAAATAAAGATTATCAACCTTTGTTGCAACTTGCAAGTAACATACCAGGAGGTGGGGACGTGTAGAGAACATCTGGCTTCCCAAATGGACCTGCAGCATAGTTGTTTGCGGATGTCATGGGTGTTCCATGTTATCTGCTCAGTTTTCAAATCTTTCTGAAGGCGTGAAGGTGTGTGTACTGCAAGCAGTTGCTTTGGAGAAAGAAATGGAACTTAATGTTAACATTAAATCTGTTAGTGACATGCAATTAATCTGATCATTATTGACTTACATGCGAACAGGGTTGTCAAGCTCGAGGATGCCAGACTCCATCATGGCCTAAGCATGTGATTTTGAAAAAGACAAGAAGTTGTATTAAAACATACAACAGTGAACCAAATTCTAAATTTATGTCAATCAAATTTAAGTCTACGATTACAATAAGAGTGAGGAAATTCCCCAAAACTACAAGATTTTAATTCCCAAAGACGAGTGGGTTTTTGAAATAAAAATAAAATCATGTAGCAAAGTAACTAGAAAATCAAGGTATGCAGCATTTATTTTCTTTTATATTAAGTCAAAACATCCTCATGCTTTCCCTTAAATACGTATACACAACATAACTGTTGATCACTTCAGAATGCAATTAGAATAAAGCAAATGCTCCTCCTGCGCCTGACGAGGACTTTCTTGATCTTATACTCTACAGTTTCTATGTGTTTCTTGGGGACAGATTCAATCAGCCTTGACTAGCAACACATTACATTTAGAAAACTATCTAATCCAACATATGGTCCAAAAGCCAAAGAAAGTCAAACATCTAAATTGTCAGTTGTTGGTGTTGGATGTTCATTTTACATCAAGCTGGTGTAAATGTCAAATTAAGCAAAAAAATATTCAACTTTAGGAGCGTACTTTATATTTTCTGTATTGTTAAATCTTTTAGCTTTTATACCTCAAATCAGCCATTTCTTGATCCATGCCCTCTTTAAAATGCTGTTGAACCATTCAGCTCTCTAAACAATGAAAAATTACACTATTATTTTGAATGCCATCAGTGACGGTCTAAAAATATTTGAGTATAAATGTAAAAACTTTCCTGGTTGTGCACTGATGTCCCCATTCTGAAGCACTGCTGTGCCTGGTTCCCCTGCTCACGCATGTGAAATGCCATCTGCATTTGACCAACAACAAGGTTCTCCTTTCCTCTGTCACCTTGAATCAATGTGGGACAGCCTGAGCATACAAAAAGAAAATCTTTTGTTTGTGCCATAACTGTTTGGTGTTTGAAACCATATCAAGGACATTCTATTGTTACCAAAATGTAAATCTTTTGTTCGGTACCCGTTTACTAAGAATTCCAACCAATTAAAAACAATACAGTGCATACCACCCTGCTCCTGAACAGCATCGTAGAAGTATCTTGCAACAAATCTTTGCTTGCTGGTTGGAAGTGCCTTGCTTCAACCAAAGAAGTTTCCTAGAAAAACTGAGTGGACAACAACAGAAAAGGTGCACATATTCACATTACTATAATAGGACTGAATTACCGTTAATGGCACGTATAGCAAGACTTTTACTGAAACTCTACATGGCCATATGTGACAAAATCTACATCAACACCTAATCTTCATGGAACATTAAATTATCAATGAATTTACATTAACAGACTGCAAAGAAAATGCAACATACCCATCAATACATGGCATGTGGATACATCTGTATCCACATGCCAAAGAACTTCAGTTTGCCAAAGAACTTCAGTTTGTCATTACCTGTATGGAACAATGTATGTTTCTGCAATGAGTATACACTTACTATCTTAGAAGTTGAAATTTACTTAAACTTAAATTTAAAAGATAAGATATGTACCATCAATGTGCCAGGTGTCATTTGGGCCATGGCAGATGTAATTCCTACGGTGAATTTTCTTCTTGCCAGGAGCTCTTTTTTGAAGACCACTTGCATCCAGATCCCTCATTATTTCAGCAACATCATTTCTATATTAACAGGAGATTACAAATTAATTAAAATGGCCTACAAATTAATTGAAATGAGCTTCTACCTCATAACATTAAGAGCAAAGTATAGAGACCAACCTGTAGCAAGGCTGCACTCCTCTGATATCCTGAACCCGTTTCAGCATTGCCCTGATGCCTTGTTCAGGTGACCACTGTCTCATCTCACTCTGTAAATCAACACATTATTATTATATAACATATTAAACCATTTGAATTATCATTAGGAAAAACACTGCATATACAACCTGAGCAACTAACATTTCATTACATGTGTTCAATATATTGGCAAAAATCCTGCAGCAAAGTGGTTGTGGAATTTTTTCCATTACCAAAGAGTGAAAATAAAGAGTGAGAAGATCTATTCAAAAAGGAACCCCAAGATCGATCTGGTCTCAATGAACATTCAAAGTGTTGTGGAATTTTTTCCATTACTAAAGAGTGAAAATAAAGAGTGAGAAGATCTATTCAAAAAGGAACCCCAAGATCGATCTGGTCTCAATGACCAGATCGATCTTGCCTTATTCGAAGGCAAGATAAGCGTTCGAAGACCCCTCTCTCACACGGTGAGGAGAGAAAGAGGCCCCGAGTAAAGGCAAACATGAAAACTTATACCTTTCCATCACACTACACAGAGCACTTCCCCATCACGCCACATAGAGCCACTGCCCGATTGTACCTGGCAGGGCACAATCTATCCCCTAGTGTGAGAAAAGAGACTACATGACTATTTACCATCTCCCAAGGCTGAGAAGGAGCTGGAGTCCAGTGAGAAAGAGCCTGGGTGACTCTTCGCACATGTACAGAGTGTGAGAAACAGAATAAAGGGAACAAAATGATGGGAAACAAAACACCCAATATGCTGTGCATGTAGTATTCTAAGACATTTCAGATACATTTTATATAGAGATAGATAGATAGATAGATACTTTATTGATCCCGAGGGAAATTCAGGGCATCCAGTAGCAGTATACAGACAGGCAGGACACAAGACACAAGACAATGGTTACAGTACAAAACATCGGTTACAATACAATACACACCCGCTGTCCCCCCTCCCCTCTCTATACAATAATCCCTCAAACAAGATTTAGCAGCCCCTATGTGACTAAGAGTTAAGGCATTAGCATAAGATTTAAAACTTATGTAGCATGGTGTACCTAACCTGTGAGGAGAGAGAAGCATGTGCGCTGTTTGCATGAGAGAAGCATGTGTGCTGTGTGTGCTGGGTGTATGTACAGAGGTCTTTGAGCTTATGCCCGAGGTGTGAGTACAGTTGTTAAACAGTCGTTACTTTTTTCTTTTTTTTTTGATAGATATGACAGATTCTATGAGACCTTTGTAGTACAAATGGAGTAAAATTTTCCAGAACAAAAGGTTCCAGAAATACATATTAATATCTTAGCCTAATTGACGATACTTGTTTTACTAAGGCTTACCTCCACAGCTTTGCGGATTTCAGTGAGAGGTCGCTGGGGGTCTCTCTGCCTCAATCCCAGAACTTTCAAAATCCTTCTCATGTGTCTCTCACTGGTAGGTCACAAAACAACCACAATATAAAAGCACATGCATTGTATCTTGTCCACAAGGAAAAGACTTGTAATTATAAGACAATGTGCATATCAGAGATGCGTCATGTCAATGGTATCTGATACAGCAACACATTTCTCAAAATGCAGGCCTACTTGATTTCATGTCCAGATGAAGCCGATACAGAGCTGATTTCCTTCGGTTTCAAGCCATTTTTGAATAACAATATTATCATATCATCTACAAAACGTTAAGTGTGACAACCATTGGTTGAATGTATTTCCCTCGGGATCAATAAAGTATCTATCTATCTATCTGATATTCTAACACCTGTACTGTTGCAAAATAGCTAGCCAGTGGAATTATGGAAATTTCTGGGTGTGAACATTCTACTTAAGAGGTAGTAACTTTATTCAGCTAAAACTCATACATACGTAGCCTCATAAGTACATTGATGATTGTGGATACTCCTTTCACTCTTGCTGTCAGTTGACATCTTGCACCAATGTCTGAAAAAAGTAAACAAAAATATTATTGCAAAAATAATAGCGTTAGGCAATTAGTAGAAATCCACAACTAACTTTCTATACAATACATTATTTTATCGAGCTATAATTTTAGGACTAATGGTCAGTATTTACACTTGGTTCATTTTAAATATCAAACGAAATTTGAGAATTTGATTTACTACAATACACGACCTAATTACTTTACTGTTTTAAGTGCTTTAATAAGCCTCGCAGCTTTAATCATTTAAAGCCTCCCATAATCCTTTAAGGGAGCTAAAATATTTGTCTGCTACAAACGTATGCTATGTACATTTGTAGCAATTGCTACTACTGAAGCTAGCTACGGTTAGCTAGACATAATAGTATCGGCCTAATTTTACAATTAAAAAAACATATAATATAACGCTAGTTCTCTTCCTAACTTTTAAGCAGCATTGGCCCTTTCCAGCTGTAGTTCAGTATCGTAAGAAAACCGCAGCACCTGGAAGACAATGGGCCATGCAGATGATCTGGAAGCTGGAAGAGGCGGACTCAGGAGAAGATAATGTCTGTATCACATGAGGAAGAAGATGAAAGGGACAAGGAGTCATCTGAAGGGTGTGAGGTGGCAACAGATGAATGGGCTGGGGGGGGGGGGCAGAGCCACAAGACAAGGCAGGAGAAGGCATGGCAAATGAATCAAAGATGACCTTGACAGTGCTTTTGTCCTTCACATCGGACATTGAGGTCAAATTGGTGAATTCATTATCAAACTCGGCATCCATGAATTGAAGACGGAACTCCCCCTCTACACCACACTGCCTTTTTATGTGTTATGTGAGTTCACTGACAGACTCTGGTATCCATCTGGAAGGATCAACCTCTGGGAATTATGTTCTCCCAGAATGATTCTGAGCTTCACTGTGGCATGGGCAGCCATTTCACAACTGTGAATGAGGAAAGAGGACTAAATGTTACAAGCTGACAGAGCAGGACACAAGAAGCATTAAAAACTGAACTTCAAATTGAAGCATTTTAAATTGAATCTGAAGATTACCACACCTTATATTCAGGGTTCTCAACATTTTGTAACTAAAGTCCATTCAACTTGTTTGCAAGTGTTGGATCCAACTTAATTTACTAGGGTTGGATTAACACAGTTTTCAATAAGGTTGATCCAACTACTGTGAATTAAGTTGGATCAGAGAATACACAAAAGCAAGTAAGAGGGCCAATGCAAAAGGTACACTCTGCAACTCACTGAGTACAGTCACCCCTTCCAGAATGATTCCAACATCCTCTGGGTCATCATTGGGCTCTGCACCATTGTGTCGCATGACATAGATGCCATAGACGGTCTCTGCCATGGCTGCCTGACTGTTTTCATCATCCACCTGTGGCAAAACAAAGAAAAAGAAGAAGAAAACTGAAATTAGCACATATTAAATCACCAAAACAAATTCATGAGACAAGCTGATATTACATTTCTTACAATTTTTAAAGCTGATAATCCACAAGGAATCTCTATTGATTCTGAAAGTGATCATTTCCTTACTAAGGTAAATTAACGTACCTTGTATTCCTTCACCAGCTTCTCTGGATCCTCGTTAAGGTAGACACACAGTCCCTTAAGGATGCATTCTCGTCTGGCATCAATCCCATCGTTCTGCAGATCAGAGAATAGAAACACACACACACACACATTTGAAACACAATTTAAACAAACCAGTAGAATGGGTTTCACACATCTAATGACATATATTTATTATACTGAAAAGCATACTGAAAGCCCTTTTGGCAGACGTTTTGCTACTTTAAAGGATAACTTCAGGATTTTTGAACCTGGGCTGAATTTAGCATTGGTTGGCAGTGCAACTGAATGATAGGAACCATTTATGCCTGAAACCAGAAGTAAGTTTGAACGGGGATGTGTGGGTAATTTTGATTTGTGTAAAAAATATGCCAATGAAAGTGTTTGTTTTGCTACTAACATGTTCGGATTGTTATAGTAAGTATTATCGAGACAACCTGTACCATTTTATTTGTGTCGTCGCTTAATGCCCTTATTTATATCCTGTTAGGAGTCTATGTTAGGGGTGAATGTGAAGGGCTACAACTGCCACCAAGAGGAGCTTGGTTGTAGCCCCAGAACAAACATTTTTAAAGAAAAACACTTATTGACATACTTTTGACACAAATAGAAATTACCGGCACATCCCTGTTTAAACCTAGTTTTGCTTTCAGGCAAAAATTAAACTTAGTGAGTACAGTGCCAATTGGCCTGATTTTGGTTCCTATCATTCAGTTGCACTGCCAGCTAATCCTAATTACAGCCCAGGTTAAAAAATCCCAAAGCTATCCTTTAACCAGATAATGATTGTTTCCCACAAAAACCTACTGAAGATGGACTCTCTGGGAAAAAACACCTTAAGGCTACATTCTCCCCACAGCGATTAACTGTAATGATTAACAATATGTTTATTTAAAGAAACTTGAACAAAACTATATTGACTGGTTGAAAAGTTTCTGTTATGTTTACATGGTAATCATACCTGGGTCATGGTTACCATGACGTTCTTGAGCCTTCTCCCGATAATTCCACCTTTCTTGCTATATGCCTTCATCAGTTGTGCATACGGAACATCCAGCTGGGAAAAAAAACTTAAGACTGCAGATGGACAGTTGTGATTCCTTTGAATTCTGCACACACCTGTGAATACAAAGAAATAAAGCAAAGGTACACAAACCTCAAATTTTATACAACAGTTCAGTCATGCAATACAAATACAGAGTGCTGGTCTTCAGCAAAGCATTTCTTCATGAGTTATTGGATTCCATGTGGTACATAGCATGCAGTCTTTAAGTATTAATTGTATACTAGATACTCAAAAAAACAGAGGAGGTCGCTTCACTTACCTCACGCACATGGAAGAGTCCTGGCCACCTCGTTTTGAAATCGGCTATCATGGGTGCATTTTGAACTACTTTGTGCCTTCTGTGGGCAAAGGTCTTGTCCATCATCATTGCCACCTTATCTTCATTGTTTCTTTTCTTTACCTCTGAGAGGAGTGGCACTCTCATCATTTCTAGGGTCTCCTTCGTTTCATGGCTGGGGACGTTTAGTTGAATGGGAACAGATTCATTTACCAACTCCACAGCTATGCACAGAAACACATACTATTGAGCGCGCCTGGATATAAGCTGCACCGGCTAAAAATAAGTAAATAAATGTATTTGTACATATATAAGCCTCACTTGATTATAAGCCGCAGGTGTCCACGTTGTAACAGAGCTATTTACACAGAAAGACGTGACACAAAAACATTGTTTTAACTTTTAATTAAATACGTAGGCTACCGGTAACATCCGCAAATACGAAGCCTACTGGAAATCCTTTATCGAATAGTGTCTGTAACACGGCTGATGAAAAAGATTACCTTAATACAGTAATACATTTCACAAGAAAAAGTCCATCCATTCACTGCCTCAGAATGACTTCATTACTCACTTCCTCAGTCTCTTTTTCGTTGTTGCTGTCAGTGTCAACTTTACGTGCAGTAGCTCTTTTAGCTTCTGTGACAGCCAGGTCGATCGCCTTTAACATGAAAGCTGCATCATATGTATTTCTCCGTGTGTCTTCCATGATGAGGGTGCGTGCATGAAGCGCAAAATGACTGATATTAAGATCCAACGCGACGAGGTGAAATGTTTTTGCGGCAGAAGCTCATTGTCCCGCAAGAAAAATACATAAATAAGCCACATCCTTGTAAAAGCCGCAGTGTTCAAAACGTAACAAAAAAGTAGCGGCTTATAGTCCGGAATTTACAGTACTCAATTTTTGTGTAAATGTACATAGAACTGAAGTAACTACTGACCGCAGATATAACTTTAGTACTATGTGCACCACTACTTTCTATCATATAACATATTTTCACCAGCATATGTTAGATCTGTACACAGCTTATGTTGCTAACTTAGCTAAAAATAGTTTTAGTTCGTTTTTTTGCCATAAATAAAAGGTTTAATAACCCAAAGAGTGATAGATAGATTATTTGACTTGAAATATATGGTGGTTTTGTACTCACCTCTATGGTCGGTAGATGAATTTCCCTCCGTAAAGATTCTTAAGTTCTTGGTGTAGCTGGGCTGCGTAAGCTATCAGAGTGGTAGAGGGTAAATGGGCGGGGCGTGTTGCCATGGCTCCTCCCACCGGACCCTGCTGTGCAGACTCTGGTTGCAAATGACATCAAAATTCCAAGATGGCAGGCCGAAAAAAAGCTTCACGAACGTTGAACGGAAACAGCTACAGTCCACACCCACCAGCAAGTTTCGTTACTACTAACGAGGTAACTAGTTGAACTAGTTTAATTACTCAGGAGCGTTGTTCAGCTTTTAGTGTGTGTTAGGGCAGCGGTCCCCAACCTTTTTTGCGCCACGGACCGGTTCAATGTCAGACAATATTTTCAAGGACCGGCCTCTAAGGTGTGGCGGAAAAATACAACACAATAAAATGATACGATCAACGTGCTATTTTGTAAAATATAATAATAAACGTGAATCCACTGTGTAATCCTATGGAACTTTATTAACAGCGTTTCATGAAATGCGCCAACAACATAACATCAGTAACATCCTCTCTGTCCCCACGCTCTCGGGTCACTATGGTAACGCTTAAGCATGCCTTCACAATAAGATACTCCACAAACAAATCAAAAATAAAATAAAGTCCATGAAAATATATAACTCACCATAACCCTGAATCAATGAGAGCCCTGAGTTTTGAAGGCTTCATTGCCTCATTGGAGAGCCGGTTGCCGCATATTATGCAGAGCGGGCTTGGTGCGTGGGAATCACCTGTCGCGATAAATCCATATTTCATGTAGGACCATAGATTTAGGTAGCCTACCGCGAAACCGCTTTTTGCACGGCCTATTTAAAAAAAACACGGCCTTGAAATTATTGCACGGCTTGACCTAGGCCGTGCAAATATCTACATTTAATAGACGTGCTTACTACACGGGTGCGCTAAATATCTGATTAGGCTACATTCTAATTCTGGCAAAGAATATGTTTGCCGAATACCGGTACTGAAAAGCTTAAACCTGATCCTGTTTGCGTTTCTACAGCCACCTGTGCCCTATTTGGTAGACGGCGTGTCAGCCGGATGACGATAGCCGTTATGTAAATAGCGTCATATGATAGCAGCTAACCGCTAACTAATGAATTCAACAAAGGAGAAAAACGCAACATAAACAAAACCAACGCTGGAAGACATCCAGCAGTTCATCTTCTCTGTCACTGACATGTGACTCTTTATTACAAGAACTCAATCAAGCTTTGTTTCAGAGAAGGCTGTGATCGGCGAGGAGAAATACACACGTAAACAATCAGCTGTGTTACAGTCAATGCTTTAAACACGGCGGAGTTTTGTTTACCGACGTAACACGGGAAGTGACGATTTTTTTCAACCAATCAACGGACTGCAGGGTTTAGCTCCACCTTGTCGGGTCAGCGCCACATTCGAACATGTTGACAGATGATTGACTTATCAAGGTCTAGGGATCTATTATTACTGGATGACACATGTAATATTATGAATATATGTGTTTGTTTGTTTTTTAAAGAAAGTGTCTTTCATGGAACCATGAAGTTTGTACTTAAATTGACCGGCGCAAAATACTACGGTAGCTACTTCGTTGCGTGACATAATTCTCGAGAGACTGCTTTGTGGGCGGCTCTGCGCCGTGCGCATTCACAGGGAACAGCTGACAGCGGCAACACCTGACAGGGCAACACAGCTGACAGCGGAGCAGCATTGATTGCACACAAAACGCCGAAACGTAAGTGCAGCTTCACAGATGAACTACAAAAACACTGTAAAACACTACAGCAGCTACACACATGTACACATTTTTGTTTGTTAAGTTAGTATTTTTGTGAGCATTTTTTCTAATTATATTCTTTCTATTGTTATCCTAATCTTTATACTTATTATTCTCCCACTTCCGTACGTTTTTCGCTGGTCTACTACTCTTCAACCGTGCTACTTTCGCCGTTCAACTATCATACTGTTCAGCTTTTTTCTGCTCATTATGGCTATATCTTTTCACGTTTTTACTACTTTTACTTTTTAAGTTATTTCACTTTTTCCAGAAAATTCTGCCCCATTGAAATGAATTGGAAACGTTTAAACTTTTCAACCTTCTTCTCAGCCTTATAACTTTTGCTCTGTTCAACGTAGAAACTTCATTTTTACTTTAAAACGTTCACACGTTTTTCTGCTACTTTTACTACATTTACATTGTTTTGCTATCTTTTATCCTTTTTAAACTATACCTCCAAATGTTTGGTGATGTTTTTTTACAGTTTTCTCTCTTTTTGAATGGGTATGTATGTGGTGGGATGTTCAGAGCTAGAGTGCGTGACATCATCGCTAGAGTGCGACTATCCCCAATTGATCAGGACTTTTGGTGCCCTTGTGGGACACTGGACCCTGCGATTTGAGGCAAAGCATAGTTTTTTTAAGCAGGTCATTCGACAGACCAACTGCTTTAAAAACGTGCCCCTCTCGCTAGCCACTAAGCATCAGAAAATGATGTCATATCACCTCAGTTCGTCCAGTTTTGAAAGAACTGGTCTTGAGATCACAAACGTCTCAACAGTTCCTGTGGATGTTTTGAAACAAGAAATAGCACAGACTATTTACGAGAACTTCCCCGGCACAACTATTGTTCACCTTACTAAATGTGTGTCAAGCAAGGGTGTAACATTCAGAAATGGAATGCTTGTGGTTTATGGGTCTACAAGTGGACTGCCTGATTTTGGAGAGATTCTTCAGATTTGTGTTGTACAGGAGAGACTGTTTCATGGTGAGAAGACTTTCTGGATGGTACAGGGAACACTTCAGAGCCTTTGAGCTGAGTCCATGTCCAGCCAGAGAAACAGTTTTGATTGAGCTTAATGAACTGGCTGATGACTACCCTTTGGCAGACTATTTTGTTGGATCACTGAGAATGGTGACTTTAAAAAGATACATAATCATATAAGGCAGCTATTCTCAAACACTGGATCACAGCCCACCAGTAGGCCACAGAGGGCCGTCGAGTGGGCCTCAGATGCTTCAAATGCTAAACATGTCATGGAAAAGAAGCCCAAAAAACGTTATAGAAATGACAGCGTGAAGCTATGTGATATTGCGTTAATAAAAAAGCAAAAAGCATTGCAAGTCAAAACAAAATCACAAAAAACTTTGCAAAATACATACGGTGACAAAAAATACAAATAAAGTCACATAAAAGTTATAAAAATGGTCCGCGGAAATGTTTTATCAATCAGTGCTGGACCTTTAGTTACAAAATGTTGAGAACCCTGAATATAAGTGTGGTAATCTTCAGATTCAATTTAAAATGCTTCAATTTGAAGTAGAGAAGCTGGTGAAGGAAAACAAGGTATGTTAATTTACCTTAGTAAGGAAATGATCACTTTCAGAATCAATAGAGATTCCTTGTGGATTATCAGCTTTAAAAATTGTAAGAAATGTAATATCAGCTTGTCTCATGAATTTGTTTTGGTGATTTAATATGTGCTAATTTCAGTTTTCTTCTTCTTTTTCTTTGTTTTGCCACAGGTGGATGATGAAAACAGTCAGGCAGCCATGGCAGAGACCGTCTATGGCATCTATGTCATGCGACACAATGGTGCAGAGCCCAATGATGACCCAGAAGATGTTGGAATCATTCTGGAAGGGGTGACTGTACTCAGTGAGTTGCAGAGTGTACCTTTTGCATTGGCCCTCTTACTTGCTTTTTGTGTATTCTCTGATCCAACTTAATTCACAGTAGTTTGTAACGGGTCTGGTCTTAAAGGAAGGGGTGCCAGTCAGAGTCAGTCTGACAAATAATAATGTGTTAAACTTGAACCAAGATACCTTAACCCGCACAACAAACATGCATAAACAACAGTTTCAAAACAATTTTCATTAAATATAACAACAAATACAACAGACACTAGTTCCGTTTTCAGTTTGTGTATTTGAAATTGTTTGAGGACAATCCATTCCACATAATCCACCACCCGTTCAGTCAATCCTTTCCGTTTTCAATCCACTTAATAAAAGATCCAGTCCGGGTTTTACCACGGATTCCCACCCTGCAAACAATCCGGAAAACAACAATGTGACTTTTTGGAACACACAAAATCATTTTTAAACTTTACTAAATAAGAAGTCACTGTACCTCCCGTCAGTAGAGTCTGAGATGTCAGGGATGACACGGCTGTGATGAAGCTCGTTATTCTGCGGAGTTATAAAATCACGAGTTTAAACAGAGAACGTTTGGAATGTTATTGACGCTAACTTTATTTAGCTCTTACCAAGAGGCAGCGATCAATGGTTTTAACAGCAGATACTTCCGCAAGCAGGTAAGAGTATTTTAGTTTTTAAATGGGTTGATGTGTGTCTCTTCAGTAGTCCTGAACGCGAGTGTTTGGAGGGGTGGTTTTAAATCGTGCGTTATTGGATGATTGGTGCTAGGTGGGCGTGAACGGCTGGATTGGTGAATGAATGAACTAGTTGATGAATGAATGATGTCAGTACAGCTGGATCGCTACACTCTTCCCCCCCTTCGCCAAAGCCGCCAAGGGTGAGGCGTTATTGTTATCTTCTTGTCCTCCTGCAGGTCTATCCAACTCAGTCAGAAGGACAGAAGAATCACAACTGTCTCAGAATCAAATGTTTGTTCTGGGGCTACAACCAAGCTCATCTTGGTGGCAGTCGTAGCCCATCACATTCACCCCTAACACAGACTCCTAACAGGATATAAATAAGGGCATGAAGCGACGACACAAATAAAATGGTACAGGTTGTCTCGATAATACTTACTATAACAATCCGAACATGTTAGTAGCAAAACAAACACTTTCATTGGCATATTTTTTACACAAATCAAAATTACCCACACATCCCCGTTCAAACTTACTTCTGGTTTCAGGCATGAATGGTTCCTATCATTCAGTTGCACTGCCAGCCAATGCTAAATTCAGCCCTGGTTCAAAATCCTGAAGTTATCCTTTAAAGTAGCAAAACGTCTTCCAAAAAGGGCTTTCAGTATGCTTTTCATATGCCCGGATGTCATATCTACAAAAAAATATTAAGTACAATGTATTTAAATTTGAAAATTTTGTTTCATTACTAAAAAAAATTAAGTATGTTCTACTGATCTGTAGAAAAAGTTGATTTTGTGAATAACTTTAAGTTTAATGCACTCAAATAATTAAGTTTAGCCCTAACCACAACCAGAAGGCCTCATGAAATTTACTGAAATTTTAAACCTGTGTTCTGTTGTTGCTTGTTAATTTATCTTTTTTCTGCCAAATATAAGTTTTAAAAAATCATATTGATTATTGAGTGTTTTTACATTAAAATCAGTTTCTTCTCTTCCAGTTTCGTATGTTTTAGGGCTCATCCTGCACTCAGGAGTATTTACTAGATTTGCACCCAGTAAAAATGCTTACTTAGATTTTTATATCACACTGTGACTCTGAATTCACAGCCCCTGTAATCTAGTAGGCATGTGCAAGACCGACCACAGTGAACATCCTGTTTCAAACTCGTGTTTATAGTATAATGAGCTTTTATTTTGAAAACAACCGAAATCTTGTAATGTGTAGTGGTTATATAACTGGACTTATACGTGGTTTGCTATGTTTTATTTTTCAGGTGTTTCACGAGTTCAGCAGAGTGGTAGGGAAAAATCTTAGAGAGGACTTCTTTGAAGCTCTTGACCGTGTTTCCCCAAGCCTGATAAGCCTCTTCAAGAAGAAGAGAGGCCTGACCGGCAAGCTTTTGGCCGAGCTTTTACGTCAAGCAAAGGTAGGTTGTCTTTCAACTTCTTTATTATATAAGATGCATATGTAATTCTTTACATATCTAACACTATAACATAAACAACAGAAAATAGGCATTATTCTCAGGTTTCTTTTTTCAGACGAGTAATAGTAGGAGATGGTTTTTTTCAGTTGATGGTGGTTTTTCCCCGCTAGCTGGGCTACTGGGACGAGAGAGCATTCATGCTGTCCCACACCTGGGACTCTCTCCTCCAGAGACCATTGGACAGCGGGGGGCGCGGCCAGCCTGATAGACCTGTGAGATCCGTCAGGTTGACCACTCCTAGGAAGAACAACATATAAGGATACGTCACAGCGATCAGCTGACGCCTCTGAGAAAGACTGCAGATGACGGTCGAAACATGTCAAAGTAAAAAAACATCTACTATTACTCGTCTGAAAGGTACAGTTTTATTTGTTTTTCCCAAGTACAGTTTTAAGAACATAAATGTTATTGGGTGGGGGTAGCTTTTCTTTATCTTTTCCCTGGTACCTTTTTTGTCATCTCTTTATTCTTCTCCTTTCCTTTCCGCTCTTCTTTCCTGTCTTTTTTTCTGTACATTCTTAAGTGTCCTCCTTTTTCTTGAATCTCCTGTATCTTAACCTGTGCTTTGCTCCTCTCCTTTTTTGCTTCATATCTTCTCTTCTGTTCTTCTCATCTGTCCATCTTCTTCCTCCTTCATTTCCCTTCATATTGTGTCCTCTTGTCTGCCTAGCCAGGAAATTTCAAATGATGTTCTAAAAATTGTGGTGAAAGTTCTGGCATTTAATTGACAAATACATGTAAATATCTTCAGCTAACTTGTGTTCTTTTGAGTACATTTTAGACTACTGAGCCCACTGAGACCAGACGCATATGTGTTCGGGGCCTGCCAGTTATCTTGGGGGATGATCCCTCAGACTTCTTCAGGACCAACACAGTAAGTAACTTAATTTCAAATTGTATACAATATGGTTTGCTGGCTTTGTAGCTAGGGACAGTCCCAGTCATGCTGAAAAGATTGGGAGGGGGGGATAATTACTTAAAGTACAGTTTATATAGGATGAAGCTTAATGATTATGTTCTCTCCTGGTCCATCTCTCTCTTTCTTTGCTATGCTGTCGCTGACTAGGAATCATTCAGTCAGACTGCAGTGGGAATCCTGTGCGTAGATGAGGAACATCATCAGCTGAACCCATCCAGAGTGGGCATAATCTTGGAAGGAAATGTTGTCATGAAGGAACTGTCCAACCTGCCTCAGGCCTTCTGCATCCTTTTTGGACTGATTTATGCCCTTCACCTGGACTACCCAAAGTCCATGAAGTACACTTTCCACTTTGTCCAGCAAGTGCTACTGAACCTGGGTAAAAGTGAGCTGGCACCAAAAATTCAAACACTGAAAAATCTGCTTACCTTGTAAGTTCCAGGTAGGCATTTTATGACATGTTTATGTTTGCTGTTGTGCACTCTTTGCATTGTAAGTTTTAAAGTTTCTTAACAGTTGCGTCAGAAGGGCAGGTCCCATCATTTATACTGTCGTGGAAAATTCTCCTTTTACGAGGTGGAGAGTTGCTAATTCTCAAAAGAATTACTTCACGGTGGCGCTTAAATCAGATCTCTTTTAATACGTGCAGCACGGAGGAGAGGCCAGAGCATCTTCTCTCGAACCTTTACATTACAAGTCCTTTTATACAATACAGAGAGATATGGGGAGGTGACCTTACACTTAACAAATGGTGATCTTACATTACAATGGTTGTTTAAAGTTTAGTGTATTCTGTCTGTCTGGAGACAGTGACTCTGTGATAATCAAATAACATTTACATTCGTATGGTACTGTCTGCGAAAGAGGAGGCCCTCCTGTGGCTCTCTGACACCTCTGTTCAGAGATGTCTCCTGAGAGTCTAGGTAATTTCCCACATTCCTCCCTCTTGACACAAAGTGTCAACACAACATTTGTAGAAATTACCATACAAGGTCATTATAAAACAGACTGTTCGTTACAGTGAAAATGAATGAAAACAAATAAAAAGTAAAAATAAAACAAAAACAAAACAAAATAATAACAAAATAGGCACTTATGTTGTTGAAACAGTTCTCTGTGGCAAGTTTTTAGATCATGCCCTTGTTGGATGTTCCGATCCTGTGTTGAATCTTGTGTCTTCATCTGTTGTTGCACACAGTCCATGTTTACCCTTCTGTAAGAGATGGGGTGTCTAAGTATCAGTATAGTGAATCAGTTGGTGATGAAAATGTCCCACGGCGTCCTCTCTCAGCACTCCGTAGGTTAGATCGCCTTTCTCCCGTCGGTGTCATGGCTCGGAAAAGGTTTGCAGTGAGATGCATGGATCCAGGTGTCTCTCTCAGTTATTCGAACCGCAGTGGGTGTTGTCAGCAGCACCTGATGTGGTCCTGTCCACCGTGGTTGACGCCAGTTCTTCCTTCTCAGGTCTTTTACCACTACCCAATCTCCAGGCTGGATGTTGTGGAGCTGCATCAATGCAGGCTCTGGAAGGGCTGCTTTTACCTTAGGGAAGATAAGCTTCAAAGTATGGTTGAGTGCACAACAATAGCTTATCATGTCATCATCCAATCCGGTGAGGGTCAATCTGTTCTGAGGAAACGGTGTGTTAATCATTCTCATTGGACGGCCGGTAATTATCTCATAAGGAGACAGTCCAGTTGTCTTATGTGGGCGGCCTCTCATAAACATCAGTGCAAGTGGTAAAACCTCAACCCATGACAAATTTGTTTCTGCCATTAGTTTAGTCAGTTTTGTTTTTAGGGTTTGGTTAGCTCGTTCCACTGCACCTCCACTTGCTGGATGATAAGCACAATGTGTTTTTAAATTTATTTGCAGGCTTTCGGAGATGTTTTGAATAACATTGTTCACAAAGTGTGATCCATTATCACTCGTTATTTTTGAGGGAAGACCCCAACGGGGAATTATTTCCCTCAACAATGATTTTGCTACTGAGATCGCTGTTGCATGTGTAACAGAGTTAAAAATGCACTTTTATTATTATTACTTTAAATTCATGTTTGTTGGCGTAATAAGTATTTGTGAATTTTATTTTAATGAGTCACTCTTATTTTTGATTGTTTGACTTATTTGCCTGTAGTCCTTTTTGCACTCTACCTAGTTTGAGCCTCCTGGGTTTCCATAGCTCCTCCTGGGCTTCCGTAGCTTCTCCCGTCACTCCCCTCACATTGCTACTCCGCATTGCTGAGGGTAAGTTGTGTTAGATGTAAACTGCTGCGATATTGTGTTGTTCGCTCCATAAATCTAGCTATTTATGTCATAGCCTCTGGTGTATGTTGCTTACTGCTGTACAATATCACGTTATAAAGCTGTTTTGTGTTGTTTTGACCGTTATAATAAGTTTTATGAACGTTTTTGTTTCCACCGTTTTGGCGCGAATTTTGTGTGACGTATATTTTGCAGCACAGCTTGTATAAACGCTGTTCTTGTCTGCATGTTTAGGAGCAGAGTGCACGTAGAGAGAATCAGAAGACCATTAATGTGAGATTAATGTCTTCTACAGGTATGTGTATGTGTTTTTATTTTAAATTGTAAAGTTTGTCTCTGTTTAGTTATTCCACCCCACTGCACTGTATTAATGTGGCCACCAGGTGGCATTTGTTTATGATTTACTCATTGTTATGAAGAGAGGTGTTAAAACCGTTGTTTTAAAATGTTTTTTTACTGTGACATTGCTACTCCGCATTGCTGAGGGAGCAGAGTGCACGTAGAGAGAATCAGAAGACCATTAATGAATAAAAGCTGGAGAACAGTGATCTGTGTTGTCATCCTTGAGCCCTAAACACGCACAAAATCATATCCGTTACACATGTTTACATGGAAAACATTCAATCCATTTTGAAAACATGTCCACAATAACGAGACAATATTTGTACCCCCTACAAGGAGTGAGTTCAATAAAATCCATCATTAAATGTTCAAAAGGACCTTCAGGTTTTGGATGGGCTGACAGAGGCATTGCGACACCTCTGCCGACATTGTAAGTTGCACAAATCACACAGTTTTTACAAACATTTTTCGCAAAAATAGAAAATCCTGGCGCATTCCATAATTTATTTACAATACCAATCATCCCTCCTTTTGACACATGGTCTAGCCCATGTGTCAACTTTGCCAAGAAAGGGAATATGGCTTTTGGCAGTACTGGGAGGCCGTTTTCACCAACCCAGAGGCCCGATGGAAGTTCAATACACCTTTTCTTTTGCCATAGAGTTTTTTCTCCAGCATCAGCTCCTGTTTGAAGCAGAGAGACATCATTGAGAGAAAAAACATCGTTATTGACAGATAAAGGCATTTGTAGAGTGGGGGAGACAGGTGAGAGAGCAGCAGTTTTCGCAGCTGCATCTGCAGCTGCATTTCCCAGTGACACTGGGTCATTAGCACCTGTATGAGCTTTACATTTGCATACTGCTACTGACACAGGTAGAAGTAATGCAGACAATAGGTTTATGATTAGACTTCTGTGAGCAATAGGTTTTCCTGTAGATGTAAGAAACCCTCTATTTTTCCATAATGCATGGTAATCATGACATACATTAAATGCATATTGAGAGTCAGTATGTACTGTGATATTTTTTCCGGTCCCTAGAATGAAAGCACGAGTTATTGCAAATAGTTCAGCTGCCTGAGCAGACAGGTTACTTGGAAGTTTAGCACTTTCAATTATAGCATGGTTAGTACATACTGCATATGAGACACAAGGGGATCCATCTGTTGGATTTCTCATAGCAGAACCATCTACAAAGAACACAGAGTCAGGGTTTATAAGAGGAGTGTCAAAGAGTGCATCTCTTGGTTTTGACACTGTATCCACCACTTCCAGACAGGGGTGTGGTTCTCCATCTTGGGCCGTAGGGAGCAAGGTTGACGGGTTAAGGACTGTACATCGTTTTAAAGTTACATGAGCCATTGTCAGTAGTACATTTTGCCAATGTAACAGTCTAGCTGGGGTTAGGTGGGCAGTTTTTGCCTGTAAGATAAGTGAATGGACAGCATGTGGGACATGTACAGTAAGACGGCACATAGCGACAATGTCAACTGTGGCCAGAACTGCTTCGGTAGCAGCAGCTACAGCTCTGAGACATGCAACCATACCTCTCTCTGTTGTGGAAATTTTTTTAGAAAAATATCCCACTGGTCGTTGTTTGTCACCATGTGTCTGAGTTAGAACTGCTGTCATAAAACCATTACGTTCAGAAACAAAAAGATTAAACGGTTTTGTGGTGTCTGGTAGTCCTAGGCAAGGGGAACTTGACAAAGCTTGTTTCAAGTCAGTTAAAGCTTTTTCTGCATCAGGAGTCCAAGTCAGAAAGTCAGTCATGGCCAAATGTCTACCCCCATGTGTGATGTCATACAGGGGTTGGGAGATCTCCGCAAAATCACGAATCCATGGACGGCAATACCCTGCTAAACCCAGAAAAGACATCATTTGTTTTTTTGTAAGAGGTTTAGGAACATCTAAAATTGCTTGGATGCGGTCAGGACCTAATGTACGACCTTCTGGTGTTATTATATGACCAAGATAACACACTGATTGTGCAACAAGCTGCAGCTTGTCTTTTGATACCTTATGACCGTTGTCTGCCAGAAAACAGAGCAGAGACACTGTATCAGTCCGACAATCCTCTTGTGTATGAGAACAGATCAAAAGGTCGTCAAAATACTGAACAAGTGTACTGCCACACATTGGCCGCCAATGCGACAGGTTCTCAGCTACAGCCGCAGCAAAGAGAGTGGGACTGGAGGCAAAACCCTGTGGCATCCGCGTCCAAGTGTACCTTTTTCCATTAAAAGTGAAAGCAAACCAGAATTGTGAGTCAGGATGAACAGGAATGCTGAAATATGCATTTGCTAAATCAATTACAGTAAACCAACATGAATTTGCTGGAACTTGTGACATCATTGTTGTAACATTTGGCACTGTTGGGGCTGGGTGTTGAACTGCTTCATTAATTACCCTAAGGTCTTGCACAGGTCTCCACCCCCCATTTGGTTTCTTTACAGGAAGGATGGGGGTGTTACATGGTGAATTAGGACATTCCACAACGGCACCTTTGTCTATGAGTGACTGTATAACAGGAGCAATGCCCTCAACAGCTTCAGGGCTGAGCGGGTATTGTCTTTTACAAGGTCTAAACATTGATTTTGAATAGACAATGACAGGACTTGCGCCTTTTATGTTACCAAAATCAAACTTGCTTTTAGCCCATAATTCTTCGGGTACTGTTGACAGCATTGCTTCCTGCTCAACAGTCAATGGCATAATTTTCACTTCTGGTGTGTGTGTGTGAACGGTGCGAATGACTTCTGCATTGATTTTTACTGAAAAAAATGTAATCTTTAGTGAATCAGAATAAAAGCTACCATCTGTTTGTTTTTCCCAATCCAGAATCTCCAAAGCTTTTTTAACCAACATTCCTATGGTCATTGAGTCAATGCCTGAACTTTTTGTTAAACAAATGTGAGGCACAGAGCCCTGTGTCATGAATAGCTTTTGTTGAGATTCAGAAAGGCAAACAGATGCAGCTGCGAACTTTGACCCTATAAAAATTTTGTCAATGTTTATGGTATCATTTTCTCGTGCTTTGTTCCAAAGTTCTTCATATTTGTAATTTTTTGTACCTGATGAAACATGTGACACACATTGAAAACAGTCAGGAGACTCCGACACTGAAGGCATCATACACAGTAGCTTGTCTATATCACTAGGTTTTACAAGGTCCCAAGAGTAATGATAATCACTCCTATAAATGCAAAATGGGTATAACCCAGCAGTAGCACATGTTAATTTGATACCTGCAGGGTCACAGTGTACTTCAATGCTTAGAGCACACATGAGGTCTCGGCCCAGTAAATTTACAGGGCACACATCAGAAAGTAAAAATGGATGGTCTCCTCTGTAATCTCCAAAACAGACCATTAGTGGTTCAGATATGGGTTCAAATCCTGGGATGCCTGATACTGTTTTTAGGACTTTAGTTGTCCTAGGGGCGTTAGGGAGAATCTTACATTGAATTACAGAGACCTCTGCTCCTGAGTCAACGAGGAATGTCACATTAACACCTTGTACTTTAAGAACTAAATTAGGGGGTGTTTTAGAATCTAGTGTTAGCTGTACACATTGCTGATACGTTACAACAGGTTTCTCTGTGGCTTCATGTATCTTTGATTGTGTGTGTGTGTTTATGTGCTGCTCACTACTCTGACCTGCCTCCTCCATTTCCTATGGCTGCATCAAGGGGAGTCCTGGAGCCTGAATGGAGAGTCCCTGCGGTGGAGCATGTGGCCAGGTTTCTCTTGACTCCTTCCTTTCTCCTCCAGAAGAGTCAGGGGTAGCGCAAACACGTGACAAATGTCCAAAGCCTTCACACCTGCAACACTGTATCTTTTGTCTGTCAGTGTCATCATACCTCCTTTGAAGTGATCTGTGTGGCCCCTCTCTCCTCCCTCCTCTGCTCCTCATGCCATTGTTGTTCTTTTGTGACTGCCGTCTTTGTCCTGGTTCCTGCGGGTTACTTCTCTGGTAATACATCATCTGAGCCGATTGAAGTTTCTTTGCTTGTTTAAAATCCAAATCAATTTGATTTCTTTCAGCGTGCAAAACATGTGTCCATACAGTTGTCATGGGCTCTGTTTCCCAGCCTACACAAGTAGCCATGACACGATTCTTCAGTCCCGGATGGAGACCATTAATCAACGCCGCTTTTAGCAGATCACTGTGTACCACATTGTCTGTGTCGATGCCAGAGTGAGCTGCGAAGACAATTTCCATACGTGTACGATAGTCAACAGCAGGCTCACCTTCCTTTTGTTTAGTGTTGTGGATTTCAGGCCAGCATATTCTTAGGGGAAAAACGGTGCGCACAGCCTCATACAAGGAGTTCATCATGGTTGAATACTCTCTGGTTCTAACCTGTGGGTCTGTGGACCAGCCAGTTGGTCTGATGTTGGTCCAACGGAGCTTGAAAAACCTACGACAAACTGCTTCCACTTCCTTGAGGGTTGGTTCATACATGGACAATAATTGTTGCATTGCTTTTATCCATCTCTCACCTCCGGTCCTTTGTGGGTCAGGCAATGTCTCTGCGACCTCCTTTAGTTCATCTGGTTGCCATGGTCTGTATACCAAAACCTCTGGTTCCCAGTGGGAATTTGCATCATCCCCCGGTGGTTGTGGCTGAGGGTTAGGGAACATCATCATAGGCATCTGGTGTACATTCCTCTTGTCCCCTTGACTCCGCAAACAGTAATCAAAAGATGCGGCCGCTGGAGAGAAAGTCTTTTTTGGACAAACAGAGTTATCTGGTTCTGTGATGGGAGTCAGAGCGAGAGCTGAAAGGTCAGGGTACATGTTATTTTGCCCCCCCCCCTGTGTCACTCTGAGTAGTCTGAGCTGCAGGGGCTGCATTGACCCCCGCTTCTGGAGGAGGTGTCGACGGCTGGGCAGTACTGGCAGGGAGAGCATATGGAGGAGGCAGATTTCTTTCTCTTGCCCTACGTTTCTTTTGCTCTTTACTTTCACACAAACCGTCTTCTTCTACTTCCTCTTCTGCTTTCTTTTTTATCATTAATCCTGCGAGTGATTTTTCTTCTTTAATTTCTGCTTCTCTTTCCCATTTTTGGAAAGCTTGCCAGTCAATACCTTTCTTCCCTACTTTCTGTTTCTTTTCTTCCAACATAACTCTACATCTTTCTAAACATTCTGTGCTTAATGTACCTTTAATTGGAAACACCCCCTCAGTTATATGGTGCCAAAGTGGAACATCCTTAACAACACTTTTCCCCCATTTTTCTGACATTATTTTAGCAGGACCTGAAAGAGGGTCATCTAGCATTTTTAACTTCCCGGTTTTATTCCCCATGTTTTCAGTGACTCACTGGGACAGGTTTGCTTAAACTTTGAATGGGCTTATCACTCACACAGAGCACACAATCACACTGATCTTCCCATACAGTGTATGGTTGGATCTTATCAAACACACTAAAACTTTGCGCAAACTTAATTCAGCCAGGTGGTTTGTATGACACATAAGTTCCGAGCAACGCACCTCAATAGCATACAATCTGCATGCCAGACACTGAATGTCGCAAACAAAGTTTTTATTTTTGATTATCACTCATACGCCCATTTTATTTTAGTGGGGCCTTGTATATCTATAATAATCGTTGTTTCGCATGTTTTATTCTTTAAGTGCAGACAGCCTCGTGCTGTTCGTTAGATATTTTAGTTTCATTTTTCGTTTTTTCTTTTTCTTAACTTTTCTCGTTTAAGACACTCTAAACATATAAAACGCACAACACATCAACAAAACACACTACACATCAACCTCCATCACCGCGCAGGGTATGGGAATTACCAAAACATAAACCTCCAAGACCGGCATTACATGGGCATGGCGTCCATAAAACACTATATGGACCCGAAGAGCATAACTGAAACCACCCCAAAGGACTTAAATTACGTTTCAGCTACCTAGGCTTTTACAAATTGAGCAAATGATTCAAACGCCGTACTCACTTAGATAGAGCGTCCGCTGTCTGCACCCTGTATCTGACGTCAGGTGGGATCCAAAATCTCCGTTTGTCGGAGCGGAATTTCCCCGTCCGGCAGCTCCTTCAGTTCAGTCTCAGGGAACAATCAGCGGAACGTCTATCCCATCCTCTCGTCGCCATAATGTCGTGGAAAATTCTCCTTTTACGAGGTGGAGAGTTGCTAATTCTCAAAAGAAGAACTTCACGGTGGCGCTTGAATCAGATCTCTTTTAATACGTGCAGCACGGAGGAGAGGCCAGAGCATCTTCTCTCGAACCTTTACATTACAAGTCCTTTTATACAATACAGAGAGATATGGGGAGGTGACCTTACACTTAACAAATGGTGATCTTACATTACAATGGTTGTTTAAAGTTTAGTGTATTCTGTCTGTCTGGAGACAGTGACTCTGTGATAATCAAATAACATTTACATTCGTATGGTACTGTCTGCGAAAGAGGAGGCCCTCCTGTGGCTCTCTGACACCTCTGTTCAGAGATGTCTCCTGAGAGTCTAGGTAATTTCCCACAATACTTGTTCAAGATGTCTAGTTTCTACTTGAACGGAGAGCCGTTACACATAATGCTGTATCTTAACAAAAGTCTTCACAAATCCACTGAAAAATTACAGACCGAGATGGGTTGGTAGTGATTAACCCATTTAAAAAAAAAATGGTGCGACATAACTTGTTTTACCTTTTTTAAGTTTTTTATGTGAAGTAAAACCCAGTGCTGGGAAGTTTTATTCAGTACTGACTATTACTGCTCGCATGCCGAAGTGCACCTGTTAAAACAGGCATTCAATGTTCACGTTTGTAACTTACTTACTTACGTTTGTGAAAAACATTCTTCTGTTGCAAATTACATTTTTCCACTGTTTAAAAAATGGAAATAAAAAGAATGTACTTCTGTATTTAACGTTTTGATGTTTTCTTTATTTAGTTTTCTGGGTTAATTAAACAAATATAATCATAAATGTACTTTAAGGTATTAAGTGGAGTAATTGGACAAAGCAATGTGTAGTGTAATCACTAAAAAAAAATGTTATTACTGATGATTTTAAGTTAAATCAACTTGGCATTAATTGTATTGAACTTAAAAAACTAAGTGTAATCAGTGTGCAAAGCAGTTGATACTACACTGCAAAAAGTCAGCTTTCAAAAACAAGAAAAAAAAATACAAAAATTAGGGGAATATTACTTAAAATAAGCAAAATTATCTGCCAACAGAACAAGAAAATTAGGCTCGTCAAGATTCTAAAAAACAAGTAAATATATCTAACCCGAATGAACCCAGAAATACCTTAAAATTAGTGATTTTTTACTAATAACAAGTGCATTTTTCTTGATACAAATAAAATATATGAGACTTATTTTCTCTATATGTTGACAAATATTCTTAAATTAAGTAAATGCTAGTTCCACCATCTTGACATAATGCTATACACGAGGCATTACATTTCTTGAAACCAGCAAAGTTATACTAAAAACTATTGTACTTTTCTTGATTGAAAGACAATATTTAAGAATATTTTTCTCAATATGTAGGATCATTTTCTTGAATTGAGCCAAAAGCTGTGGAATTCATAAATATTAGTGCTTAATCATCAGTGATCCTGACAGTACTACAACAGGAAATGTCACTTACTTAAATGAAGACATGAATATCATTTCTTTTCACCTCTTTATTTAAGGTGCACTTGAACAGAACAAATCATCATAATTACTCACAATGTGTTCCTTTGAACAGTTTCAGCCAATAAAACAATTAATAACAGCAAAGATATGGCTGTTCATGGCTATGCAAACAGTACTGTAAAATGTATAACAATAAACATTTGACAGAGGAAAGTGCCGTACTAAACAAACCAGATGATCCAACATCTACTGGAAGTGGAGATCAATGTACAAGCCTACTCAGTGATGAACTTCCTCCACTCAGCCATACCTTTTTTGTATGAAGAAGTCATGTCTCTGTCATGAATGGCATCCATGAGGACTTCAGTCTGGAGTACAGAGAGGAGTGTGGCTAGGCACTTTGGGTATGTGAGGTGAAAGGTGTAATAGCATGCCATGATGTACATCACACTGTCAGAGATGTCCTCCTTTGGGAAGATCAGCACAGGCATGGTTCCAATGGCCAGAATGCAGTTGGTCTCGCAGACAATCACCACAGGGCTGGAGAGAGGTCTAGTCTGAAGAAAGGTGTTGGCGTCTTCTGCAGACTGAAACACAAATAGAAATATAATCCCAATAACAAATCACTGTTTAGACACTAGAGCCAAGTAGTAAAATATATGAAAAACTGTATACTGTAAAGTACATGAAAAACTGCCATACATGTATGAATTTCTTACCTTGAGGATGTGAAGCATAGCCTCACTTGCGTGCCCTAACTTCTTGGGTGGAGCAACAGGTGATGGGAAGATGTCTGGCAAAGCTTTCATTGTGGCAATGGTCTGCTTAACTGTGAAAAACAAAACAGTGTAATTGTATTTACTGAAATCACTTGTTCAAAAAACAACAACATGGAAACAAAGAAAGAGCAACGTGTCAAGAAACATTAGTGAGTGTGGTTGGGAGAGACAGCAAGGAGCAGTGAGCTGTATGTGATAAAATTAATAAAGCACATGGTGGGAGTGGTGAGGATGGCTGACAAGTTATGTAAATAGTGAACACTTGGTGGATGTCTGACACTGAGTAGCACAAACAGCACTACTGTGGCCAGCCTATGGATTCTCTATCAAGTGTGTGATTACCTTTATCTGCCAGTGGAGGTCTCATGACTTTTTTGAAAACTCCATAAAACTGGATCTTCTCACAAAAGGTCCCCCAGCGGTTCTTCAGTTCGGGTATGAATTGAGAGTTTCCTTGATCGAGGATCCGCTGCAGTTCATCCATTATCTACCACAGGAGGACAGATAGATAGAAAAATATCTTTTAAAATCTACATTCCAGTCAAAATCTAGCAAGTAAACTGTTTCTAGACCTAAATGGAAGTGGAAATTATGGACTAACCTGCTTTATGAATTATGAAACAATTTGTGCAAAACAGAACTGGCAAATATCCACTTCCTTCATATTAAAAATGAAAAAATGGATAACATTTTATAATGTGCAAACTAATGACTTACTAGTTCACATTAAATATAAATCAGTGAAAATGATTTGATTTGCTTACATGATCCACTTCTCTGAAGCAGGGATATGCTTGAAGTATCTTGGTAGGCCTGTCCTGCTCCTTCATAACATCAGAGTTAATGTAAGCCCGTCTTGCTTGGTATTCGAGGTCCAACAGTTAGGCAACATCCTTCTTGTTGGGTCTGGGCCTGAATTTGTATAGCTCCTGCAGAACTTTGTAGTGTCTTGCCTGGTTCTGTGGGCTGTCAGTAGTTTCAGGCCCTATTGTTGAAATGAAATTACAAATGAAATCAAGATTTGTGTTTCTACCATTACAGTTTGAAGAAACATACAAATATTCAAAGTTACTTACTTTCAGATGAATAAAGTGTCAAGTCAACAGGAGTGTTCTCCCTCCTTCTCCTCTTTCCAGCTGAACCACCAGAACCAGAACCTGAGGCTGTTACCATGACAAAAATAAATTTGATAATTAATATTCATTTAAAATACAGGTGAAGTAGCATGTTAGTGAGTTACAGACATTAGCCCATTTTAAATAGTACATTTTAATCTTGTCAGTAAATGTTTACTGATTTATTAATAAATGTCTGAAGTAGCACACTTATTATAAATCTTGTAGTTTTAAAGTGAGGTTCTAAGAGATATGAAATGTAATAAATTAAAATAAATAAATAAAGGAATTCTCTCTTGTCAATACTGATAGTAGTTGTAATACAAAAACACAGTCTCAATATGTGCTCTTAGCATCCAACTGTTCAGCCTCTGGGGAACTGCCTCCAGACTGTGGTGATCTTTCCAAGATCAAAGTTGAAGCAATGGACCCACCTTCATCAGTGGATGACTCCAGGCTGCTGCTCTTGTTGCTGATGGCCCGTCGCCTCTTTCTCGAAGGAGTAGCTCCCCGTTTCCTTTTGGTGGGCGTCACATTCTGGACCCTTTTTAAAAGCTGCTTCTTCACAGATTCCTGACAAAAATACAGAGAGTAAGAATCACATTAATCAAAATTAAATCAAGCTATAAAAGCAGTGATCCTGAATAAAGCATATCCACCTACCCACTCAGCTCCACTGGCTGCAGATCTGTCCCGCAGCATTGGGTAGTACTCAATTAGACGCTTAGCCATTGCAGATAACTCACGGCTGCATGGACATTGGAAGTCATCCCCTGCGGCTCTCTTGATGGCAATCATGCTTGTTACTGTATTCCTTATTAAGCGACAGCGAAGCTCTTTGGAGAGTGTATAGTCACCTTCTTCTCCAGCACGCTGTTTTTCAAAGAAGGTGGTTCTTGACTGCTCCAGCTCCGTGTCTGTGTATACAACAAACTGAGGACTTACAAGCTGTACAGTTCTGCTGACACTGTCTCCTGGGGCTGAGAAGGATGAAGGGGTTGAGGTAGTGGGAGTAGAGGTGGCATCACAAGCTCCAGAGGTGCCTGGGCGCGGCTGGTCTAATTGTTCATACTGAAAAATACAAGCATTTATCTCACATAAACTTTAAGTGAATAATAGTGCACTAGAAACAACAACACAAAAAAGTAAATGTTTCACTGATGTTATAACACAGCATAGTTGAATATTCACACAATGTACAAATCTAATATCACCTCATTTTCACCATGTATGGTCCTCCAAATGGCCCTCCTCCTGAAAAAGTGCTCAGGCCCTGGAAAGAGGTCCCGCAAGTCCTCCTTGGAGAGACTGGAAAGCATTTCTGTGCTAACATTAGCAGCTGAAAAACACATACAATTACACTGTAAATATACGTTTTTTTGGTATAACCTGGTTGGCATGTCACAATCTGTATTTGAAAGGGTGAGAATGTGCTGATGGCGGCAGCAGAGAAACTTCTGAAGCAGGAATATGAATGACATTTAATTTAAGTCGGCATGCAATTTCCAATAAAATCGCAAATGATTTTAGCACATCAACTAGTGCTTCTCATAAGTTACAGTGAGTATGGCCACCCACAATCTCCATCTTATGCTGAACTCAAGCCGGTTTCACGCCAAAAGCGCAGGCCGCCAGTGGCGGCAAACCCATTCGTTGTGTATGTGGTAACTGACGCAAGGGCGCACTGCTCTGCGCCTAATGGCAACTTGCGCTGAGTTACCACATACACAATGAATGGGTTTGCCGCTACTGGCGGCCTGCGCCTTTGGCATGAAACTGGCTTCTCTCTTTTGAGTGCACACATACCCAGCACTAACCGGTATGCTAGTTCCACACCCTCCCGCCATCGCCACATAGATACCGCAAAAACCATGCTAACATTAGCTAACAAAACAGGCCAAAGTTAAATTAAGCCAACTACCCACAATTTGTTTCTTCCATCAATTTCAGCCAATAAAACGATATAAAGAACATCAAAGAAACAACCGTTCATTCGACTATAAAAGTTTTTTTTACATTAACAAGGTCAGCAAGCTAACTGCTTTACAGTTAGCATTAGCACTTGTTAGCTAACCTTACAATTAGCTTAACTTGCAAAGACAGTCAAAAGCAAATGTACGTTACCTTTCAATACTGCATAGGTTGTCATATCCATCCCCGAAACAACACTTCCATCTTCTTCCATTTCCAGTCCGTTTCCAACAGTCCAAATTTCCAACAGTCCAAGTTCATATAGCAGTTAGCCCTCTACAACTGACCGCCTTTGACCCGCAGCCCGCCACTGACCCCTTTGGGCGCATTTGGAATGTACCATGTGATAAAATGGGGGTGACGTGTTATAGATATTGTACGAAGGGAGAATTGTATTAACTGATGGAGTCATAATTTGAAATTCATGCATAATATTTAAAGATTTAGCAACCAGCCCCTCCAATAAATTACGTTGTATATAATATTAAAAAGGAGCTTAATTCAGAGAACTCCCCTATGCTGACAGACAATGTGAACAGCCAACTTTTCAGTCAGGTAGTTTCCCCCCCATTTTCTTTCAGATATTACAGGAAAACTTCTACGTGTTTACGCTTTGGATATAATTTTCGAAAATTTCAAAATGGTTTGCCGCTGCGTTATCTGCCTCATTTTCATCACTTTTTTATTGAAACTTTTACTGAGCCACATCAATCGAATGCACAGCCGCAGTCCTGACTTCAGGTTGCTCTGTGGTATTGACGCTTGTACAGAGGAATATCGAGTGTACAACTCATTCTATCATCATGTAAAGAGAAGACACTCCCTGCATCTTATTGAAAGGACCAGACCAGGAGGTGAACAGCCACAGGAGAGCCAAGGACCGCCGCAGCAACAAGTGAGTAACTTTGCTAGAATTAGCCCTGTTTTTTTCATACATGACGTCCTTTTAGCTGTAGGACCCTCTGACTGACAGATGACTCGTTGCTTGAGCCAGCATATGAAATGAAACTATTGTTGACAAAGTGATAATTTACGATCGGAAGTTTTGTCTGTTTTATTTTGACATTTACCGGATGTTTTGTACGACTTGGACGAAGATTGACGATTGATGGCGGCGTAAAAAGTAGACTGCACAGGAAGTGAAACGCACAGACCATGGTGTACATTTCAAAATAAAATATAACGGAAAAAAACAACCTAAAATCATTAATCATGTGTTTGTCAACATTACCGTAAGTTCACATGCTGTCCTTCAGTCGGGTCCTAAAGCTAACAGGACGTTATATATGATGACATATTGATTATAGATCAGTTGGACTTGTATGCAAATTCACTGCTTGGTTCGTATAAAAAATATTCAATCTATAATGAAAATAAAATATGTCTGCGAAAATAAGTAAAATATGAAGTTTTTTTTTTTTTTGTGTGTGACCCAGCACATCATCCAACCTGATCAACCTCCTCAGGATTCCAGCATCTCCAGTCACCAGCTTTGTACAGCTGACACAGATGAAGGGCAAATTGACATTAACCAGGACAGAGCTGCCACAGTACTAACAGTAAGTTACTCTACTGGTGACAATCTACTGAAATGGATGTATTGGTACAGTACAGTAATGTGTGACTTGACACCTAATTTATGAATGATAAGACAAAATGTTATATTTAAGGTAATATGTACTAGATGTAGTGAGCAAAGATGATTTAACATTCAAGTGACTATCTATAAGGACTATTTCTTCTGTGATTAACATTGTACTTTACGTGTTACTTTGAATGTCAGATTACGTTACATCAGGATACTGATTAAAATTTCCACTGTTTTAGGGTCTGACAACACAGGCCACTGTCTCTCACAGGTAAGATTTCTTTGTTGTATTTCTTTCAAAACAGACCACAGTTTTTTCATGTACAGTTACACAGTGTGTTGAACCAGTTATGTTTGATGGTCAATCTTCCTGCCTTGTTATCCAATTCACTACAGTCACACAAATATCATGAAGTTGTGTTGTGTTTTTTTGTAATTTTCAGAAAGGCATGAATGACATTGTTGCTGGTGTGCAGCAGTATCAGTCATCACTGGTGACAAACCTCAGGAGCCAGATCGAGCAGGTTCTAAAGAAGCATTTGGAATACACATCAGGAATACCAACCTTTTCAAACAATACACTTTGATCAAAATGTGATGGCGTATGAAGTTGAGGTTCCACATCTTGCACAGGCCACTGAGTTGGTGGATGCAGAGAAGCTGGTGGATTTTACCTCTTATTACACAATCAGCAGCAAGAGCCAAACCTTTGTGCAAGTAAAATACCATCTTGGGGATGTAATAGAATTATACAACAGTGAAAAATAACTCACAGTGCTCCCCAGATATCACATGGCATTCTGTTAAAGCAGCTACTTAAAGCAACTTGTCAATAATAAAGATGCAAAAGATATGATTCTCATCAAGACAGTCGAAAACGAGGGGTTCAGCGTGCACTTTATCAGAATCAAATTGTGTGTTTTCTTTTTTCTTTTTGGGCTATGTTTTACATGAGGACATTGTTTGGTTGTGCTGTTTAGACACTTGCAAATTAGTCTAAAAAATCAAATCTAAAAAATAATTTTGAAAAAAAGATTGTGATTGTATTATTAAAAAAATTGTGACATGATATTTTTGCCATTTTTCCCACCCCTAGATGAGAACTATTGAATTAGTTTGAAATGTTACATGTTAAATGTTTAAATATGAATTGTCAGTTTAAAGTAGGCTACTGTGCCAACTGTACATTATAAATACATATTTTCTATTGTTTAATTGAAAATAAAACAGTGGATTCCATTTGGCTGCCGTGTTTTATATGAAGAGATAAAAATGTGTAAAAGTCATGATTTCTTATTTCATGCTTGAAATAAGATTTTTTTACTTTGAAAAAGCATTGTTATACTTGTGAGTGTTGTTGAAATGGCTTTGTAACTGTTGATATTCTAATTTCAAGCATATATTACTCAGAATAGGAAGTAAAATCTAAGTAACAAACTTTAAAATCTTATTGAGATAATTAAGGAGAAAAATGCTTAAAACAAGTGAAATACTCTAACATAAAAATTACTTCGTAAGAAGAATTATCTTATCAGACAAAAAATAAGAAAATATTACCTAAATCTAAGATATTTAAGCTTACTTAGATTTCGCTTTTTGCAGTGTACAGATGATTTTAAGTTAAGTCAACTTGGTATTCAGTGTATTGAATTCAAGCTTTTAAGTTAAATGCACTCAAGCTTCAAGTCCATTGTACTTTCTTTTTTAAGGCATCCGGTTTCCTCGGATTTTTTAAGTAGACTCAACTGAAATGGGTTTACAGTGCAGTATAATAAATATTTTTCATTAGATGTGTGGTTTGTTTAAATTGTGTTTCAAATGTGTGTGTGTGTGTTTCTATTCTCTGATCTGCAGAAGATGGGATTGATGCCAGACAAGAATGCATCCTTAAGGGACTGTGTGTCTACCTTAACGAGGATCCAGAGAAGCTGGTGAAGGAATACAAGGTATGTTAATTTACATATCATAATTTACATCCTCTCCCTCCCCGTCCTCTCCCTCTTCCCCACCGTCCTCCCCCTCGACCTCTCCCTCCTCTCCCTCGACCTCCTCCTCGTCCTTTCCTTCGTCCTCTCCCTCTCCCTCCTCCTCCTCCTCCTCCTCCTCCCCCGACAGACAGACTTGTCTCGATAATACTTACTATAACAATCCGAACATGTTAGTAGCAAAACAAACACTTACATTGGCATATTTTTTACACAATTCAAAATTACCCACACATCCCCGTTCAAACTTACTTCTGGTTTCAGGCATAAATGGTTCCTATCATTCAGTTGCACTGCCAGCCAATGCTAAATTCAGCCCAGGTTCAAAAGTCCTGATGTTATCCTTTAAAGTAGCAAAACGTCTGCCAAAAAGGGCTTTCAGTATGCTTTTCATAAGCCCAGATGTCATATCTACAAAAAAATATTAAGTACAATGTATTTAAATTTGAAAATTTTGTTTCATTACTAAAAAAAATTAAGTATGTTCTACTGATCTGCAGAAAAAGTTGATTTTGTGAATAACTTTAAGTTTAATGCACTCAAATAATTAAGTTTTAGCCCTAACCACAACCAGAAGGCCTCATGAAATTTACTGAAATTTTAAACCTGTGTTCTGTTGTTGCTTGTTAATTTATCTTTTTTCTGCCAAATATAAGTTTTAAAAAATCATATTGATTATAGAGTGTTTTTACATTAAAATCAGTTTCTTCTCTTCCAGTTTCGTATGTTTTAGGGCTCATCCTGCACTCAGGAGTATTTACTAGATTTGCACCCAGTAAAAATGCTTACTTAGATTTTTATATCACACTGTGACTCTGAATTCACAGCCCCTGTAATCTAGTAGGCATGTGCAAGACCGACCACAGTGAACATCCTGTTTCAAACTCGTGTTTATAGTATAATGAGCTTTTATTTTGAAAACAACCGAAAGCGCGTTATAATTACTGCACACTTGAATTTAACATCGCCCCTCCCCCACAACGGTTACCTGCTGCATGTTTGACAGGTTGAATTGACATTCGGCTGCAACTTGTCTCAGTGAGAGGTTTCTACCTGCCATGTGGTTCCTTCCTTTTTATTCACTGGATATTTATGAGCAGTGGAAACTTATTTGAACTTAGCAACTGTGGACATTTTTGGCTGCTAGCTTGCGGACGTTTTCGGCTGCTAGCTTGCGGACGTTTTCGGCTGCTAGCTCGCCGACTTTTCGGTTGCAACTTGCGGACATTTTCGGCTGTTGGCAGAGGACAGTTTTTCGTGTGGCAGTTCGCCACTTTTTCACAGGAGAGGCTGTTTTTAAGCTGTGGACAACTGTTTCAACCAGTTCAACGGACATTTTTTTTATTGTTCATTCTTTCGGCGGACACCGCCCCACTTTGAACCCGCGCCCCAGCAAAGAAAGGAGGGTGGACGGGACAAACGCTGCGCTAAGGTCCTCTGAATTTGGTGAGTAATTATTGTATGTCACTTGCATGCCTCGTTTTTGTAGCAGACGTTACTGTCAGAACATTTTCTCTCTAAATTTGCTTTGTTAAACTGTTGAGGGTAATCAGGAGAGATGCTTTTCGAGGTGCTAGCCTGACATCAGTCAGATAATACATCGATGGCCCGCTCTTTTCACAGAAATCCAGGTTTGTATGACTGTTTGTATTTACAAAAAAAAATTGTGGACTTGTTTATTCTTAATGTAATGTTGAGTTAAATGAGTAAAAAAATGACTTAATTAATTCCTTACACAGCTCGTGGCTGCCTTACTGTCTGATTTTAAAAGATGCATTATTCTTAGCAGCATTTTTATGCTTGCACTGCTCCTGTAACCTTTGTATCATATGTTTAAAATTTTTAGACTTTATATCATATGTATCAAGGCGCAGTTACAGAGGCACTGAGACATTTTTTAAAATCAGACAGCAAAGTATGCACAAGATGTATACATAAAATTCCCAGTTGTTTCACCCCTGATAATTATTTTAGGCCTCCAGAATTGTATTTGATACTTGTCCAGATCATATACATGGGAAAATTCAATGTGAATCTGGAAAATTTGTATAACCATTTGGGAGTGTTTTTAACAGTGTGTGACCCAAATCTTGTAATGTGTAGTGGTTATATAACTGGACTTATACGTGGTTTGCTATGTTTTATTTTTCAGGTGTTTCACGAGTTCAGCAGAGTGGTAGGGAAAAATCTTAGAGAGGACTTCTTTGAAGCTCTTGACCGTGTTTCCCCAAGCCTGATAAGCCTCTTCAAGAAGAAGAGAGGCCTGACCGGCAAGCTTTTGGCCGAGCTTTTACGTCAAGCAAAGGTAGGTTGTCTTTCAACTTCTTTATTATATAAGATGCATATGTAATTCTTTACATATCTAACACTATAACACAAACAACAGAAAATAGGCATTATTCTCAGGTTTCTTTTTTCAGACGAGTAATAGTAGGAGATGGTTTTTTTCAGTTGATGGTGGTTTTTCCCCGCTAGCTGGGCTACTGGGACGAGGGAGCATTCATGCTGTCCCACACCTGGGACTCTCTCCTCCAGAGACCATTGGACAGCGGGGGGCGCGGCCAGCCTGATAGACCTGTGAGATCCGTCAGGTTGACCACTCCTAGGAAGAACAACATATAAGGATACGTCACAGCGATCAGCTGACGCCTCTGAGAAAGACTGCAGATGACGGTCGAAACATGTCAAAGTAAAAAAACATCTACTATTACTCGTCTGAAAAGTACAGTTTTATTTGTTTTTCCCAAGTACAGTTTTAAGAACATAAATGTTATTGGGTGGGGGTAGCTTTTCTTTATCTTTTCCCTGGTACCTTTTTTGTCATCTCTTTATTCTTCTCCTTTCCTTTCCGCTCTTCTTTCCTGTCTTTTTTTCTGTACATTCTTAAGTGTCCTCCTTTTTCTTGAATCTCCTGTATCTTAACCTGTGCTTTGCTCCTCTCCTTTTTTGCTTCATATCTTCTCTTCTGTTCTTCTCATCTGTCCATCTTCTTCCTCCTTCATTTCCCTTCATATTGTGTCCTCTTGTCTGCCTAGCCAGGAAATTTCAAATGATGTTCTAAAAATTGTGGTGAAAGTTCTGGCATTTAATTGACAAATACATGTAAATATCTTCAGCTAACTTGTGTTCTTTTGAGTACATTTTAGACTACTGAGCCCACTGAGACCAGATGCATATGTGTTCGGGGCCTGCCAGTTATCTTGGGGGATGATCCCTCAGACTTCTTCAGGACCAACACAGTAAGTAACTTAATTTCAAATTGTATACAATATGGTTTGCTGGCTTTGTAGCTAGGGACAGTCCCAGTCATGCTGAAAAGATTGGGAGGGGGGGATAATTACTTAAAGTACAGTTTATATAGGATGAAGCTTAATGATTATGTTCTCTCCTGGTCCATCTCTCTCTTTCTTTGCTATGCTGTCGCTGACTAGGAATCATTCAGTCAGACTGCAGTGGGAATCCTGTGCGTAGATGAGGAACATCATCAGCTGAACCCATCCAGAGTGGGCATAATCTTGGAAGGAAATGTTGTCATGAATGAACTGTCCAACCTGCCTCAGGCCTTCTGCATCCTTTTTGGACTGATTTATGCCCTTCACCTGGACTACCCAAAGTCCATGAAGTACACTTTCCACTTTGTCCAGCAAGTGCTACTGAACCTGGGTAAAAGTGAGCTGGCACCAAAAATTCAAACACTGAAAAATCTGCTTACCTTGTAAGTTCCAGGTAGGCATTTTATGACATGTTTATGTTTGCTGTTGTGCACTCTTTGCATTGTAAGTTTTAAAGTTTCTTAACAGTTGCGTCAGAAGGGCAGGTCCCATCATTTATACTTGTTCAAGATGTCTAGTTTCTACTTGAACGGAGAGCCGTTACACATAATGCTGTATCTTAACAAAAGTCTTCACAAATCCACTGAAAAATTACAGACCGAGATGGGTTGGTAGTGATTAACCCATTTAAAAAAAAAAAAAAAAAAAAATGGTGCGACATAACTTGTTTTACCTTTTTTAAGTTTTTTATGTGAAGTAAAACCCAGTGCTGGGAAGTTTTATTCAGTACTGACTATTACTGCTCACATGCCGAAGTGCACCTGTTAAAACAGGCATTCAATGTTCACGTTTGTAACTTACTTACTTACGTTTGTGAAAAACATTCTTCTGTTGCAAATTACATTTTTCCACTGTTTAAAAAATGGAAATAAAAAGAATGTACTTCTGTATTTAGTGTTTTGATGTTTTCTTTATTTAGTTTTCTGGGTTAATTAAACAAATATAATCATAAATGTACTTTAAGGTATTAAGTGGAGTAATTGGACAAAGCAATGTGTAGTGTAATCACTAAAAAAAATGTTATTACTGATGATTTTAAGTTAAATCAACTTGGCATTAAGTGTATTGAACTTAAAAAACTAAGTGTAATCAGTGTGCAAAGCAGTTGATACTACAGATGATTTTAAGTTAAGTCAACTTGGTATTCAGTGTATTGAATTCAAGCTTTTAAGTTAAATGCACTCAAGCTTCAAGTCCATTGTACTTTCTTTTTTAAGGCAACCGGTTTCCTCGGATTTTTTAAGTAGACTCAACTGAAATGGGTTTACAGTGCAGTATAATAAATATTTTTCATTAGATGTGTGGTTTGTTTAAATTGTGTTTCAAATGTGTGTGTGTGTGTGTTTCTATTCTCTGATCTGCAGAAGATGGGATTGATGCCAGACAAGAATGCATCCTTAAGGGACTGTGTGTCTACCTTAACGAGGATCCAGAGAAGCTGGTGAAGGAATACAAGGTATGTTAATTTACATATCATAATTTACATCCTCTCCCTCCCCGTCCTCTCCCTCTTCCCCACCGTCCTCCTCCTCGACCTCTCCCTCCTCTCCCTCGACCTCCCCGTCCTCTCCCTCCCCGTCCTCTCCCTCTCCCTCCTCCTCCTCCTCCTCCTCCTCCGACAGACAGACAGACAGACTTGTCTCGATAATACTTACTATAACAATCCGAACATGTTAGTAGCAAAACAAACACTTTCATTGGCATATTTTTTACACAAATCAAAATTACCCACACATCCCCGTTGAAACTTACTTCTGGTTTCAGGCATGAATGGTTCCTATCATTCAGTTGCACTGCCAGCCAATGCTAAATTCAGCCCTGGTTCAAAAGTCCTGATGTTATCCTTTAAAGTAGCAAAACGTCTGCCAAAAAGGGCTTTCAGTATGCTTTTCATATGCCCGGATGTCATATCTACAAAAAAATATTAAGTACAATGTATTTAAATTTGAAAATTTTGTTTCATTACTAAAAAAAATTAAGTATGTTCTACTGATCTGTAGAAAAAGTTGATTTTGTGAATAACTTTAAGTTTAATGCACTCAAATAATTAAGTTTAGCCCTAACCACAACCAGAAGGCCTCATGAAATTTACTGAAATTTTAAACCTGTGTTCTGTTGTTGCTTGTTAATTTATCTTTTTTCTGCCAAATATAAGTTTTAAAAAATCATATTGATTATTGAGTGTTTTTACATTAAAATCAGTTTCTTCTCTTCCAGTTTCGTATGTTTTAGGGCTCATCCTGCACTCAGGAGTATTTACTAGATTTGCACCCAGTAAAAATGCTTACTTAGATTTTTATATCACACTGTGACTCTGAATTCACAGCCCCTGTAATCTAGTAGGCATGTGCAAGACCGACCACAGTGAACATCCTGCTTCAAACTCGTGTTTATAGTATAATGAGCTTTTATTTTGAAAACAACCGAAATCTTGTAATGTGTAGTGGTTATATAACTGGACTTATACGTGGTTTGCTATGTTTTATTTTTCAGGTGTTTCACGAGTTCAGCAGAGTGGTAGGGAAAAATCTTAGGGAGGACTTCTTTGAAGCTCTTGACCGTGTTTCCCCAAGCCTGATAAGCCTCTTCAAGAAGAAGAGAGGCCTGACCGGCAAGCTTTTGGCCGAGCTTTTACGTCAAGCAAAGGTAGGTTGTCTTTCAACTTCTTTATTATATAAGATGCATATGTAATTCTTTACATATCTAACACTATAACATAAACAACAGAAAATAGGCATTATTCTCAGGTTTCTTTTTTCAGACGAGTAATAGTAGGAGATGGTTTTTTTCAGTTGATGGTGGTTTTTCCCCGCTAGCTGGGCTACTGGGACGAGGGAGCATTCATGCTGTCCCACACCTGGGACTCTCTCCTCCAGAGACCATTGGACAGCGGGGGGCGCGGCCAGCCTGATAGACCTGTGAGATCCGTCAGGTTGACCACTCCTAGGAAGAACAACATATAAGGATACGTCACAGCGATCAGCTGACGCCTCTGAGAAAGACTGCAGATGACGGTCGAAACATGTCAAAGTAAAAAAACATCTACTATTACTCGTCTGAAAAGTACAGTTTTATTTGTTTTTCCCAAGTACAGTTTTAAGAACATAAATGTTATTGGGTGGGGGTAGCTTTTCTTTATCTTTTCCCTGGTACCTTTTTTGTCATCTCTTTATTCTTCTCCTTTCCTTTCCGCTCTTCTTTCCTGTCTTTTTTTCTGTACATTCTTAAGTGTCCTCCTTTTTCTTGAATCTCCTGTATCTTAACCTGTGCTTTGCTCCTCTCCTTTTTTGCTTCATATCTTCTCTTCTGTTCTTCTCATCTGTCCATCTTCTTCCTCCTTCATTTCCCTTCATATTGTGTCCTCTTGTCTGCCTAGCCAGGAAATTTCAAATGATGTTCTAAAAATTGTGGTGAAAGTTCTGGCATTTAATTGACAAATACATGTAAATATCTTCAGCTAACTTGTGTTCTTTTGAGTACATTTTAGACTACTGAGCCCACTGAGACCAGATGCATATGTGTTCGGGGCCTGCCAGTTATCTTGGGGGATGATCCCTCAGACTTCTTCAGGACCAACACAGTAAGTAACTTAATTTCAAATTGTATACAATATGGTTTGCTGGCTTTGTAGCTAGGGACAGTCCCAGTCATGCTGAAAAGATTGGGAGGGGGGGATAATTACTTAAAGTACAGTTTATATAGGATGAAGCTTAATGATTATGTTCTCTCCTGGTCCATCTCTCTCTTTCTTTGCTATGCTGTCGCTGACTAGGAATCATTCAGTCAGACTGCAGTGGGAATCCTGTGCGTAGATGAGGAACATCATCAGCTGAACCCATCCAGAGTGGGCATAATCTTGGAAGGAAATGTTGTCATGAATGAACTGTCCAACCTGCCTCAGGCCTTCTGCATCCTTTTTGGACTGATTTATGCCCTTCACCTGGACTACCCAAAGTCCATGAAGTACACTTTCCACTTTGTCCAGCAAGTGCTACTGAACCTGGGTAAAAGTGAGCTGGCACCAAAAATTCAAACACTGAAAAATCTGCTTACCTTGTAAGTTCCAGGTAGGCATTTTATGACATGTTTATGTTTGCTGTTGTGCACTCTTTGCATTGTAAGTTTTAAAGTTTCTTAACAGTTGCGTCAGAAGGGCAGGTCCCATCATTTATACTTGTTCAAGATGTCTAGTTTCTACTTGAACGGAGAGCCGTTACACATAATGCTGTATCTTAACAAAAGTCTTCACAAATCCACTGAAAAATTACAGACCGAGATGGGTTGGTAGTGATTAACCCATTTAAAAAAAAAAAAAAAAAAAAATGGTGCGACATAACTTGTTTTACCTTTTTTAAGTTTTTTATGTGAAGTAAAACCCAGTGCTGGGAAGTTTTATTCAGTACTGACTATTACTGCTCGCATGCCGAAGTGCACCTGTTAAAACAGGCATTCAATGTTCACGTTTGTAACTTACTTACTTACGTTTGTGAAAAACATTCTTCTGTTGCAAATTACATTTTTCCACTGTTTAAAAAATGGAAATAAAAAGAATGTACTTCTGTATTTAGTGTTTTGATGTTTTCTTTATTTAGTTTTCTGGGTTAATTAAACAAATATAATCATAAATGTACTTTAAGGTATTAAGTGGAGTAATTGGACAAAGCAATGTGTAGTGTAATCACTAAAAAAAATGTTATTACTGATGATTTTAAGTTAAATCAACTTGGCATTAAGTGTATTGAACTTAAAAAACTAAGTGTAATCAGTGTGCAAAGCAGTTGATACTACAGATGATTTTAAGTTAAGTCAACTTGGTATTCAGTGTATTGAATTCAAGCTTTTAAGTTAAATGCACTCAAGCTTCAAGTCCATTGTACTTTCTTTTTTAAGGCAACCGGTTTCCTTGGATTTTTTAAGTAGACTCAACTGAAATGGGTTTACAGTGCAGTATAATAAATATTTTTCATTAGATGTGTGGTTTGTTTAAATTGTGTTTCAAATGTGTGTGTGTGTGTGTTTCTATTCTCTGATCTGCAGAAGATGGGATTGATGCCAGACAAGAATGCATCCTTAAGGGACTGTGTGTCTACCTTAACGAGGATCCAGAGAAGCTGGTGAAGGAATACAAGGTATGTTAATTTACATATCATAATTTACATCCTCTCCCTCCCCGTCCTCTCCCTCTTCCCCACCGTCCTCCTCCTCGACCTCTCCCTCCTCTCCCTCGACCTCCCCGTCCTCTCCCTCCCCGTCCTCTCCCTCTCCCTCCTCCTCCTCCTCCGACAGACAGACTTGTCTCGATAATACTTACTATAACAATCCGAACATGTTAGTAGCAAAACAAACACTTTCATTGGCATATTTTTTACACAAATCAAAATTACCCACACATCCCCGTTGAAACTTACTTCTGGTTTCAGGCATGAATGGTTCCTATCATTCAGTTGCACTGCCAGCCAATGCTAAATTCAGCCCTGGTTCAAAAGTCCTGATGTTATCCTTTAAAGTAGCAAAACGTCTGCCAAAAAGGGCTTTCAGTATGCTTTTCATATGCCCGGATGTCATATCTACAAAAAAATATTAAGTACAATGTATTTAAATTTGAAAATTTTGTTTCATTACTAAAAAAAATTAAGTATGTTCTACTGATCTGTAGAAAAAGTTGATTTTGTGAATAACTTTAAGTTTAATGCACTCAAATAATTAAGTTTAGCCCTAACCACAACCAGAAGGCCTCATGAAATTTACTGAAATTTTAAACCTGTGTTCTGTTGTTGCTTGTTAATTTATCTTTTTTCTGCCAAATATAAGTTTTAAAAAATCATATTGATTATTGAGTGTTTTTACATTAAAATCAGTTTCTTCTCTTCCAGTTTCGTATGTTTTAGGGCTCATCCTGCACTCAGGAGTATTTACTAGATTTGCACCCAGTAAAAATGCTTACTTAGATTTTTATATCACACTGTGACTCTGAATTCACAGCCCCTGTAATCTAGTAGGCATGTGCAAGACCGACCACAGTGAACATCCTGCTTCAAACTCGTGTTTATAGTATAATGAGCTTTTATTTTGAAAACAACCGAAATCTTGTAATGTGTAGTGGTTATATAACTGGACTTATACGTGGTTTGCTATGTTTTATTTTTCAGGTGTTTCACGAGTTCAGCAGAGTGGTAGGGAAAAATCTTAGGGAGGACTTCTTTGAAGCTCTTGACCGTGTTTCCCCAAGCCTGATAAGCCTCTTCAAGAAGAAGAGAGGCCTGACCGGCAAGCTTTTGGCCGAGCTTTTACGTCAAGCAAAGGTAGGTTGTCTTTCAACTTCTTTATTATATAAGATGCATATGTAATTCTTTACATATCTAACACTATAACATAAACAACAGAAAATAGGCATTATTCTCAGGTTTCTTTTTTCAGACGAGTAATAGTAGGAGATGGTTTTTTTCAGTTGATGGTGGTTTTTCCCCGCTAGCTGGGCTACTGGGACGAGGGAGCATTCATGCTGTCCCACACCTGGGACTCTCTCCTCCAGAGACCATTGGACAGCGGGGGGCGCGGCCAGCCTGATAGACCTGTGAGATCCGTCAGGTTGACCACTCCTAGGAAGAACAACATATAAGGATATGTCACAGCGATCAGCTGACGCCTCTGAGAAAGACTGCAGATGACGGTCGAAACATGTCAAAGTAAAAAAACATCTACTATTACTCGTCTGAAAAGTACAGTTTTATTTGTTTTTCCCAAGTACAGTTTTAAGAACATAAATGTTATTGGGTGGGGGTAGCTTTTCTTTATCTTTTCCCTGGTACCTTTTTTGTCATCTCTTTATTCTTCTCCTTTCCTTTCCGCTCTTCTTTCCTGTCTTTTTTTCTGTACATTCTTAAGTGTCCTCCTTTTTCTTGAATCTCCTGTATCTTAACCTGTGCTTTGCTCCTCTCCTTTTTTGCTTCATATCTTCTCTTCTGTTCTTCTCATCTGTCCATCTTCTTCCTCCTTCATTTCCCTTCATATTGTGTCCTCTTGTCTGCCTAGCCAGGAAATTTCAAATGATGTTCTAAAAATTGTGGTGAAAGTTCTGGCATTTAATTGACAAATACATGTAAATATCTTCAGCTAACTTGTGTTCTTTTGAGTACATTTTAGACTACTGAGCCCACTGAGACCAGATGCATATGTGTTCGGGGCCTGCCAGTTATCTTGGGGGATGATCCCTCAGACTTCTTCAGGACCAACACAGTAAGTAACTTAATTTCAAATTGTATACAATATGGTTTGCTGGCTTTGTAGCTAGGGACAGTCCCAGTCATGCTGAAAAGATTGGGAGGGGGGGATAATTACTTAAAGTACAGTTTATATAGGATGAAGCTTAATGATTATGTTCTCTCCTGGTCCATCTCTCTCTTTCTTTGCTATGCTGTCGCTGACTAGGAATCATTCAGTCAGACTGCAGTGGGAATCCTGTGCGTAGATGAGGAACATCATCAGCTGAACCCATCCAGAGTGGGCATAATCTTGGAAGGAAATGTTGTCATGAATGAACTGTCCAACCTGCCTCAGGCCTTCTGCATCCTTTTTGGACTGATTTATGCCCTTCACCTGGACTACCCAAAGTCCATGAAGTACACTTTCCACTTTGTCCAGCAAGTGCTACTGAACCTGGGTAAAAGTGAGTTGGCACCAAAAATTCAAACACTGAAAAATCTGCTTACCTTGTAAGTTCCAGGTAGGCATTTTATGACATGTTTATGTTTGCTGTTGTGCACTCTTTGCATTGTAAGTTTTAAAGTTTCTTAACAGTTGCGTCAGAAGGGCAGGTCCCATCATTTATACTTGTTCAAGATGTCTAGTTTCTACTTGAACGGAGAGCCGTTACACATAATGCTGTATCTTAACAAAAGTCTTCACAAATCCACTGAAAAATTACAGACCGAGATGGGTTGGTAGTGATTAACCCATTTAAAAAAAAAAAAAAAAAAAATGGTGCGACATAACTTGTTTTACCTTTTTTAAGTTTTTTATGTGAAGTAAAACCCAGTGCTGGGAAGTTTTATTCAGTACTGACTATTACTGCTCGCATGCCGAAGTGCACCTGTTAAAACAGGCATTCAATGTTCACGTTTGTAACTTACTTACTTACGTTTGTGAAAAACATTCTTCTGTTGCAAATTACATTTTTCCACTGTTTAAAAAATGGAAATAAAAAGAATGTACTTCTGTATTTAGTGTTTTGATGTTTTCTTTATTTAGTTTTCTGGGTTAATTAAACAAATATAATCATAAATGTACTTTAAGGTATTAAGTGGAGTAATTGGACAAAGCAATGTGTAGTGTAATCACTAAAAAAAATGTTATTACTGATGATTTTAAGTTAAATCAACTTGGCATTAAGTGTATTGAACTTAAAAAACTAAGTGTAATCAGTGTGCAAAGCAGTTGATACTACAGATGATTTTAAGTTAAGTCAACTTGGTATTCAGTGTATTGAATTCAAGCTTTTAAGTTAAATGCACTCAAGCTTCAAGTCCATTGTACTTTCTTTTTTAAGGCAACCGGTTTCCTCGGATTTTTTAAGTAGACTCAACTGAAATGGGTTTACAGTGCAGTATAATAAATATTTTTCATTAGATGTGTGGTTTGTTTAAATTGTGTTTCAAATGTGTGTGTGTGTGTGTTTCTATTCTCTGATCTGCAGAAGATGGGATTGATGCCAGACAAGAATGCATCCTTAAGGGACTGTGTGTCTACCTTAACGAGGATCCAGAGAAGCTGGTGAAGGAATACAAGGTATGTTAATTTACATATCATAATTTACATCCTCTCCCTCCCCGTCCTCTCCCTCTTCCCCACCGTCCTCCTCCTCGACCTCTCCCTCCTCTCCCTCGACCTCCCCGTCCTCTCCCTCTCCCTCCTCCTCCTCCTCCGACAGACAGACTTGTCTCGATAATACTTACTATAACAATCCGAACATGTTAGTAGCAAAACAAACACTTTCATTGGCATATTTTTTACACAAATCAAAATTACCCACACATCCCCGTTGAAACTTACTTCTGGTTTCAGGCATGAATGGTTCCTATCATTCAGTTGCACTGCCAGCCAATGCTAAATTCAGCCCTGGTTCAAAAGTCCTGATGTTATCCTTTAAAGTAGCAAAACGTCTGCCAAAAAGGGCTTTCAGTATGCTTTTCATATGCCCGGATGTCATATCTACAAAAAAATATTAAGTACAATGTATTTAAATTTGAAAATTTTGTTTCATTACTAAAAAAAATTAAGTATGTTCTACTGATCTGTAGAAAAAGTTGATTTTGTGAATAACTTTAAGTTTAATGCACTCAAATAATTAAGTTTAGCCCTAACCACAACCAGAAGGCCTCATGAAATTTACTGAAATTTTAAACCTGTGTTCTGTTGTTGCTTGTTAATTTATCTTTTTTCTGCCAAATATAAGTTTTAAAAAATCATATTGATTATTGAGTGTTTTTACATTAAAATCAGTTTCTTCTCTTCCAGTTTCGTATGTTTTAGGGCTCATCCTGCACTCAGGAGTATTTACTAGATTTGCACCCAGTAAAAATGCTTACTTAGATTTTTATATCACACTGTGACTCTGAATTCACAGCCCCTGTAATCTAGTAGGCATGTGCAAGACCGACCACAGTGAACATCCTGCTTCAAACTCGTGTTTATAGTATAATGAGCTTTTATTTTGAAAACAACCGAAATCTTGTAATGTGTAGTGGTTATATAACTGGACTTATACGTGGTTTGCTATGTTTTATTTTTCAGGTGTTTCACGAGTTCAGCAGAGTGGTAGGGAAAAATCTTAGGGAGGACTTCTTTGAAGCTCTTGACCGTGTTTCCCCAAGCCTGATAAGCCTCTTCAAGAAGAAGAGAGGCCTGACCGGCAAGCTTTTGGCCGAGCTTTTACGTCAAGCAAAGGTAGGTTGTCTTTCAACTTCTTTATTATATAAGATGCATATGTAATTCTTTACATATCTAACACTATAACATAAACAACAGAAAATAGGCATTATTCTCAGGTTTCTTTTTTCAGACGAGTAATAGTAGGAGATGGTTTTTTTCAGTTGATGGTGGTTTTTCCCCGCTAGCTGGGCTACTGGGACGAGGGAGCATTCATGCTGTCCCACACCTGGGACTCTCTCCTCCAGAGACCATTGGACAGCGGGGGGCGCGGCCAGCCTGATAGACCTGTGAGATCCGTCAGGTTGACCACTCCTAGGAAGAACAACATATAAGGATATGTCACAGCGATCAGCTGACGCCTCTGAGAAAGACTGCAGATGACGGTCGAAACATGTCAAAGTAAAAAAACATCTACTATTACTCGTCTGAAAAGTACAGTTTTATTTGTTTTTCCCAAGTACAGTTTTAAGAACATAAATGTTATTGGGTGGGGGTAGCTTTTCTTTATCTTTTCCCTGGTACCTTTTTTGTCATCTCTTTATTCTTCTCCTTTCCTTTCCGCTCTTCTTTCCTGTCTTTTTTTCTGTACATTCTTAAGTGTCCTCCTTTTTCTTGAATCTCCTGTATCTTAACCTGTGCTTTGCTCCTCTCCTTTTTTGCTTCATATCTTCTCTTCTGTTCTTCTCATCTGTCCATCTTCTTCCTCCTTCATTTCCCTTCATATTGTGTCCTCTTGTCTGCCTAGCCAGGAAATTTCAAATGATGTTCTAAAAATTGTGGTGAAAGTTCTGGCATTTAATTGACAAATACATGTAAATATCTTCAGCTAACTTGTGTTCTTTTGAGTACATTTTAGACTACTGAGCCCACTGAGACCAGATGCATATGTGTTCGGGGCCTGCCAGTTATCTTGGGGGATGATCCCTCAGACTTCTTCAGGACCAACACAGTAAGTAACTTAATTTCAAATTGTATACAATATGGTTTGCTGGCTTTGTAGCTAGGGACAGTCCCAGTCATGCTGAAAAGATTGGGAGGGGGGGATAATTACTTAAAGTACAGTTTATATAGGATGAAGCTTAATGATTATGTTCTCTCCTGGTCCATCTCTCTCTTTCTTTGCTATGCTGTCGCTGACTAGGAATCATTCAGTCAGACTGCAGTGGGAATCCTGTGCGTAGATGAGGAACATCATCAGCTGAACCCATCCAGAGTGGGCATAATCTTGGAAGGAAATGTTGTCATGAATGAACTGTCCAACCTGCCTCAGGCCTTCTGCATCCTTTTTGGACTGATTTATGCCCTTCACCTGGACTACCCAAAGTCCATGAAGTACACTTTCCACTTTGTCCAGCAAGTGCTACTGAACCTGGGTAAAAGTGAGCTGGCACCAAAAATTCAAACACTGAAAAATCTGCTTACCTTGTAAGTTCCAGGTAGGCATTTTATGACATGTTTATGTTTGCTGTTGTGCACTCTTTGCATTGTAAGTTTTAAAGTTTCTTAACAGTTGCGTCAGAAGGGCAGGTCCCATCATTTATACTTGTTCAAGATGTCTAGTTTCTACTTGAACGGAGAGCCGTTACACATAATGCTGTATCTTAACAAAAGTCTTCACAAATCCACTGAAAAATTACAGACCGAGATGGGTTGGTAGTGATTAACCCATTTAAAAAAAAAAAAAAAAAAAATGGTGCGACATAACTTGTTTTACCTTTTTTAAGTTTTTTATGTGAAGTAAAACCCAGTGCTGGGAAGTTTTATTCAGTACTGACTATTACTGCTCGCATGCCGAAGTGCACCTGTTAAAACAGGCATTCAATGTTCACGTTTGTAACTTACTTACTTACGTTTGTGAAAAACATTCTTCTGTTGCAAATTACATTTTTCCACTGTTTAAAAAATGGAAATAAAAAGAATGTACTTCTGTATTTAGTGTTTTGATGTTTTCTTTATTTAGTTTTCTGGGTTAATTAAACAAATATAATCATAAATGTACTTTAAGGTATTAAGTGGAGTAATTGGACAAAGCAATGTGTAGTGTAATCACTAAAAAAAATGTTATTACTGATGATTTTAAGTTAAATCAACTTGGCATTAAGTGTATTGAACTTAAAAAACTAAGTGTAATCAGTGTGCAAAGCAGTTGATACTACAGATGATTTTAAGTTAAGTCAACTTGGTATTCAGTGTATTGAATTCAAGCTTTTAAGTTAAATGCACTCAAGCTTCAAGTCCATTGTACTTTCTTTTTTAAGGCAACCGGTTTCCTCGGATTTTTTAAGTAGACTCAACTGAAATGGGTTTACAGTGCAGTATAATAAATATTTTTCATTAGATGTGTGGTTTGTTTAAATTGTGTTTCAAATGTGTGTGTGTGTGTGTTTCTATTCTCTGATCTGCAGAAGATGGGATTGATGCCAGACAAGAATGCATCCTTAAGGGACTGTGTGTCTACCTTAACGAGGATCCAGAGAAGCTGGTGAAGGAATACAAGGTATGTTAATTTACATATCATAATTTACATCCTCTCCCTCCCCGTCCTCTCCCTCTTCCCCACCGTCCTCCTCCTCGACCTCTCCCTCCTCTCCCTCGACCTCCCCGTCCTCTCCCTCTCCCTCCTCCTCCTCCTCCGACAGACAGACTTGTCTCGATAATACTTACTATAACAATCCGAACATGTTAGTAGCAAAACAAACACTTTCATTGGCATATTTTTTACACAAATCAAAATTACCCACACATCCCCGTTGAAACTTACTTCTGGTTTCAGGCATGAATGGTTCCTATCATTCAGTTGCACTGCCAGCCAATGCTAAATTCAGCCCTGGTTCAAAAGTCCTGATGTTATCCTTTAAAGTAGCAAAACGTCTGCCAAAAAGGGCTTTCAGTATGCTTTTCATATGCCCGGATGTCATATCTACAAAAAAATATTAAGTACAATGTATTTAAATTTGAAAATTTTGTTTCATTACTAAAAAAAATTAAGTATGTTCTACTGATCTGTAGAAAAAGTTGATTTTGTGAATAACTTTAAGTTTAATGCACTCAAATAATTAAGTTTAGCCCTAACCACAACCAGAAGGCCTCATGAAATTTACTGAAATTTTAAACCTGTGTTCTGTTGTTGCTTGTTAATTTATCTTTTTTCTGCCAAATATAAGTTTTAAAAAATCATATTGATTATTGAGTGTTTTTACATTAAAATCAGTTTCTTCTCTTCCAGTTTCGTATGTTTTAGGGCTCATCCTGCACTCAGGAGTATTTACTAGATTTGCACCCAGTAAAAATGCTTACTTAGATTTTTATATCACACTGTGACTCTGAATTCACAGCCCCTGTAATCTAGTAGGCATGTGCAAGACCGACCACAGTGAACATCCTGCTTCAAACTCGTGTTTATAGTATAATGAGCTTTTATTTTGAAAACAACCGAAATCTTGTAATGTGTAGTGGTTATATAACTGGACTTATACGTGGTTTGGTGGTAGGGAAAAATCTTAGGGAGGACTTCTTTGAAGCTCTTGACCGTGTTTCCCCAAGCCTGATAAGCCTCTTCAAGAAGAAGAGAGGCCTGACCGGCAAGCTTTTGGCCGAGCTTTTACGTCAAGCAAAGGTAGGTTGTCTTTCAACTTCTTTATTATATAAGATGCATATGTAATTCTTTACATATCTAACACTATAACATAAACAACAGAAAATAGGCATTATTCTCAGGTTTCTTTTTTCAGACGAGTAATAGTAGGAGATGGTTTTTTTCAGTTGATGGTGGTTTTTCCCCGCTAGCTGGGCTACTGGGACGAGGGAGCATTCATGCTGTCCCACACCTGGGACTCTCTCCTCCAGAGACCATTGGACAGCGGGGGGCGCGGCCAGCCTGATAGACCTGTGAGATCCGTCAGGTTGACCACTCCTAGAAAGAACAACATATAAGGATATGTCACAGCGATCAGCTGACGCCTCTGAGAAAGACTGCAGATGACGGTCGAAACATGTCAAAGTAAAAAAACATCTACTATTACTCGTCTGAAAAGTACAGTTTTATTTGTTTTTCCCAAGTACAGTTTTAAGAACATAAATGTTATTGGGTGGGGGTAGCTTTTCTTTATCTTTTCCCTGGTACCTTTTTTGTCATCTCTTTATTCTTCTCCTTTCCTTTCCGCTCTTCTTTCCTGTCTTTTTTTCTGTACATTCTTAAGTGTCCTCCTTTTTCTTGAATCTCCTGTATCTTAACCTGTGCTTTGCTCCTCTCCTTTTTTGCTTCATATCTTCTCTTCTGTTCTTCTCATCTGTCCATCTTCTTCCTCCTTCATTTCCCTTCATATTGTGTCCTCTTGTCTGCCTAGCCAGGAAATTTCAAATGATGTTCTAAAAATTGTGGTGAAAGTTCTGGCATTTAATTGACAAATACATGTAAATATCTTCAGCTAACTTGTGTTCTTTTGAGTACATTTTAGACTACTGAGCCCACTGAGACCAGATGCATATGTGTTCGGGGCCTGCCAGTTATCTTGGGGGATGATCCCTCAGACTTCTTCAGGACCAACACAGTAAGTAACTTAATTTCAAATTGTATACAATATGGTTTGCTGGCTTTGTAGCTAGGGACAGTCCCAGTCATGCTGAAAAGATTGGGAGGGGGGGATAATTACTTAAAGTACAGTTTATATAGGATGAAGCTTAATGATTATGTTCTCTCCTGGTCCATCTCTCTCTTTCTTTGCTATGCTGTCGCTGACTAGGAATCATTCAGTCAGACTGCAGTGGGAATCCTGTGCGTAGATGAGGAACATCATCAGCTGAACCCATCCAGAGTGGGCATAATCTTGGAAGGAAATGTTGTCATGAATGAACTGTCCAACCTGCCTCAGGCCTTCTGCATCCTTTTTGGACTGATTTATGCCCTTCACCTGGACTACCCAAAGTCCATGAAGTACACTTTCCACTTTGTCCAGCAAGTGCTACTGAACCTGGGTAAAAGTGAGCTGGCACCAAAAATTCAAACACTGAAAAATCTGCTTACCTTGTAAGTTCCAGGTAGGCATTTTATGACATGTTTATGTTTGCTGTTGTGCACTCTTTGCATTGTAAGTTTTAAAGTTTCTTAACAGTTGCGTCAGAAGGGCAGGTCCCATCATTTATACTGTCGTGGAAAATTCTCCTTTTACGAGGTGGAGAGTTGCTAATTCTCAAAAGAAGAACTTCACGGTGGCGCTTGAATCAGATCTCTTTTAATACGTGCAGCACGGAGGAGAGGCCAGAGCATCTTCTCTCGAACCTTTACATTACAAGTCCTTTTATACAATACAGAGAGATATGGGGAGGTGACCTTACACTTAACAAATGGTGATCTTACATTACAATGGTTGTTTAAAGTTTAGTGTATTCTGTCTGTCTGGAGACAGTGACTCTGTGATAATCAAATAACATTTACATTCGTATGGTACTGTCTGCGAAAGAGGAGGCCCTCCTGTGGCTCTCTGACACCTCTGTTCAGAGATGTCTCCTGAGAGTCTAGGTAATTTCCCACAATACTTGTTCAAGATGTCTAGTTTCTACTTGAACGGAGAGCCGTTACACATAATGCTGTATCTTAACAAAAGTCTTCACAAATCCACTGAAAAATTACAGACCGAGATGGGTTGGTAGTGATTAACCCATTTAAAAAAAAAAAAAAAAAATGGTGCGACATAACTTGTTTTACCTTTTTTAAGTTTTTTATGTGAAGTAAAACCCAGTGCTGGGAAGTTTTATTCAGTACTGACTATTACTGCTCGCATGCCGAAGTGCACCTGTTAAAACAGGCATTCAATGTTCACGTTTGTAACTTACTTACTTACGTTTGTGAAAAACATTCTTCTGTTGCAAATTACATTTTTCCACTGTTTAAAAAATGGAAATAAAAAGAATGTACTTCTGTATTTAGTGTTTTGATGTTTTCTTTATTTAGTTTTCTGGGTTAATTAAACAAATATAATCATAAATGTACTTTAAGGTATTAAGTGGAGTAATTGGACAAAGCAATGTGTAGTGTAATCACTAAAAAAAATGTTATTACTGATGATTTTAAGTTAAATCAACTTGGCATTAAGTGTATTGAACTTAAAAAACTAAGTGTAATCAGTGTGCAAAGCAGTTGATACTACAGATGATTTTAAGTTAAGTCAACTTGGTATTCAGTGTATTGAATTCAAGCTTTTAAGTTAAATGCACTCAAGCTTCAAGTCCATTGTACTTTCTTTTTTAAGGCAACCGGTTTCCTCTGATTTTTTAAGTAGACTCAACTGAAATGGGTTTACAGTGCAGTATAATAAATATTTTTCATTAGATGTGTGGTTTGTTTAAATTGTGTTTCAAATGTGTGTGTGTGTGTGTTTCTATTCTCTGATCTGCAGAAGATGGGATTGATGCCAGACAAGAATGCATCCTTAAGGGACTGTGTGTCTACCTTAACGAGGATCCAGAGAAGCTGGTGAAGGAATACAAGGTATGTTAATTTACATATCATAATTTACATCCTCTCCCTCCCCGTCCTCTCCCTCTTCCCCACCGTCCTCCTCCTCGACCTCTCCCTCCTCTCCCTCGACCTCCCCGTCCTCTCCCTCCCCGTCCTCTCCCTCTCCCTCCTCCTCCTCCGACAGACAGACAGACTTGTCTCGATAATACTTACTATAACAATCCGAACATGTTAGTAGCAAAACAAACACTTTCATTGGCATATTTTTTACACAAATCAAAATTACCCACACATCCCCGTTGAAACTTACTTCTGGTTTCAGGCATGAATGGTTCCTATCATTCAGTTGCACTGCCAGCCAATGCTAAATTCAGCCCTGGTTCAAAAGTCCTGATGTTATCCTTTAAAGTAGCAAAACGTCTGCCAAAAAGGGCTTTCAGTATGCTTTTCATATGCCCGGATGTCATATCTACAAAAAAATATTAAGTACAATGTATTTAAATTTGAAAATTTTGTTTCATTACTAAAAAAAATTAAGTATGTTCTACTGATCTGTAGAAAAAGTTGATTTTGTGAATAACTTTAAGTTTAATGCACTCAAATAATTAAGTTTAGCCCTAACCACAACCAGAAGGCCTCATGAAATTTACTGAAATTTTAAACCTGTGTTCTGTTGTTGCTTGTTAATTTATCTTTTTTCTGCCAAATATAAGTTTTAAAAAATCATATTGATTATTGAGTGTTTTTACATTAAAATCAGTTTCTTCTCTTCCAGTTTCGTATGTTTTAGGGCTCATCCTGCACTCAGGAGTATTTACTAGATTTGCACCCAGTAAAAATGCTTACTTAGATTTTTATATCACACTGTGACTCTGAATTCACAGCCCCTGTAATCTAGTAGGCATGTGCAAGACCGACCACAGTGAACATCCTGCTTCAAACTCGTGTTTATAGTATAATGAGCTTTTATTTTGAAAACAACCGAAATCTTGTAATGTGTAGTGGTTATATAACTGGACTTATACGTGGTTTGCTATGTTTTATTTTTCAGGTGTTTCACGAGTTCAGCAGAGTGGTAGGGAAAAATCTTAGGGAGGACTTCTTTGAAGCTCTTGACCGTGTTTCCCCAAGCCTGATAAGCCTCTTCAAGAAGAAGAGAGGCCTGACCGGCAAGCTTTTGGCCGAGCTTTTACGTCAAGCAAAGGTAGGTTGTCTTTCAACTTCTTTATTATATAAGATGCATATGTAATTCTTTACATATCTAACACTATAACATAAACAACAGAAAATAGGCATTATTCTCAGGTTTCTTTTTTCAGACGAGTAATAGTAGGAGATGGTTTTTTTCAGTTGATGGTGGTTTTTCCCCGCTAGCTGGGCTACTGGGACGAGGGAGCATTCATGCTGTCCCACACCTGGGACTCTCTCCTCCAGAGACCATTGGACAGCGGGGGGCGCGGCCAGCCTGATAGACCTGTGAGATCCGTCAGGTTGACCACTCCTAGGAAGAACAACATATAAGGATATGTCACAGCGATCAGCTGACGCCTCTGAGAAAGACTGCAGATGACGGTCGAAACATGTCAAAGTAAAAAAACATCTACTATTACTCGTCTGAAAAGTACAGTTTTATTTGTTTTTCCCAAGTACAGTTTTAAGAACATAAATGTTATTGGGTGGGGGTAGCTTTTCTTTATCTTTTCCCTGGTACCTTTTTTGTCATCTCTTTATTCTTCTCCTTTCCTTTCCGCTCTTCTTTCCTGTCTTTTTTTCTGTACATTCTTAAGTGTCCTCCTTTTTCTTGAATCTCCTGTATCTTAACCTGTGCTTTGCACCTCTCCTTTTTTGCTTCATATCTTCTCTTCTGTTCTTCTCATCTGTCCATCTTCTTCCTCCTTCATTTCCCTTCATATTGTGTCCTCTTGTCTGCCTAGCCAGGAAATTTCAAATGATGTTCTAAAAATTGTGGTGAAAGTTCTGGCATTTAATTGACAAATACATGTAAATATCTTCAGCTAACTTGTGTTCTTTTGAGTACATTTTAGACTACTGAGCCCACTGAGACCAGATGCATATGTGTTCGGGGCCTGCCAGTTATCTTGGGGGATGATCCCTCAGACTTCTTCAGGACCAACACAGTAAGTAACTTAATTTCAAATTGTATACAATATGGTTTGCTGGCTTTGTAGCTAGGGACAGTCCCAGTCATGCTGAAAAGATTGGGAGGGGGGGATAATTACTTAAAGTACAGTTTATATAGGATGAAGCTTAATGATTATGTTCTCTCCTGGTCCATCTCTCTCTTTCTTTGCTATGCTGTCGCTGACTAGGAATCATTCAGTCAGACTGCAGTGGGAATCCTGTGCGTAGATGAGGAACATCATCAGCTGAACCCATCCAGAGTGGGCATAATCTTGGAAGGAAATGTTGTCATGAATGAACTGTCCAACCTGCCTCAGGCCTTCTGCATCCTTTTTGGACTGATTTATGCCCTTCACCTGGACTACCCAAAGTCCGTGAAGTACACTTTCCACTTTGTCCAGCAAGTGCTACTGAACCTGGGTAAAAGTGAGCTGGCACCAAAAATTCAAACACTGAAAAATCTGCTTACCTTGTAAGTTCCAGGTAGGCATTTTATGACATGTTTATGTTTGCTGTTGTGCACTCTTTGCATTGTAAGTTTTAAAGTTTCTTAACAGTTGCGTCAGAAGGGCAGGTCCCATCATTTATACTTGTTCAAGATGTCTAGTTTCTACTTGAACGGAGAGCCGTTACACATAATGCTGTATCTTAACAAAAGTCTTCACAAATCCACTGAAAAATTACAGACCGAGATGGGTTGGTAGTGATTAACCCATTTAAAAAAAAAAAAAAAAATGGTGCGACATAACTTGTTTTACCTTTTTTAAGTTTTTTATGTGAAGTAAAACCCAGTGCTGGGAAGTTTTATTCAGTACTGACTATTACTGCTCGCATGCCGAAGTGCACCTGTTAAAACAGGCATTCAATGTTCACGTTTGTAACTTACTTACTTACGTTTGTGAAAAACATTCTTCTGTTGCAAATTACATTTTTCCACTGTTTAAAAAATGGAAATAAAAAGAATGTACTTCTGTATTTAGTGTTTTGATGTTTTCTTTATTTAGTTTTCTGGGTTAATTAAACAAATATAATCATAAATGTACTTTAAGGTATTAAGTGGAGTAATTGGACAAAGCAATGTGTAGTGTAATCACTAAAAAAAATGTTATTACTGATGATTTTAAGTTAAATCAACTTGGCATTAAGTGTATTGAACTTAAAAAACTAAGTGTAATCAGTGTGCAAAGCAGTTGATACTACAGATGATTTTAAGTTAAGTCAACTTGGTATTCAGTGTATTGAATTCAAGCTTTTAAGTTAAATGCACTCAAGCTTCAAGTCCATTGTACTTTCTTTTTTAAGGCAACCGGTTTCCTCGGATTTTTTAAGTAGATTCAACTGAAATGGGTTTACAGTGCAGTATAATAAATATTTTTCATTAGATGTGTGGTTTGTTTAAATTGTGTTTCAAATGTGTGTGTGTGTGTTTCTATTCTCTGATCTGAGAAGATGGGATTGATGCCAGACAAGAATGCATCCTTAAGGGACTGTGTGTCTACCTTAACGAGGATCCAGAGAAGCTGGTGAAGGAATACAAGGTATGTTAATTTACATATCATAATTTACATCCTCTCCCTCCCCGTCCTCTCCCTCTTCCCCACCGTCCTCCTCCTCGACCTCTCCCTCCTCTCCCTCGACCTCCCCGTCCTCTCCCTCCCCGTCCTCTCCCTCTCCCTCCTCCTCCTCCGACAGACAGACAGACTTGTCTCGATAATACTTACTATAACAATCCGAACATGTTAGTAGCAAAACAAACACTTTCATTGGCATATTTTTTACACAAATCAAAATTACCCACACATCCCCGTTGAAACTTACTTCTGGTTTCAGGCATGAATGGTTCCTATCATTCAGTTGCACTGCCAGCCAATGCTAAATTCAGCCCTGGTTCAAAAGTCCTGATGTTATCCTTTAAAGTAGCAAAACGTCTGCCAAAAAGGGCTTTCAGTATGCTTTTCATATGCCCGGATGTCATATCTACAAAAAAATATTAAGTACAATGTATTTAAATTTGAAAATTTTGTTTCATTACTAAAAAAAATTAAGTATGTTCTACTGATCTGTAGAAAAAGTTGATTTTGTGAATAACTTTAAGTTTAATGCACTCAAATAATTAAGTTTAGCCCTAACCACAACCAGAAGGCCTCATGAAATTTACTGAAATTTTAAACCTGTGTTCTGTTGTTGCTTGTTAATTTATCTTTTTTCTGCCAAATATAAGTTTTAAAAAATCATATTGATTATTGAGTGTTTTTACATTAAAATCAGTTTCTTCTCTTCCAGTTTCGTATGTTTTAGGGCTCATCCTGCACTCAGGAGTATTTACTAGATTTGCACCCAGTAAAAATGCTTACTTAGATTTTTATATCACACTGTGACTCTGAATTCACAGCCCCTGTAATCTAGTAGGCATGTGCAAGACCGACCACAGTGAACATCCTGCTTCAAACTCGTGTTTATAGTATAATGAGCTTTTATTTTGAAAACAACCGAAATCTTGTAATGTGTAGTGGTTATATAACTGGACTTATACGTGGTTTGCTATGTTTTATTTTTCAGGTGTTTCACGAGTTCAGCAGAGTGGTAGGGAAAAATCTTAGGGAGGACTTCTTTGAAGCTCTTGACCGTGTTTCCCCAAGCCTGATAAGCCTCTTCAAGAAGAAGAGAGGCCTGACCGGCAAGCTTTTGGCCGAGCTTTTACGTCAAGCAAAGGTAGGTTGTCTTTCAACTTCTTTATTATATAAGATGCATATGTAATTCTTTACATATCTAACACTATAACATAAACAACAGAAAATAGGCATTATTCTCAGGTTTCTTTTTTCAGACGAGTAATAGTAGGAGATGGTTTTTTTCAGTTGATGGTGGTTTTTCCCCGCTAGCTGGGCTACTGGGACGAGGGAGCATTCATGCTGTCCCACACCTGGGACTCTCTCCTCCAGAGACCATTGGACAGCGGGGGGCGCGGCCAGCCTGATAGACCTGTGAGATCCGTCAGGTTGACCACTCCTAGGAAGAACAACATATAAGGATACGTCACAGCGATCAGCTGACGCCTCTGAGAAAGACTGCAGATGACGGTCGAAACATGTCAAAGTAAAAAAACATCTACTATTACTCGTCTGAAAAGTACAGTTTTATTTGTTTTTCCCAAGTACAGTTTTAAGAACATAAATGTTATTGGGTGGGGGTAGCTTTTCTTTATCTTTTCCCTGGTACCTTTTTTGTCATCTCTTTATTCTTCTCCTTTCCTTTCCGCTCTTCTTTCCTGTCTTTTTTTCTGTACATTCTTAAGTGTCCTCCTTTTTCTTGAATCTCCTGTATCTTAACCTGTGCTTTGCTCCTCTCCTTTTTTGCTTCATATCTTCTCTTCTGTTCTTCTCATCTGTCCATCTTCTTCCTCCTTCATTTCCCTTCATATTGTGTCCTCTTGTCTGCCTAGCCAGGAAATTTCAAATGATGTTCTAAAAATTGTGGTGAAAGTTCTGGCATTTAATTGACAAATACATGTAAATATCTTCAGCTAACTTGTGTTCTTTTGAGTACATTTTAGACTACTGAGCCCACTGAGACCAGATGCATATGTGTTCGGGGCCTGCCAGTTATCTTGGGGGATGATCCCTCAGACTTCTTCAGGACCAACACAGTAAGTAACTTAATTTCAAATTGTATACAATATGGTTTGCTGGCTTTGTAGCTAGGGACAGTCCCAGTCATGCTGAAAAGATTGGGAGGGGGGGATAATTACTTAAAGTACAGTTTATATAGGATGAAGCTTAATGATTATGTTCTCTCCTGGTCCATCTCTCTCTTTCTTTGCTATGCTGTCGCTGACTAGGAATCATTCAGTCAGACTGCAGTGGGAATCCTGTGCGTAGATGAGGAACATCATCAGCTGAACCCATCCAGAGTGGGCATAATCTTGGAAGGAAATGTTGTCATGAATGAACTGTCCAACCTGCCTCAGGCCTTCTGCATCCTTTTTGGACTGATTTATGCCCTTCACCTGGACTACCCAAAGTCCATGAAGTACACTTTCCACTTTGTCCAGCAAGTGCTACTGAACCTGGGTAAAAGTGAGCTGGCACCAAAAATTCAAACACTGAAAAATCTGCTTACCTTGTAAGTTCCAGGTAGGCATTTTATGACATGTTTATGTTTGCTGTTGTGCACTCTTTGCATTGTAAGTTTTAAAGTTTCTTAACAGTTGCGTCAGAAGGGCAGGTCCCATCATTTATACTTGTTCAAGATGTCTAGTTTCTACTTGAACGGAGAGCCGTTACACATAATGCTGTATCTTAACAAAAGTCTTCACAAATCCACTGAAAAATTACAGACCGAGATGGGTTGGTAGTGATTAACCCATTTTTTTTTAAAAATGGTGCGACATAACTTGTTTTACCTTTTTTAAGTTTTTTATGTGAAGTAAAACCCAGTGCTGGGAAGTTTTATTCAGTACTGACTATTACTGCTCGCATGCCGAAGTGCACCTGTTAAAACAGGCATTCAATGTTCACGTTTGTAACTTACTTACTTACGTTTGTGAAAAACATTCTTCTGTTGCAAATTACATTTTTCCACTGTTTAAAAAATGGAAATAAAAAGAATGTACTTCTGTATTTAGTGTTTTGATGTTTTCTTTATTTAGTTTTCTGGGTTAATTAAACAAATATAATCATAAATGTACTTTAAGGTATTAAGTGGAGTAATTGGACAAAGCAATGTGTAGTGTAATCACTAAAAAAAATGTTATTACTGATGATTTTAAGTTAAATCAACTTGGCATTAAGTGTATTGAACTTAAAAAACTAAGTGTAATCAGTGTGCAAAGCAGTTGATACTACAGATGATTTTAAGTTAAGTCAACTTGGTATTCAGTGTATTGAATTCAAGCTTTTAAGTTAAATGCACTCAAGCTTCAAGTCCATTGTACTTTCTTTTTTAAGGCAACCGGTTTCCTCGGATTTTTTAAGTAGATTCAACTGAAATGGGTTTACAGTGCAGTATAATAAATATTTTTCATTAGATGTGTGGTTTGTTTAAATTGTGTTTCAAATGTGTGTGTGTGTGTTTCTATTCTCTGATCTGCAGAAGATGGGATTGATGCCAGACAAGAATGCATCCTTAAGGGACTGTGTGTCTACCTTAACGAGGATCCAGAGAAGCTGGTGAAGGAATACAAGGTATGTTAATTTACATATCATAATTTAGTGATAAAACACTAAATTCTCTTCCCCACCGTCCTCCTCCTCGACCTCTCCCTCCTCTCCCTCGACCTCCCCGTCCTCTCCCTCCCCGTCCTCTCCCTCTCCCTCCTCCTCCTCCTCCGACAGACAGACAGACAGACAGACAGACAGACAGACTTGTCTCGATAATACTTACTATAACAATCCGAACATGTTAGTAGCAAAACAAACACTTTCATTGGCATATTTTTTACACAAATCAAAATTACCCACACATCCCCGTTGAAACTTACTTCTGGTTTCAGGCATGAATGGTTCCTATCATTCAGTTGCACTGCCAGCCAATGCTAAATTCAGCCCTGGTTCAAAAGTCCTGATGTTATCCTTTAAAGTAGCAAAACGTCTGCCAAAAAGGGCTTTCAGTATGCTTTTCATATGCCCGGATGTCATATCTACAAAAAAATATTAAGTACAATGTATTTAAATTTGAAAATTTTGTTTCATTACTAAAAAAAATTAAGTATGTTCTACTGATCTGTAGAAAAAGTTGATTTTGTGAATAACTTTAAGTTTAATGCACTCAAATAATTAAGTTTAGCCCTAACCACAACCAGAAGGCCTCATGAAATTTACTGAAATTTTAAACCTGTGTTCTGTTGTTGCTTGTTAATTTATCTTTTTTCTGCCAAATATAAGTTTTAAAAAATCATATTGATTATTGAGTGTTTTTACATTAAAATCAGTTTCTTCTCTTCCAGTTTCGTATGTTTTAGGGCTCATCCTGCACTCAGGAGTATTTACTAGATTTGCACCCAGTAAAAATGCTTACTTAGATTTTTATATCACACTGTGACTCTGAATTCACAGCCCCTGTAATCTAGTAGGCATGTGCAAGACCGACCACAGTGAACATCCTGTTTCAAACTCGTGTTTATAGTATAATGAGCTTTTATTTTGAAAACAACCGAAATCTTGTAATGTGTAGTGGTTATATAACTGGACTTATACGTGGTTTGCTATGTTTTATTTTTCAGGTGTTTCACGAGTTCAGCAGAGTGGTAGGGAAAAATCTTAGGGAGGACTTCTTTGAAGCTCTTGACCGTGTTTCCCCAAGCCTGATAAGCCTCTTCAAGAAGAAGAGAGGCCTGACCGGCAAGCTTTTGGCCGAGCTTTTACGTCAAGCAAAGGTAGGTTGTCTTTCAACTTCTTTATTATATAAGATGCATATGTAATTCTTTACATATCTAACACTATAACATAAACAACAGAAAATAGGCATTATTCTCAGGTTTCTTTTTTCAGACGAGTAATAGTAGGAGATGGTTTTTTCAGTTGATGGTGGTTTTTCCCCGCTAGCTGGGCTACTGGGACGAGGGAGCATTCATGCTGTCCCACACCTGGGACTCTCTCCTCCAGAGACCATTGGACAGCGGGGGGCGCGGCCAGCCTGATAGACCTGTGAGATCCGTCAGGTTGACCACTCCTAGGAAGAACAACATATAAGGATACGTCACAGCGATCAGCTGACGCCTCTGAGAAAGACTGCAGATGACGGTCGAAACATGTCAAAGTAAAAAAACATCTACTATTACTCGTCTGAAAAGTACAGTTTTATTTGTTTTTCCCAAGTACAGTTTTAAGAACATAAATGTTATTGGGTGGGGGTAGCTTTTCTTTATCTTTTCCCTGGTACCTTTTTTGTCATCTCTTTATTCTTCTCCTTTCCTTTCCGCTCTTCTTTCCTGTCTTTTTTTCTGTACATTCTTAAGTGTCCTCCTTTTTCTTGAATCTCCTGTATCTTAACCTGTGCTTTGCTCCTCTCCTTTTTTGCTTCATATCTTCTCTTCTGTTCTTCTCATCTGTCCATCTTCTTCCTCCTTCATTTCCCTTCATATTGTGTCCTCTTGTCTGCCTAGCCAGGAAATTTCAAATGATGTTCTAAAAATTGTGGTGAAAGTTCTGGCATTTAATTGACAAATACATGTAAATATCTTCAGCTAACTTGTGTTCTTTTGAGTACATTTTAGACTACTGAGCCCACTGAGACCAGATGCATATGTGTTCGGGGCCTGCCAGTTATCTTGGGGGATGATCCCTCAGACTTCTTCAGGACCAACACAGTAAGTAACTTAATTTCAAATTGTATACAATATGGTTTGCTGGCTTTGTAGCTAGGGACAGTCCCAGTCATGCTGAAAAGATTGGGAGGGGGGGATAATTACTTAAAGTACAGTTTATATAGGATGAAGCTTAATGATTATGTTCTCTCCTGGTCCATCTCTCTCTTTCTTTGCTATGCTGTCGCTGACTAGGAATCATTCAGTCAGACTGCAGTGGGAATCCTGTGCGTAGATGAGGAACATCATCAGCTGAACCCATCCAGAGTGGGCATAATCTTGGAAGGAAATGTTGTCATGAATGAACTGTCCAACCTGCCTCAGGCCTTCTGCATCCTTTTTGGACTGATTTATGCCCTTCACCTGGACTACCCAAAGTCCATGAAGTACACTTTCCACTTTGTCCAGCAAGTGCTACTGAACCTGGGTAAAAGTGAGCTGGCACCAAAAATTCAAACACTGAAAAATCTGCTTACCTTGTAAGTTCCAGGTAGGCATTTTATGACATGTTTATGTTTGCTGTTGTGCACTCTTTGCATTGTAAGTTTTAAAGTTTCTTAACAGTTGCGTCAGAAGGGCAGGTCCCATCATTTATACTGTCGTGGAAAATTCTCCTTTTACGAGGTGGAGAGTTGCTAATTCTCAAAAGAAGAACTTCACGGTGGCGCTTGAATCAGATCTCTTTTAATACGTGCAGCACGGAGGAGAGGCCAGAGCATCTTCTCTCGAACCTTTACATTACAAGTCCTTTTATACAATACAGAGAGATATGGGGAGGTGACCTTACACTTAACAAATGGTGATCTTACATTACAATGGTTGTTTAAAGTTTAGTGTATTCTGTCTGTCTGGAGACAGTGACTCTGTGATAATCAAATAACATTTACATTCGTATGGTACTGTCTGCGAAAGAGGAGGCCCTCCTGTGGCTCTCTGACACCTCTGTTCAGAGATGTCTCCTGAGAGTCTAGGTAATTTCCCACAATACTTGTTCAAGATGTCTAGTTTCTACTTGAACGGAGAGCCGTTACACATAATGCTGTATCTTAACAAAAGTCTTCACAAATCCACTGAAAAATTACAGACCGAGATGGGTTGGTAGTGATTAACCCATTTAAAAAAAAAAAAAAATGGTGCGACATAACTTGTTTTACCTTTTTTAAGTTTTTTATGTGAAGTAAAACCCAGTGCTGGGAAGTTTTATTCAGTACTGACTATTACTGCTCGCATGCCGAAGTGCACCTGTTAAAACAGGCATTCAATGTTCACGTTTGTAACTTACTTACTTACGTTTGTGAAAAACATTCTTCTGTTGCAAATTACATTTTTCCACTGTTTAAAAAATGGAAATAAAAAGAATGTACTTCTGTATTTAGTGTTTTGATGTTTTCTTTATTTAGTTTTCTGGGTTAATTAAACAAATATAATCATAAATGTACTTTAAGGTATTAAGTGGAGTAATTGGACAAAGCAATGTGTAGTGTAATCACTAAAAAAAATGTTATTACTGATGATTTTAAGTTAAATCAACTTGGCATTAAGTGTATTGAACTTAAAAAACTAAGTGTAATCAGTGTGCAAAGCAGTTGATACTACAGATGATTTTAAGTTAAGTCAACTTGGTATTCAGTGTATTGAATTCAAGCTTTTAAGTTAAATGCACTCAAGCTTCAAGTCCATTGTACTTTCTTTTTTAAGGCAACCGGTTTCCTCTGATTTTTTAAGTAGACTCAACTGAAATGGGTTTACAGTGCAGTATAATAAATATTTTTCATTAGATGTGTGGTTTGTTTAAATTGTGTTTCAAATGTGTGTGTGTGTGTGTTTCTATTCTCTGATCTGCAGAAGATGGGATTGATGCCAGACAAGAATGCATCCTTAAGGGACTGTGTGTCTACCTTAACGAGGATCCAGAGAAGCTGGTGAAGGAATACAAGGTATGTTAATTTACATATCATAATTTACATCCTCTCCCTCCCCGTCCTCTCCCTCTTCCCCACCGTCCTCCTCCTCGACCTCTCCCTCCTCTCCCTCGACCTCCCCGTCCTCTCCCTCCCCGTCCTCTCCCTCTCCCTCCTCCTCCTCCGACAGACAGACAGACTTGTCTCGATAATACTTACTATAACAATCCGAACATGTTAGTAGCAAAACAAACACTTTCATTGGCATATTTTTTACACAAATCAAAATTACCCACACATCCCCGTTGAAACTTACTTCTGGTTTCAGGCATGAATGGTTCCTATCATTCAGTTGCACTGCCAGCCAATGCTAAATTCAGCCCTGGTTCAAAAGTCCTGATGTTATCCTTTAAAGTAGCAAAACGTCTGCCAAAAAGGGCTTTCAGTATGCTTTTCATATGCCCGGATGTCATATCTACAAAAAAATATTAAGTACAATGTATTTAAATTTGAAAATTTTGTTTCATTACTAAAAAAAATTAAGTATGTTCTACTGATCTGTAGAAAAAGTTGATTTTGTGAATAACTTTAAGTTTAATGCACTCAAATAATTAAGTTTAGCCCTAACCACAACCAGAAGGCCTCATGAAATTTACTGAAATTTTAAACCTGTGTTCTGTTGTTGCTTGTTAATTTATCTTTTTTCTGCCAAATATAAGTTTTAAAAAATCATATTGATGATTGAGTGTTTTTACATTAAAATCAGTTTCTTCTCTTCCAGTTTCGTATGTTTTAGGGCTCATCCTGCACTCAGGAGTATTTACTAGATTTGCACCCAGTAAAAATGCTTACTTAGATTTTTATATCACACTGTGACTCTGAATTCACAGCCCCTGTAATCTAGTAGGCATGTGCAAGACCGACCACAGTGAACATCCTGCTTCAAACTCGTGTTTATAGTATAATGAGCTTTTATTTTGAAAACAACCGAAATCTTGTAATGTGTAGTGGTTATATAACTGGACTTATACGTGGTTTGCTATGTTTTATTTTTCAGGTGTTTCACGAGTTCAGCAGAGTGGTAGGGAAAAATCTTAGGGAGGACTTCTTTGAAGCTCTTGACCGTGTTTCCCCAAGCCTGATAAGCCTCTTCAAGAAGAAGAGAGGCCTGACCGGCAAGCTTTTGGCCGAGCTTTTACGTCAAGCAAAGGTAGGTTGTCTTTCAACTTCTTTATTATATAAGATGCATATGTAATTCTTTACATATCTAACACTATAACATAAACAACAGAAAATAGGCATTATTCTCAGGTTTCTTTTTTCAGACGAGTAATAGTAGGAGATGGTTTTTTTCAGTTGATGGTGGTTTTTCCCCGCTAGCTGGGCTACTGGGACGAGGGAGCATTCATGCTGTCCCACACCTGGGACTCTCTCCTCCAGAGACCATTGGACAGCGGGGGGCGCGGCCAGCCTGATAGACCTGTGAGATCCGTCAGGTTGACCACTCCTAGGAAGAACAACATATAAGGATATGTCACAGCGATCAGCTGACGCCTCTGAGAAAGACTGCAGATGACGGTCGAAACATGTCAAAGTAAAAAAACATCTACTATTACTCGTCTGAAAAGTACAGTTTTATTTGTTTTTCCCAAGTACAGTTTTAAGAACATAAATGTTATTGGGTGGGGGTAGCTTTTCTTTATCTTTTCCCTGGTACCTTTTTTGTCATCTCTTTATTCTTCTCCTTTCCTTTCCGCTCTTCTTTCCTGTCTTTTTTTCTGTACATTCTTAAGTGTCCTCCTTTTTCTTGAATCTCCTGTATCTTAACCTGTGCTTTGCACCTCTCCTTTTTTGCTTCATATCTTCTCTTCTGTTCTTCTCATCTGTCCATCTTCTTCCTCCTTCATTTCCCTTCATATTGTGTCCTCTTGTCTGCCTAGCCAGGAAATTTCAAATGATGTTCTAAAAATTGTGGTGAAAGTTCTGGCATTTAATTGACAAATACATGTAAATATCTTCAGCTAACTTGTGTTCTTTTGAGTACATTTTAGACTACTGAGCCCACTGAGACCAGATGCATATGTGTTCGGGGCCTGCCAGTTATCTTGGGGGATGATCCCTCAGACTTCTTCAGGACCAACACAGTAAGTAACTTAATTTCAAATTGTATACAATATGGTTTGCTGGCTTTGTAGCTAGGGACAGTCCCAGTCATGCTGAAAAGATTGGGAGGGGGGGATAATTACTTAAAGTACAGTTTATATAGGATGAAGCTTAATGATTATGTTCTCTCCTGGTCCATCTCTCTCTTTCTTTGCTATGCTGTCGCTGACTAGGAATCATTCAGTCAGACTGCAGTGGGAATCCTGTGCGTAGATGAGGAACATCATCAGCTGAACCCATCCAGAGTGGGCATAATCTTGGAAGGAAATGTTGTCATGAATGAACTGTCCAACCTGCCTCAGGCCTTCTGCATCCTTTTTGGACTGATTTATGCCCTTCACCTGGACTACCCAAAGTCCGTGAAGTACACTTTCCACTTTGTCCAGCAAGTGCTACTGAACCTGGGTAAAAGTGAGCTGGCACCAAAAATTCAAACACTGAAAAATCTGCTTACCTTGTAAGTTCCAGGTAGGCATTTTATGACATGTTTATGTTTGCTGTTGTGCACTCTTTGCATTGTAAGTTTTAAAGTTTCTTAACAGTTGCGTCAGAAGGGCAGGTCCCATCATTTATACTTGTTCAAGATGTCTAGTTTCTACTTGAACGGAGAGCCGTTACACATAATGCTGTATCTTAACAAAAGTCTTCACAAATCCACTGAAAAATTACAGACCGAGATGGGTTGGTAGTGATTAACCCATTTAAAAAAAAAAAAAAAAATGGTGCGACATAACTTGTTTTACCTTTTTTAAGTTTTTTATGTGAAGTAAAACCCAGTGCTGGGAAGTTTTATTCAGTACTGACTATTACTGCTCGCATGCCGAAGTGCACCTGTTAAAACAGGCATTCAATGTTCACGTTTGTAACTTACTTACTTACGTTTGTGAAAAACATTCTTCTGTTGCAAATTACATTTTTCCACTGTTTAAAAAATGGAAATAAAAAGAATGTACTTCTGTATTTAGTGTTTTGATGTTTTCTTTATTTAGTTTTCTGGGTTAATTAAACAAATATAATCATAAATGTACTTTAAGGTATTAAGTGGAGTAATTGGACAAAGCAATGTGTAGTGTAATCACTAAAAAAAATGTTATTACTGATGATTTTAAGTTAAATCAACTTGGCATTAAGTGTATTGAACTTAAAAAACTAAGTGTAATCAGTGTGCAAAGCAGTTGATACTACAGATGATTTTAAGTTAAGTCAACTTGGTATTCAGTGTATTGAATTCAAGCTTTTAAGTTAAATGCACTCAAGCTTCAAGTCCATTGTACTTTCTTTTTTAAGGCAACCGGTTTCCTCGGATTTTTTAAGTAGATTCAACTGAAATGGGTTTACAGTGCAGTATAATAAATATTTTTCATTAGATGTGTGGTTTGTTTAAATTGTGTTTCAAATGTGTGTGTGTGTGTTTCTATTCTCTGATCTGAGAAGATGGGATTGATGCCAGACAAGAATGCATCCTTAAGGGACTGTGTGTCTACCTTAACGAGGATCCAGAGAAGCTGGTGAAGGAATACAAGGTATGTTAATTTACATATCATAATTTACATCCTCTCCCTCCCCGTCCTCTCCCTCTTCCCCACCGTCCTCCTCCTCGACCTCTCCCTCCTCTCCCTCGACCTCCCCGTCCTCTCCCTCCCCGTCCTCTCCCTCTCCCTCCTCCTCCTCCGACAGACAGACAGACTTGTCTCGATAATACTTACTATAACAATCCGAACATGTTAGTAGCAAAACAAACACTTTCATTGGCATATTTTTTACACAAATCAAAATTACCCACACATCCCCGTTGAAACTTACTTCTGGTTTCAGGCATGAATGGTTCCTATCATTCAGTTGCACTGCCAGCCAATTCTAAATTCAGCCCTGGTTCAAAAGTCCTGATGTTATCCTTTAAAGTAGCAAAACGTCTGCCAAAAAGGGCTTTCAGTATGCTTTTCATATGCCCGGATGTCATATCTACAAAAAAATATTAAGTACAATGTATTTAAATTTGAAAATTTTGTTTCATTACTAAAAAAAATTAAGTATGTTCTACTGATCTGTAGAAAAAGTTGATTTTGTGAATAACTTTAAGTTTAATGCACTCAAATAATTAAGTTTAGCCCTAACCACAACCAGAAGGCCTCATGAAATTTACTGAAATTTTAAACCTGTGTTCTGTTGTTGCTTGTTAATTTATCTTTTTTCTGCCAAATATAAGTTTTAAAAAATCATATTGATTATTGAGTGTTTTTACATTAAAATCAGTTTCTTCTCTTCCAGTTTCGTATGTTTTAGGGCTCATCCTGCACTCAGGAGTATTTACTAGATTTGCACCCAGTAAAAATGCTTACTTAGATTTTTATATCACACTGTGACTCTGAATTCACAGCCCCTGTAATCTAGTAGGCATGTGCAAGACCGACCACAGTGAACATCCTGCTTCAAACTCGTGTTTATAGTATAATGAGCTTTTATTTTGAAAACAACCGAAATCTTGTAATGTGTAGTGGTTATATAACTGGACTTATACGTGGTTTGCTATGTTTTATTTTTCAGGTGTTTCACGAGTTCAGCAGAGTGGTAGGGAAAAATCTTAGGGAGGACTTCTTTGAAGCTCTTGACCGTGTTTCCCCAAGCCTGATAAGCCTCTTCAAGAAGAAGAGAGGCCTGACCGGCAAGCTTTTGGCCGAGCTTTTACGTCAAGCAAAGGTAGGTTGTCTTTCAACTTCTTTATTATATAAGATGCATATGTAATTCTTTACATATCTAACACTATAACATAAACAACAGAAAATAGGCATTATTCTCAGGTTTCTTTTTTCAGACGAGTAATAGTAGGAGATGGTTTTTTTCAGTTGATGGTGGTTTTTCCCCGCTAGCTGGGCTACTGGGACGAGGGAGCATTCATGCTGTCCCACACCTGGGACTCTCTCCTCCAGAGACCATTGGACAGCGGGGGGCGCGGCCAGCCTGATAGACCTGTGAGATCCGTCAGGTTGACCACTCCTAGGAAGAACAACATATAAGGATACGTCACAGCGATCAGCTGACGCCTCTGAGAAAGACTGCAGATGACGGTCGAAACATGTCAAAGTAAAAAAACATCTACTATTACTCGTCTGAAAAGTACAGTTTTATTTGTTTTTCCCAAGTACAGTTTTAAGAACATAAATGTTATTGGGTGGGGGTAGCTTTTCTTTATCTTTTCCCTGGTACCTTTTTTGTCATCTCTTTATTCTTCTCCTTTCCTTTCCGCTCTTCTTTCCTGTCTTTTTTTCTGTACATTCTTAAGTGTCCTCCTTTTTCTTGAATCTCCTGTATCTTAACCTGTGCTTTGCTCCTCTCCTTTTTTGCTTCATATCTTCTCTTCTGTTCTTCTCATCTGTCCATCTTCTTCCTCCTTCATTTCCCTTCATATTGTGTCCTCTTGTCTGCCTAGCCAGGAAATTTCAAATGATGTTCTAAAAATTGTGGTGAAAGTTCTGGCATTTAATTGACAAATACATGTAAATATCTTCAGCTAACTTGTGTTCTTTTGAGTACATTTTAGACTACTGAGCCCACTGAGACCAGATGCATATGTGTTCGGGGCCTGCCAGTTATCTTGGGGGATGATCCCTCAGACTTCTTCAGGACCAACACAGTAAGTAACTTAATTTCAAATTGTATACAATATGGTTTGCTGGCTTTGTAGCTAGGGACAGTCCCAGTCATGCTGAAAAGATTGGGAGGGGGGGATAATTACTTAAAGTACAGTTTATATAGGATGAAGCTTAATGATTATGTTCTCTCCTGGTCCATCTCTCTCTTTCTTTGCTATGCTGTCGCTGACTAGGAATCATTCAGTCAGACTGCAGTGGGAATCCTGTGCGTAGATGAGGAACATCATCAGCTGAACCCATCCAGAGTGGGCATAATCTTGGAAGGAAATGTTGTCATGAATGAACTGTCCAACCTGCCTCAGGCCTTCTGCATCCTTTTTGGACTGATTTATGCCCTTCACCTGGACTACCCAAAGTCCATGAAGTACACTTTCCACTTTGTCCAGCAAGTGCTACTGAACCTGGGTAAAAGTGAGCTGGCACCAAAAATTCAAACACTGAAAAATCTGCTTACCTTGTAAGTTCCAGGTAGGCATTTTATGACATGTTTATGTTTGCTGTTGTGCACTCTTTGCATTGTAAGTTTTAAAGTTTCTTAACAGTTGCGTCAGAAGGGCAGGTCCCATCATTTATACTTGTTCAAGATGTCTAGTTTCTACTTGAACGGAGAGCCGTTACACATAATGCTGTATCTTAACAAAAGTCTTCACAAATCCACTGAAAAATTACAGACCGAGATGGGTTGGTAGTGATTAACCCATTTTTTTAAAAAAATGGTGCGACATAACTTGTTTTACCTTTTTTAAGTTTTTTATGTGAAGTAAAACCCAGTGCTGGGAAGTTTTATTCAGTACTGACTATTACTGCTCGCATGCCGAAGTGCACCTGTTAAAACAGGCATTCAATGTTCACGTTTGTAACTTACTTACTTACGTTTGTGAAAAACATTCTTCTGTTGCAAATTACATTTTTCCACTGTTTAAAAAATGGAAATAAAAAGAATGTACTTCTGTATTTAGTGTTTTGATGTTTTCTTTATTTAGTTTTCTGGGTTAATTAAACAAATATAATCATAAATGTACTTTAAGGTATTAAGTGGAGTAATTGGACAAAGCAATGTGTAGTGTAATCACTAAAAAAAATGTTATTACTGATGATTTTAAGTTAAATCAACTTGGCATTAAGTGTATTGAACTTAAAAAACTAAGTGTAATCAGTGTGCAAAGCAGTTGATACTACAGATGATTTTAAGTTAAGTCAACTTGGTATTCAGTGTATTGAATTCAAGCTTTTAAGTTAAATGCACTCAAGCTTCAAGTCCATTGTACTTTCTTTTTTAAGGCAACCGGTTTCCTCGGATTTTTTAAGTAGATTCAACTGAAATGGGTTTACAGTGCAGTATAATAAATATTTTTCATTAGATGTGTGGTTTGTTTAAATTGTGTTTCAAATGTGTGTGTGTGTGTTTCTATTCTCTGATCTGCAGAAGATGGGATTGATGCCAGACAAGAATGCATCCTTAAGGGACTGTGTGTCTACCTTAACGAGGATCCAGAGAAGCTGGTGAAGGAATACAAGGTATGTTAATTTACATATCATAATTTACATCCTCTCCCTCCCCGTCCTCTCCCTCTTCCCCACCGTCCTCCTCCTCGACCTCTCCCTCCTCTCCCTCGACCTCCCCGTCCTCTCCCTCCCCGTCCTCTCCCTCTCCCTCCTCCTCCTCCGACAGACAGACAGACTTGTCTCGATAATACTTACTATAACAATCCGAACATGTTAGTAGCAAAACAAACACTTTCATTGGCATATTTTTTACACAAATCAAAATTACCCACACATCCCCGTTGAAACTTACTTCTGGTTTCAGGCATGAATGGTTCCTATCATTCAGTTGCACTGCCAGCCAATTCTAAATTCAGCCCTGGTTCAAAAGTCCTGATGTTATCCTTTAAAGTAGCAAAACGTCTGCCAAAAAGGGCTTTCAGTATGCTTTTCATATGCCCGGATGTCATATCTACAAAAAAATATTAAGTACAATGTATTTAAATTTGAAAATTTTGTTTCATTACTAAAAAAAATTAAGTATGTTCTACTGATCTGTAGAAAAAGTTGATTTTGTGAATAACTTTAAGTTTAATGCACTCAAATAATTAAGTTTAGCCCTAACCACAACCAGAAGGCCTCATGAAATTTACTGAAATTTTAAACCTGTGTTCTGTTGTTGCTTGTTAATTTATCTTTTTTCTGCCAAATATAAGTTTTAAAAAATCATATTGATTATTGAGTGTTTTTACATTAAAATCAGTTTCTTCTCTTCCAGTTTCGTATGTTTTAGGGCTCATCCTGCACTCAGGAGTATTTACTAGATTTGCACCCAGTAAAAATGCTTACTTAGATTTTTATATCACACTGTGACTCTGAATTCACAGCCCCTGTAATCTAGTAGGCATGTGCAAGACCGACCACAGTGAACATCCTGCTTCAAACTCGTGTTTATAGTATAATGAGCTTTTATTTTGAAAACAACCGAAATCTTGTAATGTGTAGTGGTTATATAACTGGACTTATACGTGGTTTGCTATGTTTTATTTTTCAGGTGTTTCACGAGTTCAGCAGAGTGGTAGGGAAAAATCTTAGGGAGGACTTCTTTGAAGCTCTTGACCGTGTTTCCCCAAGCCTGATAAGCCTCTTCAAGAAGAAGAGAGGCCTGACCGGCAAGCTTTTGGCCGAGCTTTTACGTCAAGCAAAGGTAGGTTGTCTTTCAACTTCTTTATTATATAAGATGCATATGTAATTCTTTACATATCTAACACTATAACATAAACAACAGAAAATAGGCATTATTCTCAGGTTTCTTTTTTCAGACGAGTAATAGTAGGAGATGGTTTTTTTCAGTTGATGGTGGTTTTTCCCCGCTAGCTGGGCTACTGGGACGAGGGAGCATTCATGCTGTCCCACACCTGGGACTCTCTCCTCCAGAGACCATTGGACAGCGGGGGGCGCGGCCAGCCTGATAGACCTGTGAGATCCGTCAGGTTGACCACTCCTAGGAAGAACAACATATAAGGATACGTCACAGCGATCAGCTGACGCCTCTGAGAAAGACTGCAGATGACGGTCGAAACATGTCAAAGTAAAAAAACATCTACTATTACTCGTCTGAAAAGTACAGTTTTATTTGTTTTTCCCAAGTACAGTTTTAAGAACATAAATGTTATTGGGTGGGGGTAGCTTTTCTTTATCTTTTCCCTGGTACCTTTTTTGTCATCTCTTTATTCTTCTCCTTTCCTTTCCGCTCTTCTTTCCTGTCTTTTTTTCTGTACATTCTTAAGTGTCCTCCTTTTTCTTGAATCTCCTGTATCTTAACCTGTGCTTTGCTCCTCTCCTTTTTTGCTTCATATCTTCTCTTCTGTTCTTCTCATCTGTCCATCTTCTTCCTCCTTCATTTCCCTTCATATTGTGTCCTCTTGTCTGCCTAGCCAGGAAATTTCAAATGATGTTCTAAAAATTGTGGTGAAAGTTCTGGCATTTAATTGACAAATACATGTAAATATCTTCAGCTAACTTGTGTTCTTTTGAGTACATTTTAGACTACTGAGCCCACTGAGACCAGATGCATATGTGTTCGGGGCCTGCCAGTTATCTTGGGGGATGATCCCTCAGACTTCTTCAGGACCAACACAGTAAGTAACTTAATTTCAAATTGTATACAATATGGTTTGCTGGCTTTGTAGCTAGGGACAGTCCCAGTCATGCTGAAAAGATTGGGAGGGGGGGATAATTACTTAAAGTACAGTTTATATAGGATGAAGCTTAATGATTATGTTCTCTCCTGGTCCATCTCTCTCTTTCTTTGCTATGCTGTCGCTGACTAGGAATCATTCAGTCAGACTGCAGTGGGAATCCTGTGCGTAGATGAGGAACATCATCAGCTGAACCCATCCAGAGTGGGCATAATCTTGGAAGGAAATGTTGTCATGAATGAACTGTCCAACCTGCCTCAGGCCTTCTGCATCCTTTTTGGACTGATTTATGCCCTTCACCTGGACTACCCAAAGTCCATGAAGTACACTTTCCACTTTGTCCAGCAAGTGCTACTGAACCTGGGTAAAAGTGAGCTGGCACCAAAAATTCAAACACTGAAAAATCTGCTTACCTTGTAAGTTCCAGGTAGGCATTTTATGACATGTTTATGTTTGCTGTTGTGCACTCTTTGCATTGTAAGTTTTAAAGTTTCTTAACAGTTGCGTCAGAAGGGCAGGTCCCATCATTTATACTTGTTCAAGATGTCTAGTTTCTACTTGAACGGAGAGCCGTTACACATAATGCTGTATCTTAACAAAAGTCTTCACAAATCCACTGAAAAATTACAGACCGAGATGGGTTGGTAGTGATTAACCCATTTTTTTAAAAAAATGGTGCGACATAACTTGTTTTACCTTTTTTAAGTTTTTTATGTGAAGTAAAACCCAGTGCTGGGAAGTTTTATTCAGTACTGACTATTACTGCTCGCATGCCGAAGTGCACCTGTTAAAACAGGCATTCAATGTTCACGTTTGTAACTTACTTACTTACGTTTGTGAAAAACATTCTTCTGTTGCAAATTACATTTTTCCACTGTTTAAAAAATGGAAATAAAAAGAATGTACTTCTGTATTTAGTGTTTTGATGTTTTCTTTATTTAGTTTTCTGGGTTAATTAAACAAATATAATCATAAATGTACTTTAAGGTATTAAGTGGAGTAATTGGACAAAGCAATGTGTAGTGTAATCACTAAAAAAAATGTTATTACTGATGATTTTAAGTTAAATCAACTTGGCATTAAGTGTATTGAACTTAAAAAACTAAGTGTAATCAGTGTGCAAAGCAGTTGATACTACAGATGATTTTAAGTTAAGTCAACTTGGTATTCAGTGTATTGAATTCAAGCTTTTAAGTTAAATGCACTCAAGCTTCAAGTCCATTGTACTTTCTTTTTTAAGGCAACCGGTTTCCTCGGATTTTTTAAGTAGATTCAACTGAAATGGGTTTACAGTGCAGTATAATAAATATTTTTCATTAGATGTGTGGTTTGTTTAAATTGTGTTTCAAATGTGTGTGTGTGTGTTTCTATTCTCTGATCTGCAGAAGATGGGATTGATGCCAGACAAGAATGCATCCTTAAGGGACTGTGTGTCTACCTTAACGAGGATCCAGAGAAGCTGGTGAAGGAATACAAGGTATGTTAATTTACATATCATAATTTACATCCTCTCCCTCCCCGTCCTCTCCCTCTTCCCCACCGTCCTCCTCCTCGACCTCTCCCTCCTCTCCCTCGACCTCCCCGTCCTCTCCCTCCCCGTCCTCTCCCTCTCCCTCCTCCTCCTCCGACAGACAGACAGACTTGTCTCGATAATACTTACTATAACAATCCGAACATGTTAGTAGCAAAACAAACACTTTCATTGGCATATTTTTTACACAAATCAAAATTACCCACACATCCCCGTTGAAACTTACTTCTGGTTTCAGGCATGAATGGTTCCTATCATTCAGTTGCACTGCCAGCCAATGCTAAATTCAGCCCTGGTTCAAAAGTCCTGATGTTATCCTTTAAAGTAGCAAAACGTCTGCCAAAAAGGGCTTTCAGTATGCTTTTCATATGCCCGGATGTCATATCTACAAAAAAATATTAAGTACAATGTATTTAAATTTGAAAATTTTGTTTCATTACTAAAAAAAATTAAGTATGTTCTACTGATCTGTAGAAAAAGTTGATTTTGCGAATAACTTTAAGTTTAATGCACTCAAATAATTAAGTTTAGCCCTAACCACAACCAGAAGGCCTCATGAAATTTACTGAAATTTTAAACCTGTGTTCTGTTGTTGCTTGTTAATTTATCTTTTTTCTGCCAAATATAAGTTTTAAAAAATCATATTGATTATTGAGTGTTTTTACATTAAAATCAGTTTCTTCTCTTCCAGTTTCGTATGTTTTAGGGCTCATCCTGCACTCAGGAGTATTTACTAGATTTGCACCCAGTAAAAATGCTTACTTAGATTTTTATATCACACTGTGACTCTGAATTCACAGCCCCTGTAATCTAGTAGGCATGTGCAAGACCGACCACAGTGAACATCCTGTTTCAAACTCGTGTTTATAGTATAATGAGCTTTTATTTTGAAAACAACCGAAATCTTGTAATGTGTAGTGGTTATATAACTGGACTTATACGTGGTTTGCTATGTTTTATTTTTCAGGTGTTTCACGAGTTCAGCAGAGTGGTAGGGAAAAATCTTAGGGAGGACTTCTTTGAAGCTCTTGACCGTGTTTCCCCAAGCCTGATAAGCCTCTTCAAGAAGAAGAGAGGCCTGACCGGCAAGCTTTTGGCCGAGCTTTTACGTCAAGCAAAGGTAGGTTGTCTTTCAACTTCTTTATTATATAAGATGCATATGTAATTCTTTACATATCTAACACTATAACATAAACAACAGAAAATAGGCATTATTCTCAGGTTTCTTTTTTCAGACGAGTAATAGTAGGAGATGGTTTTTTCAGTTGATGGTGGTTTTTCCCCGCTAGCTGGGCTACTGGGACGAGGGAGCATTCATGCTGTCCCACACCTGGGACTCTCTCCTCCAGAGACCATTGGACAGCGGGGGGCGCGGCCAGCCTGATAGACCTGTGAGATCCGTCAGGTTGACCACTCCTAGGAAGAACAACATATAAGGATACGTCACAGCGATCAGCTGACGCCTCTGAGAAAGACTGCAGATGACGGTCGAAACATGTCAAAGTAAAAAAACATCTACTATTACTCGTCTGAAAAGTACAGTTTTATTTGTTTTTCCCAAGTACAGTTTTAAGAACATAAATGTTATTGGGTGGGGGTAGCTTTTCTTTATCTTTTCCCTGGTACCTTTTTTGTCATCTCTTTATTCTTCTCCTTTCCTTTCCGCTCTTCTTTCCTGTCTTTTTTTCTGTACATTCTTAAGTGTCCTCCTTTTTCTTGAATCTCCTGTATCTTAACCTGTGCTTTGCACCTCTCCTTTTTTGCTTCATATCTTCTCTTCTGTTCTTCTCATCTGTCCATCTTCTTCCTCCTTCATTTCCCTTCATATTGTGTCCTCTTGTCTGCCTAGCCAGGAAATTTCAAATGATGTTCTAAAAATTGTGGTGAAAGTTCTGGCATTTAATTGACAAATACATGTAAATATCTTCAGCTAACTTGTGTTCTTTTGAGTACATTTTAGACTACTGAGCCCACTGAGACCAGATGCATATGTGTTCGGGGCCTGCCAGTTATCTTGGGGGATGATCCCTCAGACTTCTTCAGGACCAACACAGTAAGTAACTTAATTTCAAATTGTATACAATATGGTTTGCTGGCTTTGTAGCTAGGGACAGTCCCAGTCATGCTGAAAAGATTGGGAGGGGGGGATAATTACTTAAAGTACAGTTTATATAGGATGAAGCTTAATGATTATGTTCTCTCCTGGTCCATCTCTCTCTTTCTTTGCTATGCTGTCGCTGACTAGGAATCATTCAGTCAGACTGCAGTGGGAATCCTGTGCGTAGATGAGGAACATCATCAGCTGAACCCATCCAGAGTGGGCATAATCTTGGAAGGAAATGTTGTCATGAATGAACTGTCCAACCTGCCTCAGGCCTTCTGCATCCTTTTTGGACTGATTTATGCCCTTCACCTGGACTACCCAAAGTCCATGAAGTACACTTTCCACTTTGTCCAGCAAGTGCTACTGAACCTGGGTAAAAGTGAGCTGGCACCAAAAATTCAAACACTGAAAAATCTGCTTACCTTGTAAGTTCCAGGTAGGCATTTTATGACATGTTTATGTTTGCTGTTGTGCACTCTTTGCATTGTAAGTTTTAAAGTTTCTTAACAGTTGCGTCAGAAGGGCAGGTCCCATCATTTATACTTGTTCAAGATGTCTAGTTTCTACTTGAACGGAGAGCCGTTACACATAATGCTGTATCTTAACAAAAGTCTTCACAAATCCACTGAAAAATTACAGACCGAGATGGGTTGGTAGTGATTAACCCATTTAAAAAAAAAAAAAAAAATGGTGCGACATAACTTGTTTTACCTTTTTTAAGTTTTTTATGTGAAGTAAAACCCAGTGCTGGGAAGTTTTATTCAGTACTGACTATTACTGCTCGCATGCCGAAGTGCACCTGTTAAAACAGGCATTCAATGTTCACGTTTGTAACTTACTTACTTACGTTTGTGAAAAACATTCTTCTGTTGCAAATTACATTTTTCCACTGTTTAAAAAATGGAAATAAAAAGAATGTACTTCTGTATTTAGTGTTTTGATGTTTTCTTTATTTAGTTTTCTGGGTTAATTAAACAAATATAATCATAAATGTACTTTAAGGTATTAAGTGGAGTAATTGGACAAAGCAATGTGTAGTGTAATCACTAAAAAAAATGTTATTACTGATGATTTTAAGTTAAATCAACTTGGCATTAAGTGTATTGAACTTAAAAAACTAAGTGTAATCAGTGTGCAAAGCAGTTGATACTACAGATGATTTTAAGTTAAGTCAACTTGGTATTCAGTGTATTGAATTCAAGCTTTTAAGTTAAATGCACTCAAGTCCATTGTACTTTCTTTTTTAAGGCAACCGGTTTCCTCGGATTTTTTAAGTAGACTCAACTGAAATGGGTTTACAGTGCAGTATAATAAATATTTTTCATTAGATGTGTGGTTTGTTTAAATTGTGTTTCAAATGTGTGTGTGTGTGTTTCTATTCTCTGATCTGCAGAAGATGGGATTGATGCCAGACAAGAATGCATCCTTAAGGGACTGTGTGTCTACCTTAACGAGGATCCAGAGAAGCTGGTGAAGGAATACAAGGTATGTTAATTTACATATCATAATTTACATCCTCTCCCTCCCCGTCCTCTCCCTCTTCCCCACCGTCCTCCTCCTCGACCTCTCCCTCTTCTCCCTCGACCTCCCCGTCCTCTCCCTCCCCGTCCTCTCCCTCTCCCTCCTCCTCCTCCTCCTCCTCCGACAGACAGACAGACAGACTTGTCTCGATAATACTTACTATAACAATCCGAACATGTTAGTAGCAAAACAAACACTTTCATTGGCATATTTTTTACACAAATCAAAATTACCCACACATCCCCGTTGAAACTTACTTCTGGTTTCAGGCATGAATGGTTCCTATCATTCAGTTGCACTGCCAGCCAATGCTAAATTCAGCCCTGGTTCAAAAGTCCTGATGTTATCCTTTAAAGTAGCAAAACGTCTGCCAAAAAGGGCTTTCAGTATGCTTTTCATATGCCCGGATGTCATATCTACAAAAAAATATTAAGTACAATGTATTTAAATTTGAAAATTTTGTTTCATTACTAAAAAAAATTAAGTATGTTCTACTGATCTGTAGAAAAAGTTGATTTTGTGAATAACTTTAAGTTTAATGCACTCAAATAATTAAGTTTAGCCCTAACCACAACCAGAAGGCCTCATGAAATTTACTGAAATTTTAAACCTGTGTTCTGTTGTTGCTTGTTAATTTATCTTTTTTCTGCCAAATATAAGTTTTAAAAAATCATATTGATTATTGAGTGTTTTTACATTAAAATCAGTTTCTTCTCTTCCAGTTTCGTATGTTTTAGGGCTCATCCTGCACTCAGGAGTATTTACTAGATTTGCACCCAGTAAAAATGCTTACTTAGATTTTTATATCACACTGTGACTCTGAATTCACAGCCCCTGTAATCTAGTAGGCATGTGCAAGACCGACCACAGTGAACATCCTGTTTCAAACTCGTGTTTATAGTATAATGAGCTTTTATTTTGAAAACAACCGAAATCTTGTAATGTGTAGTGGTTATATAACTGGACTTATACGTGGTTTGCTATGTTTTATTTTTCAGGTGTTTCACGAGTTCAGCAGAGTGGTAGGGAAAAATCTTAGGGAGGACTTCTTTGAAGCTCTTGACCGTGTTTCCCCAAGCCTGATAAGCCTCTTCAAGAAGAAGAGAGGCCTGACCGGCAAGCTTTTGGCCGAGCTTTTACGTCAAGCAAAGGTAGGTTGTCTTTCAACTTCTTTATTATATAAGATGCATATGTAATTCTTTACATATCTAACACTATAACACAAACAACAGAAAATAGGCATTATTCTCAGGTTTCTTTTTTCAGACGAGTAATAGTAGGAGATGGTTTTTTTCAGTTGATGGTGGTTTTTCCCCGCTAGCTGGGCTACTGGGACGAGGGAGCATTCATGCTGTCCCACACCTGGGACTCTCTCCTCCAGAGACCATTGGACAGCGGGGGGCGCGGCCAGCCTGATAGACCTGTGAGATCCGTCAGGTTGACCACTCCTAGGAAGAACAACATATAAGGATACGTCACAGCGATCAGCTGACGCCTCTGAGAAAGACTGCAGATGACGGTCGAAACATGTCAAAGTAAAAAAACATCTACTATTACTCGTCTGAAAAGTACAGTTTTATTTGTTTTTCCCAAGTACAGTTTTAAGAACATAAATGTTATTGGGTGGGGGTAGCTTTTCTTTATCTTTTCCCTGGTACCTTTTTTGTCATCTCTTTATTCTTCTCCTTTCCTTTCCGCTCTTCTTTCCTGTCTTTTTTTCTGTACATTCTTAAGTGTCCTCCTTTTTCTTGAATCTCCTGTATCTTAACCTGTGCTTTGCTCCTCTCCTTTTTTGCTTCATATCTTCTCTTCTGTTCTTCTCATCTGTCCATCTTCTTCCTCCTTCATTTCCCTTCATATTGTGTCCTCTTGTCTGCCTAGCCAGGAAATTTCAAATGATGTTCTAAAAATTGTGGTGAAAGTTCTGGCATTTAATTGACAAATACATGTAAATATCTTCAGCTAACTTGTGTTCTTTTGAGTACATTTTAGACTACTGAGCCCACTGAGACCAGATGCATATGTGTTCGGGGCCTGCCAGTTATCTTGGGGGATGATCCCTCAGACTTCTTCAGGACCAACACAGTAAGTAACTTAATTTCAAATTGTATACAATATGGTTTGCTGGCTTTGTAGCTAGGGACAGTCCCAGTCATGCTGAAAAGATTGGGAGGGGGGGATAATTACTTAAAGTACAGTTTATATAGGATGAAGCTTAATGATTATGTTCTCTCCTGGTCCATCTCTCTCTTTCTTTGCTATGCTGTCGCTGACTAGGAATCATTCAGTCAGACTGCAGTGGGAATCCTGTGCGTAGATGAGGAACATCATCAGCTGAACCCATCCAGAGTGGGCATAATCTTGGAAGGAAATGTTGTCATGAATGAACTGTCCAACCTGCCTCAGGCCTTCTGCATCCTTTTTTGGACTGATTTATGCCCTTCACCTGGACTACCCAAAGTCCGTGAAGTACACTTTCCACTTTGTCCAGCAAGTGCTACTGAACCTGGGTAAAAGTGAGCTGGCACCAAAAATTCAAACACTGAAAAATCTGCTTACCTTGTAAGTTCCAGGTAGGCATTTTATGACATGTTTATGTTTGCTGTTGTGCACTCTTTGCATTGTAAGTTTTAAAGTTTCTTAACAGTTGCGTCAGAAGGGCAGGTCCCATCATTTATACTGTCGTGGAAAATTCTCCTTTTACGAGGTGGAGAGTTGCTAATTCTCAAAAGAAGAACTTCACGGTGGCGCTTGAATCAGATCTCTTTTAATACGTGCAGCACGGAGGAGAGGCCAGAGCATCTTCTCTCGAACCTTTACATTACAAGTCCTTTTATACAATACAGAGAGATATGGGGAGGTGACCTTACACTTAACAAATGGTGATCTTACATTACAATGGTTGTTTAAAGTTTAGTGTATTCTGTCTGTCTGGAGACAGTGACTCTGTGATAATCAAATAACATTTACATTCGTATGGTACTGTCTGCGAAAGAGGAGGCCCTCCTGTGGCTCTCTGACACCTCTGTTCAGAGATGTCTCCTGAGAGTCTAGGTAATTTCCCACAATACTTGTTCAAGATGTCTAGTTTCTACTTGAACGGAGAGCCGTTACACATAATGCTGTATCTTAACAAAAGTCTTCACAAATCCACTGAAAAATTACAGACCGAGATGGGTTGGTAGTGATTAACCCATTTAAAAAAAAAAAATGGTGCGACATAACTTGTTTTACCTTTTTTAAGTTTTTTATGTGAAGTAAAACCCAGTGCTGGGAAGTTTTATTCAGTACTGACTATTACTGCTCGCATGCCGAAGTGCACCTGTTAAAACAGGCATTCAATGTTCACGTTTGTAACTTACTTACTTACGTTTGTGAAAAACATTCTTCTGTTGCAAATTACATTTTTCCACTGTTTAAAAAATGGAAATAAAAAGAATGTACTTCTGTATTTAGTGTTTTGATGTTTTCTTTATTTAGTTTTCTGGGTTAATTAAACAAATATAATCATAAATGTACTTTAAGGTATTAAGTGGAGTAATTGGACAAAGCAATGTGTAGTGTAATCACTAAAAAAAATGTTATTACTGATGATTTTAAGTTAAATCAACTTGGCATTAAGTGTATTGAACTTAAAAAACTAAGTGTAATCAGTGTGCAAAGCAGTTGATACTACAGATGATTTTAAGTTAAGTCAACTTGGTATTCAGTGTATTGAATTCAAGCTTTTAAGTTAAATGTACTCAAGCTTCAAGTCCATTGTACTTTCTTTTTTAAGGCAACCGGTTTCCTCGGATTTTTTAAGTAGACTCAACTGAAATGGGTTTACAGTGCAGTATAATAAATATTTTTCATTAGATGTGTGGTTTGTTTAAATTGTGTTTCAAATGTGTGTGTGTGTGTTTCTATTCTCTGATCTGCAGAAGATGGGATTGATGCCAGACAAGAATGCATCCTTAAGGGACTGTGTGTCTACCTTAACGAGGATCCAGAGAAGCTGGTGAAGGAATACAAGGTATGTTAATTTACATATCATAATTTACATCCTCTCCCTCCCCGTCCTCTCCCTCTTCCCCACCGTCCTCCTCCTCGACCTCTCCCTCTTCTCCCTCGACCTCCCCGTCCTCTCCCTCTCCCTCCTCCTCCTCCTCCTCCTCCTCCGACAGACAGACAGACAGACAGACAGACAGACAGACTTGTCTCGATAATACTTACTATAACAATCCGAACATGTTAGTAGCAAAACAAACACTTTCATTGGCATATTTTTTACACAAATCAAAATTACCCACACATCCCCGTTCAAACTTACTTCTGGTTTCAGGCATGAATGGTTCCTATCATTCAGTTGCACTGCCAGCCAATGCTAAATTCAGCCCTGGTTCAAAAGTCCTGATGTTATCCTTTAAAGTAGCAAAACGTCTGCCAAAAAGGGCTTTCAGTATGCTTTTCATATGCCCGGATGTCATATCTACAAAAAAATATTAAGTACAATGTATTTAAATTTGAAAATTTTGTTTCATTACTAAAAAAAATTAAGTATGTTCTACTGATCTGTAGAAAAAGTTGATTTTGTGAATAACTTTAAGTTTAATGCACTCAAATAATTAAGTTTAGCCCTAACCACAACCAGAAGGCCTCATGAAATTTACTGAAATTTTAAACCTGTGTTCTGTTGTTGCTTGTTAATTTATCTTTTTTCTGCCAAATATAAGTTTTAAAAAATCATATTGATTATTGAGTGTTTTTACATTAAAATCAGTTTCTTCTCTTCCAGTTTCGTATGTTTTAGGGCTCATCCTGCACTCAGGAGTATTTACTAGATTTGCACCCAGTAAAAATGCTTACTTAGATTTTTATATCACACTGTGACTCTGAATTCACAGCCCCTGTAATCTAGTAGGCATGTGCAAGACCGACCACAGTGAACATCCTGTTTCAAACTCGTGTTTATAGTATAATGAGCTTTTATTTTGAAAACAACCGAAATCTTGTAATGTGTAGTGGTTATATAACTGGACTTATACGTGGTTTGCTATGTTTTATTTTTCAGGTGTTTCACGAGTTCAGCAGAGTGGTAGGGAAAAATCTTAGAGAGGACTTCTTTGAAGCTCTTGACCGTGTTTCCCCAAGCCTGATGAGCCTCTTCAAGAAGAAGAGAGGCCTGACCGGCAAGCTTTTGGCCGAGCTTTTACGTCAAGCAAAGGTAGGTTGTCTTTCAACTTCTTTATTATATAAGATGCATATGTAATTCTTTACATATCTAACACTATAACATAAACAACAGAAAATAGGCATTATTCTCAGGTTTCTTTTTTCAGACGAGTAATAGTAGGAGATGGTTTTTTTCAGTTGATGGTGGTTTTTCCCCGCTAGCTGGGCTACTGGGACGAGGGAGCATTCATGCTGTCCCACACCTGGGACTCTCTCCTCCAGAGACCATTGGACAGCGGGGGGCGCGGCCAGCCTGATAGACCTGTGAGATCCGTCAGGTTGACCACTCCTAGGAAGAACAACATATAAGGATACGTCACAGCGATCAGCTGACGCCTCTGAGAAAGACTGCAGATGACGGTCGAAACATGTCAAAGTAAAAAAACATCTACTATTACTCGTCTGAAAAGTACAGTTTTATTTGTTTTTCCCAAGTACAGTTTTAAGAACATAAATGTTATTGGGTGGGGGTAGCTTTTCTTTATCTTTTCCCTGGTACCTTTTTTGTCATCTCTTTATTCTTCTCCTTTCCTTTCCGCTCTTCTTTCCTGTCTTTTTTTCTGTACATTCTTAAGTGTCCTCCTTTTTCTTGAATCTCCTGTATCTTAACCTGTGCTTTGCTCCTCTCCTTTTTTGCTTCATATCTTCTCTTCTGTTCTTCTCATCTGTCCATCTTCTTCCTCCTTCATTTCCCTTCATATTGTGTCCTCTTGTCTGCCTAGCCAGGAAATTTCAAATGATGTTCTAAAAATTGTGGTGAAAGTTCTGGCATTTAATTGACAAATACATGTAAATATCTTCAGCTAACTTGTGTTCTTTTGAGTACATTTTAGACTACTGAGCCCACTGAGACCAGATGCATATGTGTTCGGGGCCTGCCAGTTATCTTGGGGGATGATCCCTCAGACTTCTTCAGGACCAACACAGTAAGTAACTTAATTTCAAATTGTATACAATATGGTTTGCTGGCTTTGTAGCTAGGGACAGTCCCAGTCATGCTGAAAAGATTGGGAGGGGGGGATAATTACTTAAAGTACAGTTTATATAGGATGAAGCTTAATGATTATGTTCTCTCCTGGTCCATCTCTCTCTTTCTTTGCTATGCTGTCGCTGACTAGGAATCATTCAGTCAGACTGCAGTGGGAATCCTGTGCGTAGATGAGGAACATCATCAGCTGAACCCATCCAGAGTGGGCATAATCTTGGAAGGAAATGTTGTCATGAATGAACTGTCCAACCTGCCTCAGGCCTTCTGCATCCTTTTTGGACTGATTTATGCCCTTCACCTGGACTACCCAAAGTCCGTGAAGTACACTTTCCACTTTGTCCAGCAAGTGCTACTGAACCTGGGTAAAAGTGAGCTGGCACCAAAAATTCAAACACTGAAAAATCTGCTTACCTTGTAAGTTCCAGGTAGGCATTTTATGACATGTTTATGTTTGCTGTTGTGCACTCTTTGCATTGTAAGTTTTAAAGTTTCTTAACAGTTGCGTCAGAAGGGCAGGTCCCATCATTTATACTTGTTCAAGATGTCTAGTTTCTACTTGAACGGAGAGCCGTTACACATAATGCTGTATCTTAACAAAGTCTTCACAAATCCACTGAAAAATTACAGACCGAGATGGGTTGGTAGTGATTAACCCATTTAAAAAAAAAAAAAAAAATGGTGCGACATAACTTGTTTTACCTTTTTTAAGTTTTTTATGTGAAGTAAAACCCAGTGCTGGGAAGTTTTATTCAGTACTGACTATTACTGCTCGCATGCCGAAGTGCACCTGTTAAAACAGGCATTCAATGTTCACGTTTGTAACTTACTTACTTACGTTTGTGAAAAACATTCTTCTGTTGCAAATTACATTTTTCCACTGTTTAAAAAATGGAAATAAAAAGAATGTACTTCTGTATTTAGTGTTTTGATGTTTTCTTTATTTAGTTTTCTGGGTTAATTAAACAAATATAATCATAAATGTACTTTAAGGTATTAAGTGGAGTAATTGGACAAAGCAATGTGTAGTGTAATCACTAAAAAAAATGTTATTACTGATGATTTTAAGTTAAATCAACTTGGCATTAAGTGTATTGAACTTAAAAAACTAAGTGTAATCAGTGTGCAAAGCAGTTGATACTACAGATGATTTTAAGTTAAGTCAACTTGGTATTCAGTGTATTGAATTCAAGCTTTTAAGTTAAATGCACTCAAGCTTCAAGTCCATTGTACTTTCTTTTTTAAGGCAACCGGTTTCCTTGGATTTTTTAAGTAGACTCAACTGAAATGGGTTTACAGTGCAGTATAATAAATATTTTTCATTAGATGTGTGGTTTGTTTAAATTGTGTTTCAAATGTGTGTGTGTGTGTTTCTATTCTCTGATCTGCAGAAGATGGGATTGATGCCAGACAAGAATGCATCCTTAAGGGACTGTGTGTCTACCTTAACGAGGATCCAGAGAAGCTGGTGAAGGAATACAAGGTATGTTAATTTACATATCATAATTTACATCCTCTCCCTCCCCGTCCTCTCCCTCTTCCCCACCGTCCTCCTCCTCGACCTCTCCCTCTTCTCCCTCGACCTCCCCGTCCTCTCCCTCCCCGTCCTCTCCCTCTCCCTCCTCCTCCTCCTCCTCCTCCTCCGACAGACAGACAGACAGACTTGTCTCGATAATACTTACTATAACAATCCGAACATGTTAGTAGCAAAACAAACACTTTCATTGGCATATTTTTTACACAAATCAAAATTACCCACACATCCCCGTTGAAACTTACTTCTGGTTTCAGGCATGAATGGTTCCTATCATTCAGTTGCACTGCCAGCCAATGCTAAATTCAGCCCTGGTTCAAAAGTCCTGATGTTATCCTTTAAAGTAGCAAAACGTCTGCCAAAAAGGGCTTTCAGTATGCTTTTCATATGCCCGGATGTCATATCTACAAAAAAATATTAAGTACAATGTATTTAAATTTGAAAATTTTGTTTCATTACTAAAAAAAATTAAGTATGTTCTACTGATCTGTAGAAAAAGTTGATTTTGTGAATAACTTTAAGTTTAATGCACTCAAATAATTAAGTTTAGCCCTAACCACAACCAGAAGGCCTCATGAAATTTACTGAAATTTTAAACCTGTGTTCTGTTGTTGCTTGTTAATTTATCTTTTTTCTGCCAAATATAAGTTTTAAAAAATCATATTGATTATTGAGTGTTTTTACATTAAAATCAGTTTCTTCTCTTCCAGTTTCGTATGTTTTAGGGCTCATCCTGCACTCAGGAGTATTTACTAGATTTGCACCCAGTAAAAATGCTTACTTAGATTTTTATATCACACTGTGACTCTGAATTCACAGCCCCTGTAATCTAGTAGGCATGTGCAAGACCGACCACAGTGAACATCCTGTTTCAAACTCGTGTTTATAGTATAATGAGCTTTTATTTTGAAAACAACCGAAATCTTGTAATGTGTAGTGGTTATATAACTGGACTTATACGTGGTTTGCTATGTTTTATTTTTCAGGTGTTTCACGAGTTCAGCAGAGTGGTAGGGAAAAATCTTAGAGAGGACTTCTTTGAAGCTCTTGACCGTGTTTCCCCAAGCCTGATGAGCCTCTTCAAGAAGAAGAGAGGCCTGACCGGCAAGCTTTTGGCCGAGCTTTTACGTCAAGCAAAGGTAGGTTGTCTTTCAACTTCTTTATTATATAAGATGCATATGTAATTCTTTACATATCTAACACTATAACACAAACAACAGAAAATAGGCATTATTCTCAGGTTTCTTTTTTCAGACGAGTAATAGTAGGAGATGGTTTTTTTCAGTTGATGGTGGTTTTTCCCCGCTAGCTGGGCTACTGGGACGAGGGAGCATTCATGCTGTCCCACACCTGGGACTCTCTCCTCCAGAGACCATTGGACAGCGGGGGGCGCGGCCAGCCTGATAGACCTGTGAGATCCGTCAGGTTGACCACTCCTAGGAAGAACAACATATAAGGATACGTCACAGCGATCAGCTGACGCCTCTGAGAAAGACTGCAGATGACGGTCGAAACATGTCAAAGTAAAAAAACATCTACTATTACTCGTCTGAAAAGTACAGTTTTATTTGTTTTTCCCAAGTACAGTTTTAAGAACATAAATGTTATTGGGTGGGGGTAGCTTTTCTTTATCTTTTCCCTGGTACCTTTTTTGTCATCTCTTTATTCTTCTCCTTTCCTTTCCGCTCTTCTTTCCTGTCTTTTTTTCTGTACATTCTTAAGTGTCCTCCTTTTTCTTGAATCTCCTGTATCTTAACCTGTGCTTTGCTCCTCTCCTTTTTTGCTTCATATCTTCTCTTCTGTTCTTCTCATCTGTCCATCTTCTTCCTCCTTCATTTCCCTTCATATTGTGTCCTCTTGTCTGCCTAGCCAGGAAATTTCAAATGATGTTCTAAAAATTGTGGTGAAAGTTCTGGCATTTAATTGACAAATACATGTAAATATCTTCAGCTAACTTGTGTTCTTTTGAGTACATTTTAGACTACTGAGCCCACTGAGACCAGATGCATATGTGTTCGGGGCCTGCCAGTTATCTTGGGGGATGATCCCTCAGACTTCTTCAGGACCAACACAGTAAGTAACTTAATTTCAAATTGTATACAATATGGTTTGCTGGCTTTGTAGCTAGGGACAGTCCCAGTCATGCTGAAAAGATTGGGAGGGGGGGATAATTACTTAAAGTACAGTTTATATAGGATGAAGCTTAATGATTATGTTCTCTCCTGGTCCATCTCTCTCTTTCTTTGCTATGCTGTCGCTGACTAGGAATCATTCAGTCAGACTGCAGTGGGAATCCTGTGCGTAGATGAGGAACATCATCAGCTGAACCCATCCAGAGTGGGCATAATCTTGGAAGGAAATGTTGTCATGAATGAACTGTCCAACCTGCCTCAGGCCTTCTGCATCCTTTTTGGACTGATTTATGCCCTTCACCTGGACTACCCAAAGTCCGTGAAGTACACTTTCCACTTTGTCCAGCAAGTGCTACTGAACCTGGGTAAAAGTGAGCTGGCACCAAAAATTCAAACACTGAAAAATCTGCTTACCTTGTAAGTTCCAGGTAGGCATTTTATGACATGTTTATGTTTGCTGTTGTGCACTCTTTGCATTGTAAGTTTTAAAGTTTCTTAACAGTTGCGTCAGAAGGGCAGGTCCCATCATTTATACTTGTTCAAGATGTCTAGTTTCTACTTGAACGGAGAGCCGTTACACATAATGCTGTATCTTAACAAAAGTCTTCACAAATCCACTGAAAAATTACAGACCGAGATGGGTTGGTAGTGATTAACCCATTTAAAAAAAAATAAAAATGGTGCGACATAACTTGTTTTACCTTTTTTAAGTTTTTTATGTGAAGTAAAACCCAGTGCTGGGAAGTTTTATTCAGTACTGACTATTACTGCTCGCATGCCGAAGTGCACCTGTTAAAACAGGCATTCAATGTTCACGTTTGTAACTTACTTACTTACGTTTGTGAAAAACATTCTTCTGTTGCAAATTACATTTTTCCACTGTTTAAAAAATGGAAATAAAAAGAATGTACTTCTGTATTTAACGTTTTGATATTTTCTTTATTTAGTTTTCTGGGTTAATTAAACAAATATAATCATAAATGTACTTTAAGGTATTAAGTGGAGTAATTGGACAAAGCAATGTGTAGTGTAATCACTAAAAAAATGTTTTATTACTGATGATTTTAAGTTAAATGAACTTGGCATTAAGTGTATTGAACTTAAAAAACTAAGTGTAATCAGTGTGCAAAGCAGTTGATACTACACTGCAAAAAGTCAGCTTTCAAAAACAAGAGAAAAAATACAAAAATTAGGGGAATATTACTTAAAATAAGCAAAATTATCTGCCAACAGAACAAGAAAATTAGGCTCGTCAAGATTCTAAAAAACAAGTAAATATATCTAACCCGAATGAACCCAGAAATACCTTAAAATTAGTGATTTTTTACTAATAACAAGTGCATTTTTCTTGATACAAATAAAATATATGAGACTTATTTTCTCAATATGTTGACAAATATTCTTAAATTAAGTAAATGCTAGTTCCACCATCTTGACATAATGCTATACACGAGGCATTACATTTCTTGAAACCAGCAAAGTTATACTAAAAACTATTGTACTTTTCTTGATTGAAAGACAATATTTAAGAATATTTTTCTCAATATGTAGGATCATTTTCTTGAATTGAGCCAAAAGCTGTGGAATTCATAAATAATATTAGTTCTTAATCATCAGTGATCTTGACAGTACTACAACAGGAAATGTCACTTACTTAAATGAAGACATGAATATAATTTCTTTTCACCTCTTTATTTAAGGTGCACTTGAACAGAACAAATCATCATAATTACTCACAATGTGTTCCTTTGAACAGTTTCAGCCAATAAAACAATTAATAACAGCAAAGATATGGCTGTTCATGGCTATGCAAACAGTACTGTAAAATGTATAACAATAAACATTTGACAGAGGAAAGTGCCGTACTAAACAAACCAGATGATCCAACATCTACTGGAAGTGGAGATCAATGTACAAGCCTACTCAGTGATGAACTTCCTCCACTCAGCCATACCTTTTTTGTATGAAGACGTCATGTCTCTGTCATGAATGGCATCCATGAGGACTTCAGTCTGGAGTACAGAGAGGAGTGTGGCTAGGCACTTTGGGTATGTGAGGTGAAAGGTGTAATAGCATGCCATGATGTACATCACACTGTCAGAGATGTCCTCCTTTGGGAAGATCAGCACAGGCATGGTTCCAATGGCCAGAATGCAGTTGGTCTCGCAGACAATCACCACAGGGCTGGAGAGAGGTCTAGTCTGAAGAAAGGTGTTGGCGTCTTCTGCAGACTGAAACACAAATAGAAATATAATCCCAATAACAAATCACTGTTTAGACACTAGAGCCAAGTAGTAAAACATATGAAAAACTGTATACTGTAAAGTACATGAAAAACTGCCATACATGTATGAATTTCTTACCTTGAGGATGTGAAGCATAGCCTCACTTGCATGCCCTAACTTCTTGGGTGGAGCAACAGGTGATGGGAAGATGTCTGGCAAAGCTTTCATTGTGGCAATGGTCTGCTTAACTGTGAAAAACAAAACAGTGTAATTGTATTTACTGAAATCACTTGTTCAAAAAACAACAACATGGAAACAAAGAAAGAGCAACGTGTCAAGAAACATTAGTGAGTGTGGTTGGGAGAGACAGCAAGGAGCAGTGAGCTGTATGTGATAAAATTAATAAAGCACATGGTGGGAGTGGTGAGGATGGCTGACAAGTTATGTAAATAGTGAACACTTGGTGGATGTCTGACACCGAGTAGCACAAACAGCACTACTGTGGCAAGCCTATGGATTCTCTATCAAGTGTGTGATTACCTTTATCTGCCAGTGGAGGTCTCATGACTTTTTTGAAAACTCCATAAAACTGGATCTTCTCACAAAAGGTCCCCCAGCGGTTCTTCAGTTCGGGTATGAATTGAGAGTTTCCTTGATCGAGGATCCGCTGCAGTTCATCCATTATCTACCACAGGAGGACAGATAGATAGAAAAATATCTTTTAAAATCTACATTCCAGTCAAAATCTAGCAAGTAAACTGTTTCTAGACCTATATGGAAGTGGAAATTATGGACTAACCTGCTTTATGAATTATGAAACAATTTGTGCAAAACAGAACTGGCAAATATCCACTTCCTTCATATTAAAAATGAAAAAATGGATAACATTTTATAATGTGCAAACTAATGACTTACTAGTTCACATTAAATATAAAATCAGTGAAAATGATTTGATTTGCTTACATGATCCACTTCTCTGAAGCAGGGATATGCTTGAAGTATCTTGGTAGGCCTGTCCTGCTCCTTCATAACATCAGAGTTAATGTAAGCCCGTCTTGCTTGGTATTCGAGGTCCAACAGTTGGGCAACATCCTTCTTGTTGGGTCTGGGCCTGAATTTGTATAGCTCCTGCAGAACTTTGTAGTGTCTTGCCTGGTTCTGTGGGCTGTCCGTAGTTTCAGGCCCTATTGTTGAAATGAAATTACAAATGAAATCAAGATTTGTGTTTCTACCATTACAGTTTGAAGAAACATACAAATATTCAAAGTTACTTACTTTCAGATGAATAAAGTGTCAAGTCAACAGGAGTGTTCTCCCTCCTTCTCCTCTTTCCAGCTGAACCACCAGAACCAGAACCTGAGGCTGTTACCATGACAAAAATAAATTTGATAATTAATATTCATTTAAAATAAAGGTGAAGTAGCATGTTAGTGAGTTACAGACATTAGCCCATTTTAATCTTGTCAGTAAATGTTTACTGATTTATTAATAAATGTCTGAAGTAGCACACTTATTATAAATCTTATAGTTTTAAAGTGAGGTTCTAAGAGATATGAAATGTAATAAATTAAAATAAATAAATAAAGGAATTCTCTCTTGTCAATACTGATAGTAGTTGTAATACAAAAACACAGTCTCAATATGTGCTCTTAGCATCCAACTGTTCAGCCTCTGGGGAACTGCCTCCAGACTGTGGTGATCTTTCCAAGATCAAAGTTGAAGCAATGGACCCACCTTCATCAGTGGATGACTCCAGGCTGCTGCTCTTGTTGCTGATGGCCCGTCGCCTCTTTCTCGAAGGAGTAGCTCCCCGTTTCCTTTTGGTGGGCGTCACATTCTGGACCCTTTTTAAAAGCTGCTTCTTCACAGATTCCTGACAAAAATACAGAGAGTAAGAATCACATTAATCAAAATTAAATCAAGCTATAAAAGCAGTGATCCTGAATAAAGCATATCCACCTACCCACTCAGCTCCACTGGCTGCAGATCTGTCCCGCAGCATTGGGTAGTACTCAATTAGACGCTTAGCCATTGCAGATAACTCACGGCTGCATGGACATTGGAAGTCATCCCCTGCGGCTCTCTTGATGGCAATCATGCTTGTTACTGTATTCCTTATTAAGCGACAGCGAAGCTCTTTGGAGAGTGTATAGTCACCTTCTTCTCCAGCACGCTGTTTTTCAAAGAAGGTGGTTCTTGACTGCTCCAGCTCCGTGTCTGTGTATACAACAAACTGAGGACTTACAAGCTGTACAGTTCTGCTGACACTGTCTCCTGGGGCTGAGAAGGATGAAGGGGTTGATCGGGTTGGGGTAGTGGGAGTAGAGGTGGCATCACAAGCTCCAGAGGTGCCTGGGCGCGGCTGGTCTAATTGTTCATACTGAAAAATATAAGCATTTATCTCACATAAACTTTAAGTGAATAATAGTGCACTAGAAACAACAACACAAAAAAGTAAATGTTTCACTGATGTTATAACACAGCATAGTTGAATATTCACACAATGTACAAATCTATTATCACCTCATTTTCACCATGTATGGTCCTCCAAATGGCCCTCCTCCTGAAAAAGTGCTCAGGCCCTGGAAAGAGGTCCCGCAAGTCCTCCTTGGAGATACTGGAAAGCATTTCTGTGCTAACATTAGCAGCTGAAAAACACATACAATTACACTGTAAATATACGTTTTTTTGGTATAACCTGGTTGGCATGTCACAATCTGTATTTGAAAGGGTGAGAATGTGCTGATGGCGGCAGCAGAGAAACTTCTGAAGCAGGAATATGAATGACATTTAATTTAAGTCGGCATGCAATTTCCAATAAAATCGCAAATGATTTTAGCACATCAACTAGTGCTTCTCATAAGTTACAGTGAGTATGGCCACCCACAATCTCCATCTTATGCTGAACTCAAGCCGGTTTCACGCCAAAACTTGCGCTGAGTTACCACATACACAATGAATGGGTTTGCCGCTACTGGCGGCCTGCGCCTTTGGCATGAAACTGGCTTCTCTCTTTTGAGTGCACACATACCCAGCACTAACCGGTATGCTAGTTCCACACCCTCCCGCCATCGCCACATAGATACCGCAAAAACCATGCTAACATTAGCTAACAAAACAGGCCAAAGTTAAATTAAGCCAACTACCCACAATTTGTTTCTTCCATCAATTTCAGCCAATAAAACGATATAAAGAACATCAAAGAAACAACCGTTCATTCGACTATAAAAGTTTTTTTTACATTAACAAGGTCAGCAAGCTAACTGCTTTACAGTTAGCATTAGCACTTGTTAGCTAACCTTACAATTAGCTTAACTTGCAAAGACAGTCAAAAGCAAATGTACGTTACCTTTCAATACTGCATACCTTTCATATCCATCCCCGAAACAACACTTCCATCTTCTTCCATTTCCAGTCCGTTTCCAACAGTCCAACAGTCCAAATTTCCAACAGTCCAAGTTCATATAGCAGTTAGCCCTCTACAACTGACCGCCTTTGACCCGCAGCCCGCCACTGACCCCTTTGGGCGCATTTGGAATGTACCATGTGATAAAATGGGGGTGACGTGTTATAGATATTGTACGAAGGGAGAATTGTATTAACTGATGGAGTCATAATTTGAAATTCATGCATAATATTTAAAGATTTAGCAACCAGCCCCTCCAATAAATTACGTTATATATAATAATAAAAAGGAGCTTAATTCAGAGAACTCCCCTATGCTGACAGACAATGTGAACAGCCAACTTTTCAGTCAGGTAGTTTCCCCCCCATTTTCTTTCAGATATTACAGGAAAACTTCTACGTGTTTACGCTTTGGATATAATTTTCGAAAATTTCAAAATGGTTTGCCGCTGCGTTATCTGCCTCATTTTCATCACTTTTTTATTGAAACTTTTACTGAGCCACATCAATCGAATGCACAGCCGCAGTCCTGACTTCAGGTTGCTCTGTGGTATTGACGCTTGTACAGAGGAATATCGAGTGTACAACTCATTCTATCATCATGTAAAGAGAAGACACTCCCTGCATCTTATTGAAAGGACCAGACCAGGAGGTGAACAGCCACAGGAGAGCCAAGGACCGCCGCAGCAACAAGTGAGTAACTTTGCTAGAATTAGCCCTGTTTTTTTCATACATGACGTCCTTTTAGCTGTAGGACCCTCTGACTGACAGATGACTCGTTGCTTGAGCCAGCATATGAAATGAAACTATTGTTGACAAAGTGATAATTTACGATCGGAAGTTTTGTCTGTTTTATTTTGACATTTACCGGATGTTTTGTACGACTTGGACGAAGATTGACGATTGATGGCGGCGTAAAAAGTAGACTGCACAGGAAGTGAAACGCACAGACCATGGTGTACATTTCAAAATAAAATATAACGGAAAAAAACAACCTAAAATCATTAATCATGTGTTTGTCAACATTACCGTAAGTTCACATGCTGTCCTTCAGTCGGGTCCTAAAGCTAACAGGACGTTATATATGATGACATATTGATTATAGATCAGTTGGACTTGTATGCAAATTCACTGCTTGGTTCGTATAAAAAATATTCAATCTATAATGAAAATAAAATATGTCTGCGAAAATAAGTAAAATATGAAGTTTTTTTTTTTTTTGTGTGTGACCCAGCACATCATCCAACCTGATCAACCTCCTCAGGATTCCAGCATCTCCAGTCACCAGCTTTGTACAGCTGACACAGATGAAGGGCAAATTGACATTAACCAGGACAGAGCTGCCACAGTACAAACAGTAAGTTACTCTACTGGTGACAATCTACTGAAATGGATGTATTGGTACAGTACAGTAATGTGTGACTTGACACCTAATTTATGAATGATAAGACAAAATGTTATATTTAAGGTAATATGTACTAGATGTAGTGAGCAAAGATGATTTAACATTCAAGTGACTATCTATAAGGACTATTTCTTCTGTGATTAACATTGTACTTTACGTGTTACTTTGAATGTCAGATTACGTTACATCAGGATACTGATTAAAATTTCCACTGTTTTAGGGTCTGACAACACAGGCCACTGTCTCTCACAGGTAAGATTTCTTTGTTGTATTTCTTTCAAAACAGACCACAGTTTTTTCATGTACAGTTACACAGTGTGTTGAACCAGTTATGTTTGATGGTCAATCTTCCTGCCTTGTTATCCAATTCACTACAGTCACACAAATATCATGAAGTTGTGTTGTGTTTTTTTGTAATTTTCAGAAAGGCATGAATGACATTGTTGCTGGTGTGCAGCAGTATCAGTCATCACTGGTGACAAACCTCAGGAGCCAGATCGAGCAGGTTCTAAAGAAGCATTTGGAATACACATCAGGAATACCAACCTTTTCAAACAATACACTTTGATCAAAATGTGATGGCGTATGAAGTTGAGGTTCCACATCTTGCACAGGCCACTGAGTTGGTGGATGCAGAGAAGCTGGTGGATTTTACCTCTTATTACACAATCAGCAGCAAGAGCCAAACCTTTGTGCAAGTAAAATACCATCTTGGGGATGTAATAGAATTATACAACAGTGAAAAATAACTCACAGTGCTCCCCAGATATCACATGGCATTCTGTTAAAGCAGCTACTTAAAGCAACTTGTCAATAATAAAGATGCAAAAGATATGATTCTCATCAAGACAGTCGAAAACGAGGGGTTCAGCGTGCACTTTATCAGAATCAAATTGTGTGTTTTCTTTTTTCTTTTTGGGCTATGTTTTACATGAGGACATTGTTTGGTTGTGCTGTTTAGACACTTGCAAATTAGTCTAAAAAATCAAATCTAAAAAATAATTTTGATAAAATCGAGATTGTGATTGTATTATTAAAAAAATTGTGACATGATATTTTTGCCATTTTTCCCACCCCTAGATGAGAACTATTGAATTAGTTTGAAATGTTACATGTTAAATGTTTAAATATGAATTGTCAGTTTAAAGTAGGCTACTGTGCCAACTGTACATTATAAATACATATTTTCTATTGTTTAATTGAAAATAAAACAGTGGATTCCATTTGGCTGCCGTGTTTTATATGAAGAGATAAAAATGTGTAAAAGTCATAATTTCTTATTTCATGCTTGAAATAAGATTTTTTTACTTTGAAAAAGCATTGTTATACTTGTGAGTGTTGTTGAAATGGCTTTATAACTGTTGATATTCTAATTTCAAGCATATATTACTCAGAATAGGAAGTAAAATCTAAGTAACAAGCTTTAAAATCTTATTGAGATAATTAAGGAGAAAAATGCTTAAAACAAGTGAAATACTCTAACATAAAAATTACTTCGTAAGAAGAATTATCTTATCAGACAAAAAATAAGAAAATATTACCTAAATCTAAGATATTTAAGCTTACTTAGATTTCGCTTTTTGCAGTGTACAGATGATTTTAAGTTAAGTCAACTTGGTATTCAGTGTATTGAATTCAAGCTTTTAAGTTAAATGCACTCAAGCTTCAAGTCCATTGTACTTTCTTTTTTAAGGCAACCGGTTTCCTCGGATTTTTTAAGTAGACTCAACTGAAATGGGTTTACAGTGCAGTATAATAAATATTTTTCATTAGATGTGTGGTTTGTTTAAATTGTGTTTCAAATGTGTGTGTGTGTGTTTCTATTCTCTGATCTGCAGAAGATGGGATTGATGCCAGACAAGAATGCATCCTTAAGGGACTGTGTGTCTACCTTAACGAGGATCCAGAGAAGCTGGTGAAGGAATACAAGGTATGTTAATTTACATATCATAATTTACATCCTCTCCCTCCCCGTCCTCTCCCTCTTCCCCACCGTCCTCCCCCTCGACCTCTCCCTCCTCTCCCTCGACCTCCTCCTCGTCCTTTCCTTCGTCCTCTCCCTCTCCCTCCTCCTCCTCCTCCTCCTCCGACAGACAGACTTGTCTCGATAATACTTACTATAACAATCCGAACATGTTATTAGCAAAACAAACACTTACATTGGCATATTTTTTACACAATTCAAAATTACCCACACATCCCCGTTCAAACTTACTTCTGGTTTCAGGCATAAATGGTTCCTATCATTCAGTTGCACTGCCAGCCAATGCTAAATTCAGCCCAGGTTCAAAAGTCCTGATGTTATCCTTTAAAGTAGCAAAACGTCTGCCAAAAAGGGCTTTCAGTATGCTTTTCATATGCCCGGATGTCATATCTACAAAAAAATATTAAGTACAATGTATTTAAATTTGAAAATTTTGTTTCATTACTAAAAAAAATTAAGTATGTTCTACTGATCTGCAGAAAAAGTTGATTTTGTGAATAACTTTAAGTTTAATGCACTCAAATAATTAAGTTTTAGCCCTAACAACAACCAGAAGGCCTCATGAAATTTACTGAAATTTTAAACCTGTGTTCTGTTGTTGCTTGTTAATTTATCTTTTTTCTGCCAAATATAAGTTTTAAAAAATCATATTGATTATAGAGTGTTTTTACATTAAAATCAGTTTCTTCTCTTCCAGTTTCGTATGTTTTAGGGCTCATCCTGCACTCAGGAGTATTTACTAGATTTGCACCCAGTAAAAATGCTTACTTAGATTTTTATATCACACTGTGACTCTGAATTCACAGCCCCTGTAATCTAGTAGGCATGTGCAAGACCGACCACAGTGAACATCCTGCTTCAAACTCGTGTTTATAGTATAATGAGCTTTTATTTTGAAAACAACCGAAAGCGCGTTATAATTACTGCACACTTGAATTTAACATCGCCCCTCCCCCACAACGGTTACCTGCTGCATGTTTGACAGGTTGAATTGACATTCGGCTGCAACTTGTCTCAGTGAGAGGTTTCTACCTGCCATGTGGTTCCTTCCTTTTTATTCACTGGATATTTATGAGCAGTGGAAACTTATTTGAACTTAGCAACTGTGGACATTTTTGGCTGCTAGCTTGCGGACGTTTTCGGCTGCTAGCTCGCGGACGTTTTCGGCTGCTAGCTTGCGGACGTTTTCGGCTGCTAGCTCGCGGACGTTTTCGGCTGCTAGCTTGCGGACGTTTTCGGCTGCTAGCTCGCCGACTTTTCGGTTGCAACTTGCGGACATTTTCGGCTGTTGGCAGAGGACAGTTTTTCGTGTGGCAGTTCGCCACTTTTTCACAGGAGAGGCTGTTTTTAAGCTGTGGACAACTGTTTCAACCAGTTCAACGGACATTTTTTTTATTGTTCATTCTTTCGGCGGACACCGCCCCACTTTGAACCCGCGCCCCAGCAAAGAAAGGAGGGTGGACGGGACAAACGCTGCGCTAAGGTCCTCTGAATTTGGTGAGTAATTATTGTATGTCACTTGCATGCCTCGTTTTTGTAGCAGACGTTACTGTCAGAACATTTTCTCTCTAAATTTGCTTTGTTAAACTGTTGAGGGTAATCAGGAGAGATGCTTTTGGAGGTGCTAGCCTGACATCAGTCAGATAATACATCGATGGCCCGCTCTTTTCACAGAAATCCAGGTTTGTATGACTGTTTGTATTTACAAAAAAAAATTGTGGACTTGTTTATTCTTAATGTAATGTTGAGTTAAATGAGTAAAAAAATGACTTAATTAATTCCTTACACAGCTCGTGGCTGCCTTACTGTCTGATTTTAAAAGATGCATTATTCTTAGCAGCATTTTTATGCTTGCACTGCTCCTGTAACCTTTGTATCATATGTTTAAAATTTTTAGACTTTATATCATATGTATCAAGGCGCAGTTACAGAGGCACTGAGACATTTTTTAAAATCAGACAGCAAAGTATGCACAAGATGTATACATAAAATTCCCAGTTGTTTCACCCCTGATAATTATTTTAGGCCTCCAGAATTGTATTTGATACTTGTCCAGATCATATACATGGGAAAATTCAATGTGAATCTGGAAAATTTGTATAACCATTTGGGAGTGTTTTTAACAGTGTGTGACCCAAATCTTGTAATGTGTAGTGGTTATATAACTGGACTTATACGTGGTTTGCTATGTTTTATTTTTCAGGTGTTTCACGAGTTCAGCAGAGTGGTAGAGAAAAATCTTAGAGAGGACTTCTTTGAAGCTCTTGACCGTGTTTCCCCAAGCCTGATAAGCCTCTTCAAGAAGAAGAGAGGCCTGACCGGCAAGCTTTTGGCCGAGCTTTTACGTCAAGCAAAGGTAGGTTGTCTTTCAACTTCTTTATTATATAAGATGCATATGTAATTCTTTACATATCTAACACTATAACATAAACAACAGAAAATAGGCATTATTCTCAGGTTTCTTTTTTCAGACGAGTAATAGTAGGAGATGGTTTTTTTCAGTTGATGGTGGTTTTTCCCCGCTAGCTGGGCTACTGGGACGAGGGAGCATTCATGCTGTCCCACACCTGGGACTCTCTCCTCCAGAGACCATTGGACAGCGGGGGGCGCGGCCAGCCTGATAGACCTGTGAGATCCGTCAGGTTGACCACTCCTAGGAAGAACAACATATAAGGATACGTCACAGCGATCAGCTGACGCCTCTGAGAAAGACTGCAGATGACGGTCGAAACATGTCAAAGTAAAAAAACATCTACTATTACTCGTCTGAAAAGTACAGTTTTATTTGTTTTTCCCAAGTACAGTTTTAAGAACATAAATGTTATTGGGTGGGGGTAGCTTTTCTTTATCTTTTCCCTGGTACCTTTTTTGTCATCTCTTTATTCTTCTCCTTTCCTTTCCGCTCTTCTTTCCTGTCTTTTTTTCTGTACATTCTTAAGTGTCCTCCTTTTTCTTGAATCTCCTGTATCTTAACCTGTGCTTTGCTCCTCTCCTTTTTTGCTTCATATCTTCTCTTCTGTTCTTCTCATCTGTCCATCTTCTTCCTCCTTCATTTCCCTTCATATTGTGTCCTCTTGTCTGCCTAGCCAGGAAATTTCAAATGATGTTCTAAAAATTGTGGTGAAAGTTCTGGCATTTAATTGACAAATACATGTAAATATCTTCAGCTAACTTGTGTTCTTTTGAGTACATTTTAGACTACTGAGCCCACTGAGACCAGATGCATATGTGTTCGGGGCCTGCCAGTTATCTTGGGGGATGATCCCTCAGACTTCTTCAGGACCAACACAGTAAGTAACTTAATTTCAAATTGTATACAATATGGTTTGCTGGCTTTGTAGCTAGGGACAGTCCCAGTCATGCTGAAAAGATTGGGAGGGGGGGATAATTACTTAAAGTACAGTTTATATAGGATGAAGCTTAATGATTATGTTCTCTCCTGGTCCATCTCTCTCTTTCTTTGCTATGCTGTCGCTGACTAGGAATCATTCAGTCAGACTGCAGTGGGAATCCTGTGCGTAGATGAGGAACATCATCAGCTGAACCCATCCAGAGTGGGCATAATCTTGGAAGGAAATGTTGTCATGAATGAACTGTCCAACCTGCCTCAGGCCTTCTGCATCCTTTTTGGACTGATTTATGCCCTTCACCTGGACTACCCAAAGTCCATGAAGTACACTTTCCACTTTATCCAGCAAGTGCTACTGAACCTGGGTAAAAGTGAGCTGGCACCAAAAATTCAAACACTGAAAAATCTGCTTACCTTGTAAGTTCCAGGTAGGCATTTTATGACATGTTTATGTTTGCTGTTGTGCACTCTTTGCATTGTAAGTTTTAAAGTTTCTTAACAGTTGCGTCAGAAGGGCAGGTCCCATCATTTATACTTGTTCAAGATGTCTAGTTTCTACTTGAACGGAGAGCCGTTACACATAATGCTGTATCTTAACAAAAGTCTTCACAAATCCACTGAAAAATTACAGACCGAGATGGGTTGGTAGTGATTAACCCATTTTTAAAAAAAAATGGTGCGACATAACTTGTTTTACCTTTTTTAAGTTTTTCATGTGAAGTAAAACCCAGTGCTGGGAAGTTTTATTCAGTACTGACTATTACTGCTCGCATGCCGAAGTGCACCTGTTAAAACAGGCATTCAATGTTCACGTTTGTAACTTACTTACTTACGTTTGTGAAAAACATTCTTCTGTTGCAAATTACATTTTTCCACTGTTTAAAAAATGGAAATAAAAAGAATGTACTTCTGTATTTCACGTTTTGATGTTTTCTTTATTTAGTTTTCTGGGTTAATTAAACAAATATAATCACAAATGTACTTTAAGGTATTAAGTGGAGTAATTGGACAAAGCAATGTGTAGTGTAATCACTAAAAAAAATGTTATTACTGATGATTTTAAGTTAAATGAACTTGGCATTAAGTGTATTGAACTTAAAAAACTAAGTGTAATCAGTGTGCAAAGCAGTTGATACTACAGATGATTTTAAGTTAAGTCAACTTGGTATTCAGTGTATTGAATTCAAGCTTTTAAGTTAAATGCACTCAAGCTTCAAGTCCATTGTACTTTCTTTTTTAAGGCAACCGGTTTCCTCTGATTTTTTAAGTAGACTCAACTGAAATGGGTTTACAGTGCAGTATAATAAATATTTTTCATTAGATGTGTGGTTTGTTTAAATTGTGTTTCAAATGTGTGTGTGTGTGTTTCTATTCTCTGATCTGCAGAAGATGGGATTGATGCCAGACAAGAATGCATCCTTAAGGGACTGTGTGTCTACCTTAACGAGGATCCAGAGAAGCTGGTAAAGGAATACAAGGTATGTTAATTTACATTTCATAATTTATATCCTCTCCCTCCCCGTCCTCTCCCTCTTCCCCACCGTCCTCCCCCTCGACCTCTCCCTCGACCTCCTCCTCGTCCTTTCCTTCGTCCTCTCCCTCTCCCTCCTCCTCAGACAGACAGAAAGACTTGTCTCGATAATACTTACTATAACAATCCGAACATGTTAGTAGCAAAACAAACACTTTCATTGGCATATTTTTTACACAAATCAAAATTACCCACACATCCCCGTTCAAACTTACTTCTGGTTTCAGGCATAAATGGTTCCTATCATTCAGTTGCACTGCCAGCCAATGCTAAATTCAGCCCAGGTTCAAAAGTCCTGATGTTATCCTTTAAAGTAGCAAAATGTCTGCCAAAAAGGGCTTTCAGTATGCTTTTCAGTATAATAAATATTTTTCATTAGATGTGTGGTTTGTTTAAATTGTGTTTCAAATGTGTGTGTGTGTGTGTGTTTCTATTCTCTGATCTGCAGAAGATGGGATTGATGCCAGACAAGAATGCATCCTTAAGGGACTGTGTGTCTACCTTAACAAGGATCCAGAGAAGCTGGTGAAGGAATACAAGGTATGTTAATTTACATATCATAATTTATATCCTCTCCCTCCCCGTCCTCTCCCTCTTCCCCACCGTCCTCCCCCTCGACCTCTCCCTCGACCTCCTCCTCGTCCTTTCCTTCGTCCTCTCCCTCTCCCTCCTCCTCCGACAGACAGACAGACAGAAAGACTTGTCTCGATAATACTTACTATAACAATCCGAACATGTTAGTAGCAAAACAAACACTTTCATTGGCATATTTTTTACACAAATCAAAATTACCCACACATCCCCGTTCAAACTTACTTCTGGTTTCAGGCATAAATGGTTCCTATCATTCAGTTGCACTGCCAGCCAATGCTAAATTCAGCCCAGGTTCAAAAGTCCTGATGTTATCCTTTAAAGTAGCAAAATGTCTGCCAAAAAGGGCTTTCAGTATGCTTTTCAGTATAATAAATATTTTTCATTAGATGTGTGGTTTGTTTAAATTGTGTTTCAAATGTGTGTGTGTGTGTGTGTTTCTATTCTCTGATCTGCAGAAGATGGGATTGATGCCAGACAAGAATGCATCCTTAAGGGACTGTGTGTCTACCTTAACAAGGATCCAGAGAAGCTGGTGAAGGAATACAAGGTACCGTAAATTCCGGACTATAAGCCGCTACTTTTTTCTCACACTTCGAGCACTGCGGCTTCTACTCCGGTGCGGCTTATTTATGGATTTTTTATGGGGGACAATGAGCTTCTGCCGCAAAAACATTTGACTTCGTCACGTCGGATCTTAATAATCAGTCATTTTGCGCTTCATGCACGCACCCTCATCATGGAAAACACACGGAGAAATACATATGATGCAGCTTTCAAGTTAAAGGCGATCGAGCTGGCTGTCAAAGAAGCTAACAGAGCTGCTGCACGTTAAGATGACACTGACAGCGACAACAGAGACTGAGGAAGTGAGTAATGAAGTCATTCTGAGGCAGTGAATGGATGGACTTTTTCTTGTGAAATATATTACGGTCATCTTTTTCATCAGCCGTGTTACAGACACCGTCGGCTAGGCTTCGTATTGTAACGGTTCATGTTGTAAAGTCAGTAGTTGATAATGTGTTCATAATTCCGATTATGTGGAGAGTCAGTGAATGCACCAGCGAGAACGTGTTGAGTGGCTGTATGAGAGAACGCTGGGGGAGAGAGTTGGATTGTTACGGCAAGTTATGTGTTGTTCTCTGCTGTAAACGGCGTGGTCACGGCCGACAGTGATCGGGTTATTAAAAGTTATTATTTGAACGCTCTCGTCGTCCTTTAACGTCCGTACGGACGCTACAGTATTTGCGGATGTTACCGGTAGCCTACGTCTGTGTAAATAGCTCTTGTTATAGCGTGGACACCTGCGGCTTATAATCAAGTGCGGCTTATATATGTACAAATACATTTATTTACTTATTTTTAGCCGGTGCGGCTTATATCCAGGTGCGCTCAATAGTACGGAATTTACGGTATGTTAATTTACATATCATAATTTATATCCTCTCCCTCCCCGTCCTCTCCCTCTTCCCCACCGTCCTCCCCCTCGACCTCTCCCTCGACCTCCTCCTCGTCCTTTCCTTCGTCCTCTCCCTCTCCCTCTCCCTCCTCCTCCTCCTCCTCCTCCAACAGACAGACAGACAGACTTGTCTCGATAATACTTACTATAACAATCCGAACATGTTAGTAGCAAAACAAACACTTTCATTGGCATATTTTTTACACAAATCAAAATTACCCACACATCCCCGTTCAAACTTACTTCTGGTTTCAGGCATAAATGGTTCCTATCATTCAGTTGCACTGCCAGCCAATGCTAAATTCAGCCCAGGTTCAAAAGTCCTGATGTTATCCTTTAAAGTAGCAAAATGTCTGCCAAAAAGGGCTTTCAGTATGCTTTTCAGTATAATAAATATTTTTCATTAGATGTGTGGTTTGTTTAAATTGTGTTTCAAATGTGTGTGTGTGTGTGTGTGTGTTTCTATTCTCTGATCTGCAGAAGATGGGATTGATGCCAGACAAGAATGCATCCTTAAGGGACTGTGTGTCTACCTTAACGAGGATCCAGAGAAGCTGGTGAAGGAATACAAGGTATGTTAATTTACATATCATAATTTATATCCTCTCCCTCCCCGTCCTCTCCCTCTTCCCCACCGTCCTCCCCCTCGACCTCTCCCTCCTCTCCCTCGACCTCCTCCTCGTCCTTTCCTTCGTCCTCTCCCTCCTCCGACAGACAGACTGACTGACTGACTGACTGACTGACTTGTCTCGATAATACTTACTATAACAATCCGAACATGTTAGTAGTGAAGTGTATTTTACATGCGACAATGTAATGTAAATAAGTATATGAAGTGTAAATGTGTTGCTGGAACATGTGAGCCTTTTGTGGGACAAATGGTGTTCTTAAAGTTAGAGGTTGATTTAACATCAAAGACAATGTAGGGGTTTATTTATGAGGGTATTCCTTAAGACTGAGAGAGATAAACAATTTAGTATTGAAGTGAGAACAGACTCTTAGGCTACATTGGGGGAGATAAGAAGTCACCTCACAGTGACCTATGGTAACCTTTGAGGCCATATGTCCTGAGGAACCACAGGGGGTGCAGGACTGTAGGAGCCTGAATGATCAAAGCTTAAATGAAGTCGTAAATGTCTTGATGAGACCAATACTGTATAAATAAGAAGGTTTTCTCATTGTTCGAGAGGATCACATTTGGCTGGTGACTCTCCCAGGTGCCATGGCAAACCTGGACTTATGCTGTTTCTTGACTTTGTAAATAAATGTCTTACATTACAAGCAAGTCAGTGTCAGCGGATATTTCTTCATCATCTACACATCATCGTCAAAGGAGGAGGACTTAAGAAACTACATTAATGGCGTTGTCAGCAGGATCAGTTTGGAGCATTTTTTCAGCCTGAAGCTTCTTCAATTCTGCAGCATTTTGGGTGAGTGCACTCATGTCAGAGTGCTGATTTTTGTTGAGGTGGTTGTGCTGGCTCCACTGTCAAAGAACTTGGAGTGAATTGAGATGATGTGTTGACGTTTGAAGTAATTTCTGTTTAAATTGGGATTTATTGAGAAACAAGAAAGAAAGAAGAAGAAGAAAAAAGAGTTAGAGTTTATATAGCAGAATTAGTAATAAGGAAGTTAAAAAAGAAACACCATGCAAGAGTATGAATCAGGGCCCAGATCATAACAGTATGACATGTGTATTTTGGCTTTCGAGTGAAAGTTGGCTTTAATGGGATGTAGTCTGATTAGTGAACTGAATTATGAGGGTAATAACTAAAAAATAAACTAAACATATAGTCAAGAAGTAAGACATAAAAAGAAAAAGAGTTAAAAGACTAAAATATTGACAAAGTGAAAGCATCTAGAGATAAGAAATTTGAGTTAAAAGCATGCAGGAAAATAAATAACTAAATAAAAGACAAAGTGTGGCAACAAAGAATTTTTGTTGATACATTAGAGAAAAATCTTAGACTTTAACAAAAAACAAAAAACTTTAAAGTAACATAGAATGCATTCTTGGAGTTTGTGTGTGACAATGTAGGCTGCAGGACAGTCTTGTTGTTTGTTTAGTTGTGTGTAAAGGCCTGTGTTTGTGTGTATTTGAAAAAATAGAATATTTGTATGTGTATGTAGCAGCTTGATGAAAGAAGATTTGGTAAAGTCATGAGGAGAGACATTTTTGTTTCTTCAGTGTTAAAATACCTATGAGCCCCTTATAGGACTTTGTTTAACCAGATAAAAATATGAACCTAAAAAAGGGGACATTTATATATTAGATAAAGTATATGAGCCTTTGTTTCAAGGGACATTTATATATTAGATAAAATATATGAGCCTTTGTTTCAAAGGACATTTATGCATTATATAAATTGTTTCTTTGTTGAGTCTGAGGAGAAGTGAAGAGACCAACAAGGACAGTTTGTTTAGTATGTATATATTTAGGTAGAGTAGAGGAAAGGATTTTTTGTTGAGGAGTGTTTGGGTTGCTGTGTGGTTTCTCTCTTTCTTTTTCTGTCTGTGTGTGTGTGTGTGTGTGATTTTTGTTGCGTTGGTTTGACCTGACTTGAAGAGGATCTCTAGACAGGATGCTCACTCTCTGATAGTCAGCTCATACTGGAAGTTGTTGCTAAATTTAAGAGGTGGAGCAAAGGGAGGTGCTTTAAATGTGTTAGGGAGTTTTCTGCTTCTGAGAGAGGAGAGAGAGCCCCCTCCCTTTCTTTGTTCCCTTTGTTAGTTAAGGAGATATCAGAGGGAAGGAGATGTTCTTTAGGGGTTTAAATATAAAATAGGATGGAGAAATGATTAATTTAAACCTAGATTAAACTTTAAGAATCTACACAGTTATCCCAAATTCTGAAAATGACCCACTAAATCTTTAAAAAAAAAAAGTTTAGTTTTTATTTTTATTTTAGGGAAATAGATAGTCATTGTAATATTCAAACATTGTTTTATATCTGAAGTTTAAATATTGCATTGTGTTTTTAGAGTGATTAAGACATTAACCTTTTGTTTTGTTTTCTCTATTTCTCTATGTGGTATGAGAGCTGGAGTAAAGCAGTGGCAGATGAGAGGACACCATGCAGTGATTCATGGACACTGAAGCTTTGCGGATAACAGCACATAGGAATCCTGAATTCAGCTTGATCAAGGCCAGTACAGTTTTGTTCACAAGCTCTTTCAACAGACACCTGCATTTGTCTATATGCGCAAACATGCATTTGTAAACCGGCAGTGTATAATACATGTTTGGTTTGTTTTCGCATATGGGATTATGGTAAATTAAATTATAATTTTTGGGGGATTCTTGGCAACAGACTGATTAAATTGATGCATCTGGTTAATTAATGAAGCAGTGTTGGTATGGCTTGAGATTGATTCTATTTCCATAGTTTTGAGATAATTGGATGTGATTAGATGCGTTAGGTGATACATAAGCAATTGTACTTTCATAGTAGGAAGCTTTTTGTCTCTTTTTGTACTTGGCAAAATTGTTGTTTTAAGTGTGGTAGCAGAGTGCTATATTTGGTGTTTTACGTCTGGTATTTGATACTGGATGCGTTAAATTTTGCTTAGGATCAATAATTTGTCTATCTATCTAGTTTTTGATTAACATTGTTTGATTTACATTTTAACGAAATAAGAGGCTCATTTTAATGTCAAAGATGAGTACTAAAATTACACAAGCAGTCACTTCTGTTGATATTGTTCAGAAGAACAATCCACTTGTTAAAAATGTTGCAAAAATGTCACGAAAATGGAGCAAACGTTGGCCCGACATTGACCAACCCTGGCCGAAAGAAGGGACTTTGAACCCAGATGTGATTAAAACAATGCAGGTCCTTGTGTCCACTTATAAAGTAAATCAGAAGAAGGGAAGGAAAGGGAAAAGGCGTCAAGAGAAAAGACAAACTGAACTCGGCATTCTGCAACTGTTTGAAAATGAGGGACAGAAATTGTTACAAGCTTCGAAAGAGAATAGGGAAAAAAGCATGCACAAAATAAACACAAACGACAAACAAACAGGAAAATTAATGGAGCAGATTAATGCACCTTTTTCACATACCGAATCAGCCAAAAAGCCACCGCCTTATGAGAAGGAAGTGAAGTTTACTGATGTTTATCCTCAACTTCCAGTGATTAGACAAGAAGGTAATTATCACATCACAGATGAGGATGAGCAAATCATAGAGAAAGGAAAGGCTAAAACAACTGTAAAAATGTACCCGAGCTACGACGCTAAAAAGAAAAAGATATGTTTAGGAAGTGGAAGCAGAGAGCATTATAGGAGATTGGAGATAGAAGGTGAAAGTGAGAGTGATTCAGATCAAGCTGTTGGTGGCTATGATCCAGCAGTTAGACGGATGTTAGCAAAAGCAGAGAAGAAAGGAGATAGGCCAGTGAGAAGAAAGAGTCTAGCTAAGGAAGACACAGATGAGACAGACAGTGATGAAGACTCGAGTAGAGAGGGTTCTTCATATCTTAATCCGCTAGCAGCCAGTTCAGGGGTAAAAGATGACGGAGGTAGGGCTTTCAGAGAGGTTGAGAGGAGCATAGGTAAATGTCTTCAGGAATTAGATGAGTCTAGCAATCCAGAAACACAGCAATTACTAGAAGAGCAATTACATGAACTACGAATGACAGAAAAAAATACAGAAGAAAAAATCTCAAAAGCTTGATACATTTGGATACTCTTTGCGCTCAAGAAAAGATAAGAGACTTGATAAAATGTGTCCAGTAATCATACGAGGGCAAAATCTGGAGTACAAACCCTGGCAAAATACAGATATGTCAGACATAATGGAAAAGCTACCTACTCTGCAGGATGGAGCACATCCTTGGATTTCAAAGTTGGAAGAGCTTTTGGTGGGTACACAGCCTGCCATGGGAGACATCAAGAGACTACTGGCTAGTCTCATTGGGGTCCCAGGGATGGAGGAGCTCCTGCAGGCGGCAGGTCTTAATAGATATGTGGCAACTACTGTGAATGATCCAGAATTGTTTGCTGCAAGTAGAGGTCGGATGTGGAAAGCACTGAGGGATGCATTTCAGACAAACGTACATCCTGATAACATTTTGATTGAGTCGTTGGGATCACAAGAAAATCCAAGAGCCTATGTGTCAAGAGCTCACCTAGTGTGGAGGAATGTCACAGGTAATGATCCAGATTTGAATCAAATGGAGCAGTCAATTTTGAGAGCTAAGATACAGAAGGGGCTTCCTCTGTCTGTGCGGAGTAAATTAGCAGAGGTGGTTGGTCTTGGAAGCATGGCAAAGAGTGTGTATACAGATCACATATCACACCAAGTTGAATTATATAGGAAAAAGGAGCATGAGCAGAAAGAACAGGATGAGGAGATTCTCCGAAAACTTAATCAAATACAGCTGGTTGATAATAAGAAGAAAGAGAAGAAACAAGCTGTTGTTATGCAGAGTCAGTCTCAACCAAGTCCAGCATCACCTCAACCCCAGCAGGGACAGATACAGTTTCAGCCAGACCTGTCGACATCTATGATCCCTAATGTTTCTTTTTTACAGCCAGACTTTGGCCAACCACAAATATGGACAGGAAGAGGTCAAGGAAATTTAGGCAGAGGTAGAGGAGGAAATTTCCAACAGCCTTCAGATGTCTGCTATTATTGTGGACTGTATGGCCATTTTGCACGTGAGTGTAACAGGGCAGGAAGAGGCTTCAGAGGAGGTTTCAGGGGTGGCTTCAGAGGAGGCTTCAGAGGTGATTTTAGAGGAAGCTTCAGAGGGCAACAAAGGCCACCTAGGGGACCTGTGAATCCTTACAGAGGCCCAGAGCCAGGTTTTTAGGGGTGCCCAGAAGACTCGAAAGGGGGGTGTCAGCTGGTAGTGTCAGGGCCAGAACAAGATCCAAAAATAATAGTAAGAGTAAATGATCAACCATTAGAAATAATGGCGGATTGTGGAGCGGCTTTTACATGTGTTTGACCTGAAAATGCTACACATCTCCCCATGTCTGACCAATTGGTACGGACAATCGGGTTTGAGGGTGTGAAACAGCTGATTCCGCTCACAAAACCAATTGAGCTCTGTTATAAACATCGCAAAATAAGAATACCTATATTGGTGTCAGAACATACACCCATTGCACTGTTAGGAAGAGATGCTTTATGTAAATTGAATTGCACAATAAGGTGTACACCAGACGGCTGTCAGGTGGATGTGCCAAAGGATACTAGTTATCAATTATTTATGACACCAGTGTCTGAGCCTTCTTCAGTGTACTGGATTGGAAATCTTAGTCCAGAGCTACTACAGCCAGCTAAACTGTGGGAGAAGTTTATTGTAGCAAACATGCCTAATGCTAAGTTCCCTGAGTATTCACCCCACTGCACGCTTAAATATTTTAAGAAAACTGGTCAAGTAAATTCAGAAGAGTGGTTGAGTAGGCAACCTAAGCAGGTTCAGCTTAGCTCATCTTGCATAATTTTGGGACCACAAGGAGCAGCAATGAAGATAAACAGTGATGATTATCTTAATAAAGAGCATGACATTGAGGAAAGTGTGCCACATGTGACTTTGATGGTGGCTGAAGGATTTGAACAGAAACACATAGGAGCAATGATGGCAGAAGCTGAAAAGAAGAGCTTTTTACCACTGAAAGAGAATTTGGCTATCTGGATGAGTGACGATCAGCAGTTTATGAGGATAAGGATCTCAGCTCAGGGACAGGGACGGCCTCAAGTGGTGCTAATGAGTCATGAAACAATTTTCAGTGCTAATTTAGATTCAGATAGTATGAGAGAGGAGATGCTACGACAAGTGCCAGAACGTTTGTGGTCACGACATAGTACTGATATTGGCTTTGTGAAGTCTGCCCAACCAGTGAAGGTTGAACTTCGACCTGGAACCAAACCTCCTTGGAAGAGCCAATACCCACTAAGGGGGGAGGCAATTTTTGAACCACAAATTGAGGGTTTGTTGCCTTTGAAGAAGCCAGATGATTCATATCGCTTGGTACATGATTTAAGAGCAGTAAATGAGGTGGTGTCTGATTTTCCAGCTGATGTGCCTGATCCTCATACTTTGTTAGCTCAAATACCCCCAGACGCTACACATTTCACAGTGTTAGATTTGTGTGGAGCATTTCTTAGTGTTCCACTCAGTGAAGAAAGTCAAGGGTTATTTGGATTTACATATAAAGGACAGACTTTTAAATACAAGAGGCTCCCTCAAGGTTTCAAACACAGTCCTCATATTTTCAATAAAGTGTTGAAAGATGATTTGACAGGTTTGGATCAGATTATGACGAGTACTGTTATTCAGTATGTAGATGATATCGTAATCTGTTCACCAGATAAGGAAACGTGTCATAATGATTCCATTAGATTGTTGCAGTTATTGGCAGAAAAAGGACATAAGGCCTCGCAAAAAAAGTTGCAATATTGTCAGGAGAAGGTAGTTTATTTGGGTCAGACAATAACTCATGGACACAGAGGCATCTCTGACAGTCATTTGGAAGCTATTCAAAAGGCACCAAAGCCTAGAACAGTCAGGGAGATGATGACGTTTCTTGGTATTGCGGGGTATTCTTCAGCATGGGTAGAGGACTATGCTAGTCTGACAGGGCCTTTGAGAGCTATGATTAAAGAAACGGGGACTTCTCAACTCCATTGTAATCTTACCTGGACTCAGGAAGGTCTTGTGGCGTTTGAGACAATTAAACAGAGATTGCAGGAAGCTCCAGCGCTAGCACTGCCAGATTATTCTAAGAACTTTTTGCTGTATGTGGCAACTTCTGTTGGAGGTAAATATGCATGTGCAATTCTTTGTCAACCCACAGGTACCGGTACAAGTCCTCAGCCTGTTTCTTATTATTCCACTGGCTATTCTGAAGTAGAGTTGGGGCTGCCACTGTGTTACAGAGCAATGGTGGGAGTGTATTTGATGTATGATAAAGCATCATCTGTAACTATGGGTTATCCGGTGACAATTTTGACACACCATAGTCTCAGAAATGTGTGTCATCTGTTTGGATCTCTGTGGAAGAATCGAGGCTTTAAGAAAACTGATGGTTCGCCGATACAGCATCATGCTCAGATAATGAAATTGTTGCAGGCAATGATGAAGCCAAAAGAAATAGCAGTAGCTAAATGTGCGGCACATAAAATGGACATGTCAAGAGTCACACAAGGTAACAAAGCAGCTGATGAGGCTGCAAAGGTGGTTACAGGAGCTAATAAATTGGGTAAAGTTTTTCTGGTCACCCATGAGGTGGACTTGGAAGATAACATTACGCTCAAAGATGTGATCTCAATACAAGAAGCTGTTTCTGTGATTGATAAACAACTGTGGAGAGATCGAGGGGCCACTCCAGATTCTGCTGGCTTGTGGAGAAATCATGAAGGATTGATGGTAGCGCCCCCAGACCTGCTGGGTCTGATGATCCAGGAAGCACATGGGTTAGCCCATGTTGCAAGGGGGGAGGTTAAAGGAAGATTACACAAGAATATGGTTTTTGGGCACCGTATCTGCTTGAGCAGATTGACTATGTCATTAGCAGGTGTACTATCTGTCTAAAAAATAATGTTCGGAGAGGTGTGATGGTTCCTCCTGGTCACATTCCAACACCAAAAGGTCCTATGCGTGAGTTAGTTGTGGATTTTGTTGATATGATAAGACCAATAGGAGGTAAGAGATATATGCTAGTTGTTGTGGACAGATTTTCAAGATGGCCTGAAGCCTGTCCAACAAAGCGAAAAGATGCTCAGTCTGTTGCCAAGTTTTTGTGCCATGAAGTCATAAGCAGGTGGGGACTTCCTGATCGCATATCCTCAGATAATGGGAAGGAGTTTGTGGATAAAACAGTAAGAATAATTCTGCAAAAATTGGGAATTAAACAACGTTTGGGAGCTGTTTATCATCCGCAGAGCCAAGGTGTTTGTGAAAAAATGAATGGTGTTTTAAAAAATCGTATTGTTAAAATCTGTCAACACACAGGACTGAACTGGGTAGAAGCACTTCCATTGGCATTAATGGTGTGTCGCTCAAGTGAGCTCCGGGATTTGCGTATGACACCCCATGAGTTGGCTATGGGTAGACGGATGCCAACACCTTGTTTACGCACGAGTGGAAAGGGTCCAAGTTTATCTTTGCTAGAAGATGAAATGCGTATGTATGTTAACTACATGGCTACATTGCATAAGAGAATACACACATATGTCTCTGACAGGCAAAAACAAGAGGAGGTGCAAGAGAGATTTGATGAGCAAGAGAGGAGTACAGTGCAACCTGGAGATAAGGTATTCGTAAAGGTGTTTAGGAGGAAGTGGTTTAATGAACGCCGCGAAGGACCATTTGAAGTTGTTCGTAGTACGGGAACTGCAGTTCAGGTTAAAGGGTCCCCTACTTGGTATCATTTGTCACATTGTGTTAAAGCACCAAAAGAAGAGGTATCACGATTACAAGAACAAGATGTTGAAAGTGAGAGAGAGCCAACAGAAGATGCAGAAACAGCAGAGGCTCATGAGGACCTCCAAGGTCAGGATCCAGAAGCAGGGTTTGACTATGCTGTGGGTATGCATGATGATTTTGAGCATGCTTTTGATGATGCCAGGGATGAGTTGTCAGTCCAGGAGCAAGAACGACGAGTTGGTGACATTGATTTACAACACGTCCCAGAAACAACAGAGTCTGTTTCCAGAGAGCATGAATCAAAGACTACAGGAGGCTGTGATACCTCTCCAGGGAAATCCAAAGACCCACTTGGGCCAAAAAGTACAAGACCAATACGAAGAAAGGTTAGACCAAAACGTTATGAGGACTAGGGTTGAGTCCAGGGATGTTGAGCAAGTAAAAGAATTAGCAGCTACTATGTCAACTTTTTCAACTTCTAAGATAAGGACGACTCCAATTTCTGTGAACAAGGTGATTAGAGCGACGTTAGGACATCCAGTTATCCTTCCATGTAAATGTAAAACACTGAATAATGGTAATTATAATTTTCCTATATGGAAAAATGCTTATGGTAAGGAAATAGTGTTGACAGGATCTGATGTGAATAGTGTGCCTTATGATCAAAGAAAGTATATTTTGTACAATGATATAAAGTGGTTTAGAGTTATGAATGATTGTTCACTTATCTTAAATAATGTTGTTTGGGAAGATCAAGGAGAATATACTTATGATTATCTGGATCAGGAGTTTAAAGCTGTGCCATATTATAATTATTCGATTGAAGGATATAAAACTCATAAAATAATGCTAGAAGTAAAAGGTCAGGTTCCTGTTGAAATAAGTACAGTTGCTAAAGAAGTTCAGGAACAATTAACTACTCCGAAGGTGTCAACTTTTACTTCTGTTACTCATAGTATTGTTGAAAATGAAGTTGGGCAAAGGGGATTTATTGCTGTTAAACCAGTGATGACTTTTCCAGTGTCTGCAAAGTCTGTAAGTAAGATGATGACATCTGTTACTTCATCTCCATTATTAAAGAAATTAGTAGAAATTAGACAATCAGTTGTTGAGGATATTGATGTGGATTCAGCTGAAGCAGGTCAGATGATTACGTCAGATAAGGCTGATGATTTTATTGATGATAAGATGACATTTGAAAATATGGGTGAACATCTGCATTCATTACAGAAGAATGTGATACTTATGCGATGCGATTTGAACAAAATAATAAAAGGACTGTTGATGACACATATGAAGTGACTTTTCATTCATCAAATCATAAACAGAGTAGAACTTTAAGAGTAAAAAATCAATTTTTATCTGGTAATTTTACCATAGGAACATTTAAAGATATTTGGTGGATTTGTGGTGATAAAGCATATCTATTTTTACCTTATGGTTGGATTGGATGTTGTTATATGGCACAGTTGAAACTTCCGTATGAGGTTTTTGTTATTCAGAAGGGTCAGGCTTCTGATGAAGTTAGCCCTACAGAGAACACTGGAGGTCGAAAGAAGAGAGAACTAGCACAATTTCATAATTTGGAGTCTTATCATTGGAGGATAAGTTTGGGTGAAAAATGGGGTATAGGATTGTTTCCGTGGTATGGTGTTACATTCTTAGCTGATCATATTGATAATATTACATATACCTTGCAAGGGTTTGCAAATGAGACTATAAGAGGTTTTGAATATTTATCAAATAATCAGAGGAGTCATCGGTTGACATTGTTAAAACATGATATGGCTCTTGATTATATTTTGGCCAAACAAGGTGGTCTTTGTGTAGCTTTGAATTTCACTGGAGATGCTTGTTATACTTTGATACCAGATTCTGCCGACAATATGACCAGTGTCATAGATGCACTGACACTCATAAGGGATTCTTTTGGTCCATCACAAGGAGCAGGAAAGTCTGCTAATGCTTGGCTGCAAGAACAATTTGGACCAGTAGGAGCAATAGTGGTTCAGATTTTGGTGGCTGCTCTACTGTCATTGTGTGTAATGTTTTGTTTTTGTACAGTGTTGTTGACCTTTGCTAAGGCTATGATACTACGATGGGTAGGAGTTGTAATGCCAGGAGAGAATGTTCAGATGCCACTACTGAGTGATAATGACCTAGGTGAAGTTGAGGAGGTCATAGGCTTAGGGATAGTAGAGAGATATCCATTTTAAGAATTTAATATCATCATGATGTAGTGTAACTATTCTTGAATAAGAGTTGAATGGATAAAGGGGGGACATTGAAATATGTTAATCATAGATGGGGATTATGAGAAAATATGATATGAAATGATTATATTTTTGATGCTGTTGTTGTGCAAGATACTGGTTTGTGATTTCTCTCCCTAGGATGGTACTTGGGGAGACCAGTGTGAGCATGATGGACTGTCCAGAGATTCCTTCAGCCTAACGGATGTGAAAGTTCAAATGAGGGCGAGTGGAGGACATCCTGATGGACAGTGGACGGAATGAGGAGATCATGATGGGAGCTCTTGAATGGACAATCTTTGCAGTCCAATGGAAGAAGCTGATACTCCTAAAAAGCAACTTTTAATGTCTTTTTCCTACTCTCATTTATTCTTCTTTTCTTTTAGTATTTTACATTAGATGTTTAGTGGGATATATTATTTAGAGTTAGTATTGATGTTTTGGGAACTGTGTCAGATGTATATATTAAGACCTCAGGTATTTATATTATCCAATGAAGTTATTTGATTTTGTTAGTATTTTAATTGGCTTGGAGTACTGAAAAGTGGTCGCCATGGGCAGTGGGGCCGTTGAGAGAATTTTCCTATCTAGATTGAATGATGGTATTTGAAAGATGTCTGCTTGATAGGTTTTTCGCTCTCACACTCTACAAATTTTAAGGTTAGGCATGATCAAAGGGTTATGTCATAAGTATTTTGTGTGTTATTCTTTTTCGAGACTAAAGTCTCGAAGGGGGGAATATGAAGTGTATTTTACATGCGACAATGTAATGTAAATAAGTATATGAAGTGTAAATGTGCTGCTGGAACATGTGAGCCTTTTGTGGGACAAATGGTGTTCTTAAAGTTAGAGGTTGATTTAACATCAAAGACAATGTAGGGGTTTATTTATGAGGGTATTCCTTAAGACTGAGAGAGATAAACAATTTAGTATTGAAGTGAGAACAGACTCTTAGGCTACATTGGGGGAGATAAGAAGTCACCTCACAGTGACCTATGGTAACCTTTGAGGCCATATGTCCTGAGGAACCACAGGGGGTGCAGGACTGTAGGAGCCTGAATGATCAAAGCTTAAATGAAGTCGTAAATGTCTTGATGTTGAGACCAATACTGTATAAATAAGAAGGTTTTCTCATTGTTCGAGAGGATCACATTTGGCTGGTGACTCTCCCAGGTGCCATGGCAAACCTGGACTGATGCTGTTTCTTGACTTTGTAAATAAATGTCTTACATTACAAGCAAGTCAGTGTCAGCGGATATTTCTTCATCATCTACACATCATCGTCAAAGGAGGAGGACTTAAGAAACTACAGTAGCAAAACAAACACTTTCATTTGCATATTTTTTACACAAATCAAAATTACCCACACATCCCCGTTCAAACTTACTTCTGGTTTCAGGCATAAATGGTTCCTATCATTCAGTTGCACTGCCAGCCAATGCTAAATTCAGCCCAGGTTCAAAAGTCCTGATGTTATCCTTTAAAGTAACAAAACGTCTGCCAAAAAGGGCTTTCAGTATGCTTTTCAGTATAATAAATATTTTTCATTAGATGTGTGGTTTGTATAAATTGTGTTTCAAATGTGTGTGTGTGTGTGTGTATGTGTGTGTGTGTGTGTGTGTGTGAGTGTTTCTATTCTCTGATCTGCAGAAGATGGGATTGATGCCAGACAAGAATGCATCCTTGAGGGACTGTGTGTCTACCTTAGTGAGGATCCAGAGAAGCTGGTGAAGGAATACAAGGTATGTTAATTTACATATCATAATTTATATCCTCTCCCTCCCCGTCCTCTCCCTCTTCCCCACCGTCCTCCCCCTCGACCTGTCCCTCCTCTCCCTCTCCCTCCCCGTCCTCTCCCTCCCCATCCTCTCCCCCATCCTCTCCCTCTCCCTCGTCCTCTTCCTCCTCGACCTCCTCCTCGTCCTCTCCCTCCCCGTCCTCTCCCTCCCCATCCTCTCCCTCCCCGTCCTCTTCCTCTTCCCCACCGTCTTCCCCCTCGACTTCTCCCTCCTCTCCCTCTCCCTCCCCGTCCTCTCCCTCCCCATCCTCTCCCCCGTCCTCTCCCTCCCCATCCTCTACCTCCCCATCCTCTCCCTCTCCCCCGTCCTCTCCCTCCCCGTCCTCTCTCTCCCCATCTTCTCCCCCGTCCTCTCCCTCCCCGTCCTCTCCCTCCACGTCCTCTCCCTCCCCAACCTCTATTTCCCCATCCTCTCCCTCTTCCCCACTGTCCTCCCCCTCGACCTCTCCCTCCTCTCCCTCGACCTCCTCCTCGTCCTCCTCTTCCTCCTCCTCCTCCGACAGACAGACAGACAGACTTGTCTCGATAATACTTACTATAACAATCCGAACATGTTAGTAGCAAAACAAACACTTTCATTGGCATATTTTTTACACAAATCAAAATTACCCACACATCCCCGTTCAAACTTACTTCTGGTTTCAGGCATAAATGGATGTGTGGTTTGTTTAAATTGTGTTTCAAATGTGTGTGTGTGTGTGTGTTTCTATTCTCTGATCTGCAGAAGATGGGATTGATGCCAGACAAGAATGCATCCTTAAGGGACTGTGTGTCTACCTTAACGAGGATCCAGAGACGCTGGTGAAGGAATACAAGGTATGTTCATATACATATCATAATTTATATCCTCTCCCTCCCCGTCCTCTCCCTCTTCCCCACCGTCCTCCCCCTCGACCTCTCCCTCGACCTCCTCCTCGTCCTTTCCTTCGTCCTCTCCCTCTCCCTCTCCCTCTCCCTCCTCCTCCTCCTCCTCCGACAGACAGACAGACAGACAGACAGACTTGTCTCGATAATACTTACTATAACAATCCGAACATGTTAGTAGCAAAACAAACACTTTCATTGGCATATTTTTTACACAAATCAAAATTACCCACACATCCCCGTTCAAACTTACTTCTGGTTTCAGGCATAAATGGATGTGTGGTTTGTTTAAATTGTGTTTCAAATGTGTGTGTGTGTGTGTGTTTCTATTCTCTGATCTGCAGAAGATGGGATTGATGCCAGACAAGAATGCATCCTTAAGGGACTGTGTGTCTACCTTAACGAGGATCCAGAGAAGCTGGTGACGGAATACAAGGTATGTTAATTTACATATCATAATTTATATCCTCTCCCTCCCCGTCCTCTCCCTCTTCCCCACCGTCCTCCCCCTCGACCTCTCCCTCCTCTCCCTCGACCTCCTCCTCGTCCTTTCCTTCGTCCTCTCCCTCTCCCTCTCCCTCCTTATCCTCCTCCTCCGACAGACAGACAGACAGACAGACAGACTTGTCTCGATAATACTTACTATAACAATCCGAACATGTTTGTAGTAAAACAAACACTTTCATTGGCATATTTTTTACACAAATCAAAATTACCCACACATCCCCGTTCAAACTTACTTCTGGTTTCAGGCATAAATGGTTCCTATCATTCAGTTGCACTGCCAGCCAATGCTAAATTCAGCCCAGGTTCAAAAGTCCTGATGTTATCCTTTAAAGTAGCAAAACGTCTGCCAAAAAGGGCTTTCAGTATGCTTTTCAGTATAATAAATATTTTTCATTAGATGTGTGGTTTGTTTAAATTGTGTTTCAAATGTGTGTGTGTGTTTCTATTCTCTGATCTGCAGAAGATGGGATTGATGCCAGACAAGAATGCATCCTTAAGGGACTGTGTGTCTACCTTAACGAGGATCCAGAGAAGCTGGTGAAGGAATACAAGGTATGTTAATTTACATATCATAATTTATATCCTCTCCCTCCCCGTCCTCTCCCTCTTCCCCACCGTCCTCCCCCTCGACCTCTCCCTTCCCGTCCTCTCCCTCTTCCCCACCGTCCTCCCCCTCGACCTCTCCCTCGACCTCCTCCTCGTCCTTTCCTTCGTCCTCTCCCTCTCCCTCTCCCTCCTCCTCCTCCTCCTCCTCCTCCTCCGACAGACAGACAGACAGACTTGTCTAGATAATACTTACTATAACAATCCGAACATGTTAGTAGCAAAACAAACACTTTCATTGGCATATTTTTTACACAAATCAAAATTACCCACACATCCCCGTTCAAACTTACTTCTGGTTTCAGGCATAAATGGTTCCTATCATTCAGTTGCACTGCCAGCCAATGCTAAATTCAGCCCAGGTTCAAAAGTCCTGATGTTATCCTTTAAAGTAGCAAAACGTCTGCCAAAAAGGGCTTTCAGTATGCTTTTCAGTATAATAAATATTTTTAATTAGATGTGTGGTTTGTTTAAATTGTGTTTCAAATGTGTGTGTGTGTGTGTGTTTCTATTCTCTGATCTGCAGAAGATGGGATTGATGCCAGACAAGAATGCATCCTTAAGGGACTGTGTGTCTACCTTAACGAGGATCCAGAGACGCTGGTGAAGGAATACAAGGTATGTTCATATACATATCATAATTTATATCCTCTCCCTCCCCGTCCTCTCCCTCTTCCCCACCGTCCTCCCCCTCGACCTCTCCCTCGACCTCCTCCTCGTCCTTTCCTTCGTCCTCTCCCTCTCCCTCTCCCTCTCCCTCCTCCTCCTCCTCCGACAGACAGACAGACAGACAGACAGACAGACAGACAGACAGACAGACAGACTTGTCTCGATAATACTTACTATAACAATCCGAACATGTTAGTAGCAAAACAAACACTTTCATTGGCATATTTTTTACACAAATCAAAATTACCCACACATCCCCGTTCAAACTTACTTCTGGTTTCAGGCATAAATGGATGTGTGGTTTGTTTAAATTGTGTTTCAAATGTGTGTGTGTGTGTGTGTTTCTTTTCTCTGATCTGCAGAAGATCGGATTGATGCCAGACAAGAATGCATCCTTAAGGGACTGTGTGTCTACCTTAACGAGGATCCAGAGAAGCTGGTGCCGGAATACAAGGTATGTTAATTTACATATCATAATTTATATCCTCTCCCTCCCCGTCCTCTCCCTCTTCCCCACCGTCCTCCCCCTCGACCTCTCCCTCCTCTCCCTCGACCTCCTCCTCGTCCTTTCCTTCGTCCTCTCCCTCTCCCTCTCCCTCCTCCTCCTCCTCCTCCTCCTCCTCCGACAGACAGACAGACTTGTCTCGATAATACTTACTATAACAATCCGAACATGTTTGTAGTAAAACAAACACTTTCATTGGCATATTTTTTACACAAATCAAAATTACCCACACATCCCCGTTCAAACTTACTTCTGGTTTCAGGCATAAATGGTTCCTATCATTCAGTTGCACTGCCAGCCAATGCTAAATTCAGCCCAGGTTCAAAAGTCCTGATGTTATCCTTTAAAGTAGCAAAACGTCTGCCAAAAAGGGCTTTCAGTATGCTTTTCAGTATAATAAATATTTTTCATTAGATGTGTGGTTTGTTTAAATTGTGTTTCAAATGTGTGTGTGTGTTTCTATTCTCTGATCTGCAGAAGATGGGATTGATGCCAGACAAGAATGCATCCTTAAGGGACTGTGTGTCTACCTTAACGAGGATCCAGAGAAGCTGGTGAAGGAATACAAGGTATGTTCATATACATATCATAATTTATATCCTCTCCCTCCCCGTCCTCTCCCTCTTCCCCACCGTCCTCCCCCTCGACCTCTCCCTTCCCGTCCTCTCCCTCTTCCCCACCGTCCTCCCCCTCGACCTCTCCCTCCTCTCCCTCGACCTCCTCCTCGTCCTTTCCTTCGTCCTCTCCCTCTCCCTCTCCCTCCTCCTCCTCCTCCTCCTCCTCCTCCTCCTCCTCCTCCTCCTCCGACAGACAGACAGACTTGTCTCGATAATACTTACTATAACAATCCGAACATGTTAGTAGCAAAACAAACACTTTCATTGGCATATTTATTACACAAATCAAAATTACCCACACATCCCCGTTCAAACTTACTTCTGGTTTCAGGCATAAATGGTTCCTATCATTCAGTTGCACTGCCAGCCAATGCTAAATTCAGCCCAGGTTCAAAAGTCCTGATGTTATCCTTTAAAGTAGCAAAACGTCTGCCAAAAAGGGCTTTCAGTATGCTTTTCAGTATAATAAATATTTTTCATTAGATGTGTGGTTTGTTTAAATTGTCTTTCAAATGTGTGTGTGTGTGTGTGTTTCTATTCTCTGATCTGCAGAAGATGGGATTGATGCCAGACAAGAATGCATCCTTAAGGGACTGTGTGTCTACCTTAACGAGGATCCAGAGACGCTGGTGACGGAATACAAGGTATGTTCATATACATATCATAATTTATATCCTCTCCCTCCCCGTCCTCTCCCTCTTCCCCACCGTCCTCCCCCTCGACCTCTCCCTCGACCTCCTCCTCGTCCTTTCCTTCGTCCTCTCCCTCTCCCTCTCCCTCTCCCTCCTCCTCCTCCGACAGACAGACAGACAGACAGACAGACTTGTCTCGATAATACTTATTATAACAATCCGAACATGTTAGTAGCAAAACAAACACTTTCATTGGCATATTTTTTACACAAATCAAAATTACCCACACATCCCCGTTCAAACTTACTTCTGGTTTCAGGCATAAATGGTTCCTATCATTCAGTTGCACTGCCAGCCAATGCTAAATTCAGCCCAGGTTCAAAAGTCCTGATGTTATCCTTTAAAGTAGCAAAACGTCTGCCAAAAAGGGCTTTCAGTATGCTTTTCAGTATAATAAATATTTTTCATTAGATGTGTGGTTTGTTTAAATTGTGTTTCAAATGTGTGTGTGTGTTTCTATTCTCTGATCTGCAGAAGATGGGATTGATGCCAGACAAGAATGCATCCTTAAGGGACTGTGTGTCTACCTTAACGAGGATCCAGAGAAGCTGGTGAAGGAATACAAGGTATGTTCATATACATATCATAATTTATATCCTCTCCCTCCCCGTCCTCTCCCTCTTCCCCACCGTCCTCCCCCTCGACCTCTCCCTTCCCGTCCTCTCCCTCTTCCCCACCGTCCTCCCCCTCGACCTCTCCCTCCTCTCCCTCGACCTCCTCCTCGTCCTTTCCTTCGTCCTCTCCCTCTCCCTCTCCCTCCTCCTCCTCCTCCTCCTCCTCCTCCTCCTCCTCCTCCGACAGACTTGTCTCGATAATACTTACTATAACAATCCGAACATGTTAGTAGCAAAACAAACACTTTCATTGGCATATTTATTACACAAATCAAAATTACCCACACATCCCCGTTCAAACTTACTTCTGGTTTCAGGCATAAATGGTTCCTATCATTCAGTTGCACTGCCAGCCAATGCTAAATTCAGCCCAGGTTCAAAAGTCCTGATGTTATCCTTTAAAGTAGCAAAACGTCTGCCAAAAAGGGCTTTCAGTATGCTTTTCAGTATAATAAATATTTTTCATTAGATGTGTGGTTTGTTTAAATTGTCTTTCAAATGTGTGTGTGTGTGTGTGTGTTTCTATTCTCTGATCTGCAGAAGATGGGATTGATGCCAGACAAGAATGCATCCTTAAGGGACTGTGTGTCTACCTTAACGAGGATCCAGAGACGCTGGTGACGGAATACAAGGTATGTTCATATACATATCATAATTTATATCCTCTCCCTCCCCGTCCTCTCCCTCTTCCCCACCGTCCTCCCCCTCGACCTCTCCCTCGACCTCCTCCTCGTCCTTTCCTTCGTCCTCTCCCTCTCCCTCTCCCTCTCCCTCCTCCTCCTCCGACAGACAGACAGACAGACAGACAGACTTGTCTCGATAATACTTATTATAACAATCCGAACATGTTAGTAGCAAAACAAACACTTTCATTGGCATATTTTTTACACAAATCAAAATTACCCACACATCCCCGTTCAAACTTACTTCTGGTTTCAGGCATAAATGGTTCCTATCATTCAGTTGCACTGCCAGCCAATGCTAAATTCAGCCCAGGTTCAAAAGTCCTGATGTTATCCTTTAAAGTAGCAAAACGTCTGCCAAAAAGGGCTTTCAGTATGCTTTTCAGTATAATAAATATTTTTCATTAGATGTGTGGTTTGTTTAAATTGTGTTTCAAATGTGTGTGTGTGTTTCTATTCTCTGATCTGCAGAAGATGGGATTGATGCCAGACAAGAATGCATCCTTAAGGGACTGTGTGTCTACCTTAACGAGGATCCAGAGAAGCTGGTGAAGGAATACAAGGTATGTTAATTTACATATCATAATTTATATCCTCTCCCTCCCCGTCCTCTCCCCTCTTCCCCACCGTCCTCCCCCTCGACCTCTCCCTTCCCGTCCTCTCCCTCTTCCCCACCGTCCTCCCCCTCGACCTCCTCCTCGTCCTTTCCTTCGTCCTCTCCCTCTCCCTCTCCCTCTCCCTCCTCCTCCTCCTCCTCCCCCTCCGACAGACAGACAGACAGACTTGTCTCGATAATACTTACTATAACAATCCGAACATGTTAGTAGCAAAACAAACACTTTCATTGGCATATTTTTTACACAAATCAAAATTACCCACACATCCCCGTTCAAACTTACTTCTGGTTTCAGGCATAAATGGTTCCTATCATTCAGTTGCACTGCCAGCCAATGCTAAATTCAGCCCAGGTTCAAAAGTCCTGATGTTATCCTTTAAAGTAGCAAAACGTCTGCCAAAAAGGGCTTTCAGTATGCTTTTCAGTATAATAAATATTTTTCATTAGATGTGTGGTTTGTTTAAATTGTGTTTCAAATGTGTGTGTGTGTGTGTGTTTCTATTCTCTGATCTGCAGAAGATGGGATTGATGCCAGACAAGAATGCATCCTTAAGGGACTGTGTGTCTACCTTAACGAGGATCCAGAGACGCTGGTGAAGGAATACAAGGTTTGTTCATATACATATCATAATTTATATCCTCTCCCTCCCCGTCCTCTCCCTCTTCCCCACCGTCCTCCCCCTCGACCTCTCCCTCGACCTCCTCCTCGTCCTTTCCTTCGTCCTCTCCCTCTCCCTCTCCCTCTCCCTCCTCCTCCTCCTCCTCCGACAGACAGACAGACAGACAGACAGACAGACTTGTCTCGATAATACTTACTATAACAATCCGAACATGTTAGTAGCAAAACAAACACTTTTATTGGCATATTTTTTACACAAATCAAAATTACCCACACATCCCCGTTCAAACTTACTTCTGGTTTCAGGCATAAATGGTTCCTATCATTCAGTTGCACTGCCAGCCAATGCTAAATTCAGCCCAGGTTCAAAAGTCCTGATGTTATCCTTTAAAGTAGCAAAACGTCTGCCAAAAAGGGCTTTCAGTATGCTTTTCAGTATAATAAATATTTTTCATTAGATGTGTGGTTTGTTTAAATTGTGTTTCAAATGTGTGTGTGTGTGTGTGTTTCTATTCTCTGATCTGCAGAAGATGGGATTGATGCCAGACAAGAATGCATCCTTAAGGGACTGTGTGTCTACCTTAACGAGGATCCAGAGACGCTGGTGAAGGAATACAAGGTATGTTCATATACATATCATAATTTATATCCTCTCCCTCCCCGTCCTCTCCCTCTTCCCCACCGTCCTCCCCCTCGACCTCTCCCTCGACCTCCTCCTCGTCCTTTCCTTCGTCCTCTCCCTCTCCCTCTCCCTCTCCCTCCTCCTCCTCCGACAGACAGACAGACAGACAGACTTGTCTCGATAATACTTACTATAACAATCCGAACATGTTAGTAGCAAAACAAACACTTTCATTGGCATATTTTTTACACAAATCAAAATTACCCACACATCCCCGTTCAAACTTACTTCTGGTTTCAGGCATAAATGGATGTGTGGTTTGTTTAAATTGTGTTTCAAATGTGTGTGTGTGTGTGTGTTTCTATTCTCTGATCTGCAGAAGATGGGATTGATGCCAGACAAGAATGCATCCTTAAGGGACTGTGTGTCTACCTTAACGAGGATCCAGAGACGCTGGTGAAGGAATACAAGGTTTGTTCATATACATATCATAATTTATATCCTCTCCCTCCCCGTCCTCTCCCTCTTCCCCACCGTCCTCCCCCTCGACCTCTCACTCGACCTCCTCCTCGTCCTTTCCTTCGTCCTCTCCCTCTCCCTCTCCCTCTCCCTCCTCCTCCTCCTCCTCCGACAGACAGACAGACAGACAGACAGACAGACTTGTCTCGATAATACTTACTATAACAATCCGAACATGTTAGTAGCAAAACAAACACTTTCATTGGCATATTTTTTACACAAATCAAAATTACCCACACATCCCCGTTCAAACTTACTTCTGGTTTCAGGCATAAATGGTTCCTATCATTCAGTTGCACTGCCAGCCAATGCTAAATTCAGCCCAGGTTCAAAAGTCCTGATGTTATCCTTTAAAGTAGCAAAACGTCTGCCAAAAAGGGCTTTCAGTATGCTTTTCAGTATAATAAATATTTTTCATTAGATGTGTGGTTTGTTTAAATTGTGTTTCAAATGTGTGTGTGTGTGTGTGTTTCTATTCTCTGATCTGCAGAAGATGGGATTGATGCCAGACAAGAATGCATTTAAGGGACTGTGTGTCTACCTTAACGAGGATCCAGAGACGCTGGTGACGGAATACAAGGTATGTTCATATACATATCATAATTTATATCCTCTCCCTCCCCGTCCTCTCCCTCTTCCCCACCGTCCTCCCCCTCGACCTCTCCCTCGACCTCCTCCTCGTCCTTTCCTTCGTCCTCTCCCTCTCCCTCTCCCTCTCCCTCTCCCTCCTCCTCCTCCTCCGACAGACAGACAGACAGACAGACAGACTTGTCTCGATAATACTTACTATAACAATCCGAACATGTTAGTAGCAAAACAAACACTTTCATTGGCATATTTTTTACACAAATCAAAATTACCCACACATCCCCGTTCAAACTTACTTCTGGTTTCAGGCATAAATGGATGTGTGGTTTGTTTAAATTGTGTTTCAAATGTGTGTGTGTGTGTGTGTTTCTATTCTCTGATCTGCAGAAGATGGGATTGATGCCAGACAAGAATGCATCCTTAAGGGACTGTGTGTCTACCTTAACGAGGATCCAGAGACGCTGGTGAAGGAATACAAGGTTTGTTCATATACATATCATAATTTATATCCTCTCCCTCCCCGTCCTCTCCCTCTTCCCCACCGTCCTCCCCCTCGACCTCTCCCTCGACCTCCTCCTCGTCCTTTCCTTCGTCCTCTCCCTCTCCCTCTCCCTCTCCCTCCTCCTCCTCCGACAGACAGACAGACAGACAGACAGACTTGTCTCGATAATACTTATTATAACAATCCGAACATGTTAGTAGCAAAACAAACACTTTCATTGGCATATTTTTTACACAAATCAAAATTACCCACACATCCCCGTTCAAACTTACTTCTGGTTTCAGGCATAAATGGATGTGTGGTTTGTTTAAATTGTGTTTCAAATGTGTGTGTGTGTGTGTGTTTCTTTTCTCTGATCTGCAGAAGATCGGATTGATGCCAGACAAGAATGCATCCTTAAGGGACTGTGTGTCTACCTTAACGAGGATCCAGAGAAGCTGGTGCCGGAATACAAGGTATGTTAATTTACATATCATAATTTATATCCTCTCCCTCCCCGTCCTCTCCCTCTTCCCCACCGTCCTCCCCCTCGACCTCTCCCTCCTCTCCCTCGACCTCCTCCTCGTCCTTTCCTTCGTCCTCTCCCTCTCCCTCTCCCTCCTCCTCCTCCTCCTCCTCCGACAGACAGACAGACAGACAGACTTGTCTCGATAATACTTACTATAACAATCCGAACATGTTTGTAGTAAAACAAACACTTTCATTGGCATATTTTTTACACAAATCAAAATTACCCACACATCCCCGTTCAAACTTACTTCTGGTTTCAGGCATAAATGGTTCCTATCATTCAGTTGCACTGTCAGCCAATGCTAAATTCAGCCCAGGTTCAAAAGTCCTGATGTTATCCTTTAAAGTAGCAAAACGTCTGCCAAAAAGGGCTTTCAGTATGCTTTTCAGTATAATAAATATTTTTCATTAGATGTGTGGTTTGTTTAAATTGTGTTTCAAATGTGTGTGTGTGTTTCTATTCTCTGATCTGCAGAAGATGGGATTGATGCCAGACAAGAATGCATCCTTAAGGGACTGTGTGTCTACCTTAACGAGGATCCAGAGAAGCTGGTGAAGGAATACAAGGTATGTTAATTTACATATCATAATTTATATCCTCTCCCTCCCCGTCCTCTCCCTCTTCCCCACCGTCCTCCCCCTCGACCTCTCCCTTCCCGTCCTCTCCCTCTTCCCCACCGTCCTCCCCCTCGACCTCCTCCTCGTCCTTTCCTTCGTCCTCTCCCTCTCCCTCTCCCTCTCCCTCCTCCTCCTCCTCCTCCTCCGACAGACAGACAGACAGACAGACTTGTCTCGATAATACTTACTATAACAATCCGAACATGTTAGTAGCAAAACAAACACTTTCATTGGCATATTTTTTACACAAATCAAAATTACCCACACATCCCCGTTCAAACTTACTTCTGGTTTCAGGCATAAATGGTTCCTATCATTCAGTTGCACTGCCAGCCAATGCTAAATTCAGCCCAGGTTCAAAAGTCCTGATGTTATCCTTTAAAGTAGCAAAACGTCTGCCAAAAAGGGCTTTCAGTATGCTTTTCAGTATAATAAATATTTTTCATTAGATGTGTGGTTTGTTTAAATTGTGTTTCAAATGTGTGTGTGTGTTTCTATTCTCTGATCTGCAGAAGATGGGATTGATGCCAGACAAGAATGCATCCTTAAGGGACTGTGTGTCTACCTTAACGAGGATCCAGAGACGCTGGTGACGGAATACAAGGTATGTTCATATACATATCATAATTTATATCCTCTCCCTCCCCGTCCTCTCCCTCTTCCCCACCGTCCTCCCCCTCGACCTCTCCCTCGACCTCCTCCTCGTCCTTTCCTTCGTCCTCTCCCTCTCCCTCTCCCTCTCCCTCCTCCTCCTCCGACAGACAGACAGACAGACAGACAGACAGACTTGTCTCGATAATACTTACTATAACAATCCGAACATGTTAGTAGCAAAACAAACACTTTCATTGGCATATTTTTTACACAAATCAAAATTACCCACACATCCCCGTTCAAACTTACTTCTGGTTTCAGGCATAAATGGATGTGTGGTTTGTTTAAATTGTGTTTCAAATGTGTGTGTGTGTGTGTGTTTCTATTCTCTGATCTGCAGAAGATGGGATTGATGCCAGACAAGAATGCATCCTTAAGGGACTGTGTGTCTACCTTAACGAGGATCCAGAGACGCTGGTGAAGGAATACAAGGTTTGTTCATATACATATCATAATTTATATCCTCTCCCTCCCCGTCCTCTCCCTCTTCCCCACCGTCCTCCCCCTCGACCTCTCACTCGACCTCCTCCTCGTCCTTTCCTTCGTCCTCTCCCTCTCCCTCTCCCTCTCCCTCCTCCTCCTCCTCCTCCTCCGACAGACAGACAGACAGACAGACAGACTTGTCTCGATAATACTTACTATAACAATCCGAACATGTTAGTAGCAAAACAAACACTTTCATTGGCATATTTTTTACACAAATCAAAATTACCCACACATCCCCGTTCAAACTTACTTCTGGTTTCAGGCATAAATGGTTCCTATCATTCAGTTGCACTGCCAGCCAATGCTAAATTCAGCCCAGGTTCAAAAGTCCTGATGTTATCCTTTAAAGTAGCAAAACGTCTGCCAAAAAGGGCTTTCAGTATGCTTTTCAGTATAATAAATATTTTTCATTAGATGTGTGGTTTGTTTAAATTGTGTTTCAAATGTGTGTGTGTGTGTGTGTTTCTATTCTCTGATCTGCAGAAGATGGGATTGATGCCAGACAAGAATGCATCCTTAAGGGACTGTGTGTCTACCTTAACGAGGATCCAGAGACGCTGGTGACGGAATACAAGGTATGTTCATATACATATCATAATTTATATCCTCTCCCTCCCCGTCCTCTCCCTCTTCCCCACCGTCCTCCCCCTCGACCTCTCCCTCGACCTCCTCCTCGTCCTTTCCTTCGTCCTCTCCCTCTCCCTCTCCCTCTCCCTCTCCCTCCTCCTCCTCCTCCTCCGACAGACAGACAGACAGACAGACTTGTCTCGATAATACTTACTATAACAATCCGAACATGTTAGTAGCAAAACAAACACTTTCATTGGCATATTTTTTACACAAATCAAAATTACCCACACATCCCCGTTCAAACTTACTTCTGGTTTCAGGCATAAATGGATGTGTGGTTTGTTTAAATTGTGTTTCAAATGTGTGTGTGTGTGTGTGTTTCTATTCTCTGATCTGCAGAAGATGGGATTGATGCCAGACAAGAATGCATCCTTAAGGGACTGTGTGTCTACCTTAACGAGGATCCAGAGACGCTGGTGAAGGAATACAAGGTTTGTTCATATACATATCATAATTTATATCCTCTCCCTCCCCGTCCTCTCCCTCTTCCCCACCGTCCTCCCCCTCGACCTCTCCCTCGACCTCCTCCTCGTCCTTTCCTTCGTCCTCTCCCTCTCCCTCTCCCTCTCCCTCCTCCTCCTCCTCCTCCGACAGACAGACAGACAGACAGACAGACAGACTTGTCTCGATAATACTTACTATAACAATCCGAACATGTTAGTAGCAAAACAAACACTTTCATTGGCATATTTTTTACACAAATCAAAATTACCCACACATCCCCGTTCAAACTTACTTCTGGTTTCAGGCATAAATGGTTCCTATCATTCAGTTGCACTGCCAGCCAATGCTAAATTCAGCCCAGGTTCAAAAGTCCTGATGTTATCCTTTAAAGTAGCAAAACGTCTGCCAAAAAGGGCTTTCAGTATGCTTTTCAGTATAATAAATATTTTTCATTAGATGTGTGGTTTGTTTAAATTGTGTTTCAAATGTGTGTGTGTGTGTGTGTTTCTATTCTCTGATCTGCAGAAGATGGGATTGATGCCAGACAAGAATGCATCCTTAAGGGACTGTGTGTCTACCTTAACGAGGATCCAGAGACGCTGGTGACGGAATACAAGGTATGTTCATATACATATCATAATTTATATCCTCTCCCTCCCCGTCCTCTCCCTCTTCCCCACCGTCCTCCCCCTCGACCTCTCCCTCGACCTCCTCCTCGTCCTTTCCTTCGTCCTCTCCCTCTCCCTCTCCCTCTCCCTCCTCCTCCTCCGACAGACAGACAGACAGACAGACAGACAGACTTGTCTCGATAATACTTACTATAACAATCCGAACATGTTAGTAGCAAAACAAACACTTTCATTGGCATATTTTTTACACAAATCAAAATTACCCACACATCCCCGTTCAAACTTACTTCTGGTTTCAGGCATAAATGGATGTGTGGTTTGTTTAAATTGTGTTTCAAATGTGTGTGTGTGTGTGTGTTTCTTTTCTCTGATCTGCAGAAGATCGGATTGATGCCAGACAAGAATGCATCCTTAAGGGACTGTGTGTCTACCTTAACGAGGATCCAGAGAAGCTGGTGACGGAATACAAGGTATGTTAATTTACATATCATAATTTATATCCTCTCCCTCCCCGTCCTCTCCCTCTTCCCCACCGTCCTCCCCCTCGACCTCTCCCTCCTCTCCCTCGACCTCCTCCTCGTCCTTTCCTTCGTCCTCTCCCTCTCCCTCTCCCTCCTCCTCCTCCTCCTCCGACAGACAGACAGACAGACAGACTTGTCTCGATAATACTTACTATAACAATCCGAACATGTTTGTAGTAAAACAAACACTTTCATTGGCATAGTTTTTTACACAAATCAAAATTACCCACACATCCCCGTTCAAACTTACTTCTGGTTTCAGGCATAAATGGTTCCTATCATTCAGTTGCACTGCCAGCCAATGCTAAATTCAGCCCAGGTTCAAAAGTCCTGATGTTATCCTTTAAAGTAGCAAAACGTCTGCCAAAAAGGGCTTTCAGTATGCTTTTCAGTATAATAAATATTTTTCATTAGATGTGTGGTTTGTTTAAATTGTGTTTCAAATGTGTGTGTGTGTTTCTATTCTCTGATCTGCAGGAGATGGGATTGATGCCAGACAAGAATGCATCCTTAAGGGACTGTGTGTCTACCTTAACGAGGATCCAGAGAAGCTGGTGAAGGAATACAAGGTATGTTAATTTACATATCATAATTTATATCCTCTCCCTCCCCGTCCTCTCCCTCTTCCCCACCGTCCTCCCCCTCGACCTCTCCCTTCCCGTCCTCTCCCTCTTCCCCACCGTCCTCGGACGGTGACGGAATACAAGGTATGTTAATTTACATATCATAATTTATATCCTCTCCCTCCCCGTCCTCTCCCTCTTCCCCACCGTCCTCCCCCTCGACCTCTCCCTCCTCTCCCTCGACCTCCTCCTCGTCCTTTCCTTCGTCCTCTCCCTCTCCCTCCTCCTCCTCCTCCTCCGACAGACAGACAGACAGACAGACAGACAGACAGACAGACAGACAGACAGACAGACAGACTTGTCTCGATAATACTTACTATAACAATCCGAACATGTTTGTAGTAAAACAAACACTTTCATTGGCATAGTTTTTTACACAAATCAAAATTACCCACACATCCCCGTTCAAACTTACTTCTGGTTTCAGGCATAAATGGTTCCTATCATTCAGTTGCACTGCCAGCCAATGCTAAATTCAGCCCAGGTTCAAAAGTCCTGATGTTATCCTTTAAAGTAGCAAAACGTCTGCCAAAAAGGGCTTTCAGTATGCTTTTCAGTATAATAAATATTTTTCATTAGATGTGTGGTTTGTTTAAATTGTGTTTCAAATGTGTGTGTGTGTTTCTATTCTCTGATCTGCAGGAGATGGGATTGATGCCAGACAAGAATGCATCCTTAAGGGACTGTGTGTCTACCTTAACGAGGATCCAGAGAAGCTGGTGAAGGAATACAAGGTATGTTAATTTACATATCATAATTTATATCCTCTCCCTCCCCGTCCTCTCCCTCTTCCCCACCGTCCTCCCCCTCGACCTCTCCCTTCCCGTCCTCTCCCTCTTCCCCACCGTCCTCCCCCTCGACCTCTCCCTCCTCTCCCTCGACCTCCTCCTCGTCCTTTCCTTCGTCCTCTCCCTCTCCCTCTCCCTCTCCCTCTCCCTCCTCCTCCTCCTCCTCCTCCGACAGACAGACAGACAGACAGACAGACAGACTTGTCTCGATAATACTTACTATAACAATCCGAACATGTTAGTAGCAAAACAAACACTTTCATTGGCATATTTTTTACACAAATCAAAATTACCCACACATCCCCGTTCAAACTTACTTCTGGTTTCAGGCATAAATGGTTCCTATCATTCAGTTGCACTGCCAGCCAATGCTAAATTCAGCCCAGGTTCAAAAGTCCTGATGTTATCCTTTAAAGTAGCAAAACGTCTGCCAAAAAGGGCTTTCAGTATGCTTTTCAGTATAATAAATATTTTTCATTAGATGTGTGGTTTGTTTAAATTGTGTTTCAAATGTGTGTGTGTGTGTGTGTTTCTATTCTCTGATCAGCAGAAGATGGGATTGATGCCAGACAAGAATGCATCCTTAAGGGACTGTGTGTCTACCTTAACGAGGATCCAGAGACGCTGGTGAAGGAATACAAGGTATGTTCATATACATATCATAATTTATATCCTCTCCCTCCCCGTCCTCTCCCTCTTCCCCACCGTCCTCCCCCTCGACCTCTCCCTCGACCTCCTCCTCGTCCTTTCCTTCGTCCTCTCCCTCTCCCTCTCCCTCCTCCTCCTCCTCCTCCTCCTCCTCCGACAGACAGACAGACAGACAGACTTGTCTCGATAATACTTACTATAACAATCCGAACATGTTAGTAGCAAAACAAACACTTTCATTGGCATATTTTTTACACAAATCAAAATTACCCACACATCCCCGTTCAAACTTACTTCTGGTTTCAGGCATAAATGGATGTGTGGTTTGTTTAAATTGTGTTTCAAATGTGTGTGTGTGTGTGTGTTTCTATTCTCTGATCTGCAGAAGATGGGATTGATGCCAGACAAGAATGCATCCTTAAGGGATTGTGTGTCTACCTTAACGAGGATCCAGAGAAGCTGGTGACGGAATACAAGGTATGTTAATTTACATATCATAATTTATATCCTCTCCCTCCCCGTCCTCTCCCTCTTCCCCACCGTCCTCCCCCTCGACCTCTCCCTCCTCTCCCTCGACCTCCTCCTCGTCCTTTCCTTCGTCCTCTCCCTCTCCCTCTCCCTCCTCCTCCTCCTCCGACAGACAGACAGACAGACAGACAGACAGACTTGTCTCGATAATACTTACTATAACAATCCGAACATGTTAGTAGCAAAACAAACACTTTCATTGGCATATTTTTTACACAAATCAAAATTACCCACACATCCCCGTTCAAACTTACTTCTGGTTTCAGGCATAAATGGATGTGTGGTTTGTTTAAATTGTGTTTCAAATGTGTGTGTGTGTGTGTGTTTCTATTCTCTGATCTGCAGAAGATGGGATTGATGCCAGACAAGAATGCATCCTTAAGGGACTGTGTGTCTACCTTAACGAGGATCCAGAGAAGCTGGTGACGGAATACAAGGTATGTTAATTTACATATCATAATTTATATCCTCTCCCTCCCCGTCCTCTCCCTCTTCCCCACCGTCCTCCCCCTCGACCTCTCCCTCCTCTCCCTCGACCTCCTCCTCGTCCTTTCCTTCGTCCTCTTCCTCTCCCTCTCCCTCCTCCTCCTCCTCCGACAGACAGACAGACAGACAGACAGACAGACTTGTCTCGATAATACTTACTATAACAATCCGAACATGTTTGTAGTAAAACAAACACTTTCATTGGCATAGTTTTTTACACAAATCAAAATTACCCACACATCCCCGTTCAAACTTACTTCTGGTTTCAGGCATAAATGGTTCCTATCATTCAGTTGCACTGCCAGCCAATGCTAAATTCAGCCCAGGTTCAAAAGTCCTGATGTTATCCTTTAAAGTAGCAAAACGTCTGCCAAAAAGGGCTTTCAGTATGCTTTTCAGTATAATAAATATTTTTCATTAGATGTGTGGTTTGTTTAAATTGTGTTTCAAATGTGTGTGTGTGTTTCTATTCTCTGATCTGCAGGAGATGGGATTGATGCCAGACAAGAATGCATCCTTAAGGGACTGTGTGTCTACCTTAACGAGGATCCAGAGAAGCTGGTGAAGGAATACAAGGTATGTTAATTTACATATCATAATTTATATCCTCTCCCTCCCCGTCCTCTCCCTCTTCCCCACCGTCCTCCCCCTCGACCTCTCCCTTCCCGTCCTCTCCCTCTTCCCCACCGTCCTCGGACGGTGACGGAATACAAGGTATGTTAATTTACATATCATAATTTATATCCTCTCCCTCCCCGTCCTCTCCCTCTTCCCCACCGTCCTCCCCCTCGACCTCTCCCTCCTCTCCCTCGACCTCCTCCTCGTCCTTTCCTTCGTCCTCTCCCTCTCCCTCCTCCTCCTCCTCCGACAGACAGACAGACAGACAGACAGACAGACAGACAGACAGACAGACAGACTTGTCTCGATAATACTTACTATAACAATCCGAACATGTTTGTAGTAAAACAAACACTTTCATTGGCATAGTTTTTTACACAAATCAAAATTACCCACACATCCCCGTTCAAACTTACTTCTGGTTTCAGGCATAAATGGTTCCTATCATTCAGTTGCACTGCCAGCCAATGCTAAATTCAGCCCAGGTTCAAAAGTCCTGATGTTATCCTTTAAAGTAGCAAAACGTCTGCCAAAAAGGGCTTTCAGTATGCTTTTCAGTATAATAAATATTTTTCATTAGATGTGTGGTTTGTTTAAATTGTGTTTCAAATGTGTGTGTGTGTTTCTATTCTCTGATCTGCAGGAGATGGGATTGATGCCAGACAAGAATGCATCCTTAAGGGACTGTGTGTCTACCTTAACGAGGATCCAGAGAAGCTGGTGAAGGAATACAAGGTATGTTAATTTACATATCATAATTTATATCCTCTCCCTCCCCGTCCTCTCCCTCTTCCCCACCGTCCTCCCCCTCGACCTCTCCCTTCCCGTCCTCTCCCTCTTCCCCACCGTCCTCCCCCTCGACCTCTCCCTCCTCTCCCTCGACCTCCTCCTCGTCCTTTCCTTCGTCCTCTCCCTCTCCCTCTCCCTCTCCCTCTCCCTCCTCCTCCTCCTCCTCCGACAGACAGACAGACAGACAGACAGACAGACAGACTTGTCTCGATAATACTTACTATAACAATCCGAACATGTTAGTAGCAAAACAAACACTTTCATTGGCATATTTTTTACACAAATCAAAATTACCCACACATCCCCGTTCAAACTTACTTCTGGTTTCAGGCATAAATGGTTCCTATCATTCAGTTGCACTGCCAGCCAATGCTAAATTCAGCCCAGGTTCAAAAGTCCTGATGTTATCCTTTAAAGTAGCAAAACGTCTGCCAAAAAGGGCTTTCAGTATGCTTTTCAGTATAATAAATATTTTTCATTAGATGTGTGGTTTGTTTAAATTGTGTTTCAAATGTGTGTGTGTGTGTGTGTTTCTATTCTCTGATCAGCAGAAGATGGGATTGATGCCAGACAAGAATGCATCCTTAAGGGACTGTGTGTCTACCTTAACGAGGATCCAGAGACGCTGGTGAAGGAATACAAGGTATGTTCATATACATATCATAATTTATATCCTCTCCCTCCCCGTCCTCTCCCTCTTCCCCACCGTCCTCCCCCTCGACCTCTCCCTCGACCTCCTCCTCGTCCTTTCCTTCGTCCTCTCCCTCTCCCTCTCCCTCCTCCTCCTCCTCCTCCTCCTCCTCCTCCGACAGACAGACAGACAGACTTGTCTCGATAATACTTACTATAACAATCCGAACATGTTAGTAGCAAAACAAACACTTTCATTGGCATATTTTTTACACAAATCAAAATTACCCACACATCCCCGTTCAAACTTACTTCTGGTTTCAGGCATAAATGGATGTGTGGTTTGTTTAAATTGTGTTTCAAATGTGTGTGTGTGTGTGTGTTTCTATTCTCTGATCTGCAGAAGATGGGATTGATGCCAGACAAGAATGCATCCTTAAGGGATTGTGTGTCTACCTTAACGAGGATCCAGAGAAGCTGGTGACGGAATACAAGGTATGTTAATTTACATATCATAATTTATATCCTCTCCCTCCCCGTCCTCTCCCTCTTCCCCACCGTCCTCCCCCTCGACCTCTCCCTCCTCTCCCTCGACCTCCTCCTCGTCCTTTCCTTCGTCCTCTCCCTCTCCCTCTCCCTCCTCCTCCTCCTCCGACAGACAGACAGACAGACAGACAGACAGACTTGTCTCGATAATACTTACTATAACAATCCGAACATGTTAGTAGCAAAACAAACACTTTCATTGGCATATTTTTTACACAAATCAAAATTACCCACACATCCCCGTTCAAACTTACTTCTGGTTTCAGGCATAAATGGATGTGTGGTTTGTTTAAATTGTGTTTCAAATGTGTGTGTGTGTGTGTGTTTCTATTCTCTGATCTGCAGAAGATGGGATTGATGCCAGACAAGAATGCATCCTTAAGGGACTGTGTGTCTACCTTAACGAGGATCCAGAGAAGCTGGTGACGGAATACAAGGTATGTTAATTTACATATCATAATTTATATCCTCTCCCTCCCCGTCCTCTCCCTCTTCCCCACCGTCCTCCCCCTCGACCTCTCCCTCCTCTCCCTCGACCTCCTCCTCGTCCTTTCCTTCGTCCTCTTCCTCTCCCTCTCTCCTCCTCCTCCTCCTCCGACAGACAGACAGACAGACAGACAGACAGACTTGTCTCGATAATACTTACTATAACAATCCGAACATGTTTGTAGTAAAACAAACACTTTCATTGGCATAGTTTTTTACACAAATCAAAATTACCCACACATCCCCGTTCAAACTTACTTCTGGTTTCAGGCATAAATGGTTCCTATCATTCAGTTGCACTGCCAGCCAATGCTAAATTCAGCCCAGGTTCAAAAGTCCTGATGTTATCCTTTAAAGTAGCAAAACGTCTGCCAAAAAGGGCTTTCAGTATGCTTTTCAGTATAATAAATATTTTTCATTAGATGTGTGGTTTGTTTAAATTGTGTTTCAAATGTGTGTGTGTGTTTCTATTCTCTGATCTGCAGGAGATGGGATTGATGCCAGACAAGAATGCATCCTTAAGGGACTGTGTGTCTACCTTAACGAGGATCCAGAGAAGCTGGTGAAGGAATACAAGGTATGTTAATTTACATATCATAATTTATATCCTCTCCCTCCCCGTCCTCTCCCTCTTCCCCACCGTCCTCCCCCTCGACCTCTCCCTTCCCGTCCTCTCCCTCTTCCCCACCGTCCTCCCCCTCGACCTCTCCCTCCTCTCCCTCGACCTCCTCCTCGTCCTTTCCTTCGTCCTCTCCCTCTCCCTCTCCCTCTCCCTCCTCCTCCTCCTCCGACAGACAGACAGACTTGTCTCGATAATACTTACTATAACAATCCGAACATGTTAGTAGCAAAACAAACACTTTCATTGGCATATTTTTTACACAAATCAAAATTACCCACACATCCCCGTTCAAACTTACTTCTGGTTTCAGGCATAAATGGTTCCTATCATTCAGTTGCACTGCCAGCCAATGCTAAATTCAGCCCAGGTTCAAAAGTCCTGATGTTATCCTTTAAAGTAGCAAAACGTCTGCCAAAAAGGGCTTTCAGTATGCTTTTCAGTATAATAAATATTTTTCATTAGATGTGTGGTTTGTTTAAATTGTGTTTCAAATGTGTGTGTGTGTGTGTGTTTCTATTCTCTGATCTGCAGAAGATGGGATTGATGCCAGACAAGAATGCATCCTTAAGGGACTGTGTGTCTACCTTAACGAGGATCCAGAGACGCTGGTGAAGGAATACAAGGTATGTTCATATACATATCATAATTTATATCCTCTCCCTCCCCGTCCTCTCCCTCTTCCCCACCGTCCTCCCCCTCGACCTCTCCCTCGACCTCCTCCTCGTCCTTTCCTTCGTCCTCTCCCTCTCCCTCTCCCTCCTCCTCCTCCTCCTCCTCCTCCTCCTCCTCCGACAGACAGACAGACTTGTCTCGATAATACTTACTATAACAATCCGAACATGTTAGTAGCAAAACAAACACTTTCATTGGCATATTTTTTACACAAATCAAAATTACCCACACATCCCCGTTCAAACTTACTTCTGGTTTCAGGCATAAATGGATGTGTGGTTTGTTTAAATTGTGTTTCAAATGTGTGTGTGTGTGTGTGTTTCTATTCTCTGATCTGCAGAAGATGGGATTGATGCCAGACAAGAATGCATCCTTAAGGGATTGTGTGTCTACCTTAACGAGGATCCAGAGAAGCTGGTGACGGAATACAAGGTATGTTAATTTACATATCATAATTTATATCCTCTCCCTCCCCGTCCTCTCCCTCTTCCCCACCGTTCTCCCCCTCGACCTGTCCCTCCTCTCCCTCTCCCTTCCCGTCCTCTCCCTCCCCATCCTCTCCCCCATCCTCTCCCTCTCCCTCGTCCTCTTCCTCCTCAACCTCCTCCTCGTCCTCTCCCTCCCCTTCCTCTCCCTCCCCATCCTCTCCCTCCCCGTCCTCTTCCTCTTCCCCACCGTCTTCCCTCTCGACTTCTCCCTCCTCTCCCTCTCCCTCCCCGTCCTCTCCCTCCCCATCCTCTCCCCCGTCCTCTCCCTCCCCATCCTCTACCTCCCCATCCTCTCCCTTTCCCCCGTCCTCTCCCTCCCCGTCCTCTCTCTCCCCATCTTCTCCCCCGTCCTCTCCCTCCCCGTCCTCTCCCTCCACGTCCTCTCCCTCCCCATCCTCTATTTCCCCATCCTCTCCCCCTTCCCCACTGTCCTCCCCCTCGACCTCTCCCTCCTCTCCCTCGACCTCCTCCTCGTCCTCCTCTTCCTCCTCCTCCGACAGACAGACAGACAGACTTGTCTCGATAATACTTACTATAACAATCCGAACATGTTAGTAGCAAAACAAACACTTTCATTGGCATATTTTTTACACAAATCAAAATTACCCACACATCCCCGTTCAAACTTACTTCTGGTTTCAGGCATAAATGGATGTGTGGTTTGATTAAATTGTGTTACAAATGTGTGTGTGTGTGTGTGTGTGTGTGTTTCTATTCTTTGATCTGCAGAAGATGGGATTGATGCCAGACAAGAATGCATCCTTAAGGGACTGTGTGTCTACCTTAACGAGGATCCAGAGAAGCTGGTGAAGGAATACAAGGTATGTTAATTTACATATCATAATTTATATCCTCTCCCTCCCCGTCCTCTCCCTCTTCCCCACCGTCCTCCCCCTCGACCTCTCCCTTCCCGTCCTCTCCCTCTTCCCCACCGTCCTCCCCCTCGACCTCTCCCTCCTCTCCCTCGACCTCCTCCTCGTCCTTTCCTTCGTCCTCTCCCTCTCCCTCTCCCTCCTCCTCCTCCTCCTCCTCCTCCGACGACAGACAGACAGACAGACTTGTCTCGATAATACTTACTATAACAATCCGAACATGTTAGTAGCAAAACAAACACTTTCATTGACATATTTTTTACACAAATCAAA